>NW_005372084.1:1308023-1313062 GCF_000412655.1 Myotis brandtii | reverse complement strand
GGGGGGGGGGGGGACCTGGGTGGGGGGGTGGGAACTGGGTAGAGGGGAGTTATGGTGGGAAAATAGAGGAACCAATGTAATAATCTGAACAATAAAGATTTAATTTAAAAAAAAAGAATTAAATAAGATAGCACATATTTAAATACTAATAAAAGTCACTTAGCGTAGTTCTTCACACATAGTAAGCAGAGTAATAGATCAGTACATAATATTCTATTTAAAATACTTCTGACTGCTGTTATTTACTTCTTACCCAAGTAAATACGTTTTCATTTGTCTCTATAAGGCATGTGTAGAAGTAATGGCATGTGTAATACTGACAGATGTAAGCAGTCAAGAAATGCTATTGTTCTATTATTAGAACTATTATTCTATTTACTATACTATCCCTACTGAAAGTGCTTTCCTTATTCCTTTCCTATAATTAAAATGTTTTACTTGTTTCAAAAGCTCAGTTCAAGGTTTACTGCCTTCATAAAATCCCCCGGATTAATCCTTTCCCTATAAGAATTTCCCCTTATTTGGTATGTAACACCCTACCACTTTAGCTTGCATTTGCTTAAAGAGAGGTTTACCTAGCTGTTTTACAATTATGCCTTCCTATCTCACCTCAATCTGGCCCCAACTAGGTCACAAGTTCCACAACAGGGCAGGGGCTGTGATTCTCTTTCAGAAGAATTTTAGGACCCACCCTGTGAAAATATGGTTAAGAGGAGGATTCTGCTTTTAAAAGTCAGGTTTTCATCAGTAACCATTCGCTTTATAGTTATATCAAAGATAGTATTTTAGTACTGAAAATTAGGTTCCCTATCATTCATTGTTTGTTCTAACAGAAAAGATGAAAACAAACCAAAATAGGTGCTGATTAGATCTGCCTTCTTTCTGTGCTATACTAGTATTAATATTACATCATCTTTCCTGAGCAGTGGTTTTTATAATTTCCTGGTTTTTTATTTTTTTGGAGGGGGGTGATGGAAGGAAGGCTATAAACATAACTTAAAAATATCCATTTTGTGGTCTTTGTTTCATTATTTTCAGGTCTTTCTTGGTTTAATCTGACAAGAGTTATAGGACTATGACATTTATTTTGTCATTTATTATATCCTTTAAAATTTAATTAGAACAGATCTGACAAAGTCATACTTTTGTTCCTTACCAGGATTGTCTTGGTGCTTAGACAAAATATATATTTCTAGAAAATTCCTTTGAAGTAATTTACTTTTTAATTCTTTAGCCACACAATAAAAAAGGTTTACTTTCTGAGTATAATAAAATCTGCTTTTCTAAAGTATAGGAAAGTCACCTGACTACAGCAAACATTCCCTTTCTTCACAATTAGAGACTCAAAGAGGAAAAGGTCCATTTATCCAAACCTTCCTATCACTTCCACAGGACTTACTGGTCAATAGGAAGCAGTTGCCCCTGTTGTCTCAGTGTTTTAGGAAACTATACTGACTTTAAAAAGTCAAGAATTGATCAAATTATTTTCTCTCAACTGAAAGATTATTCAAGGAAATTAGTATAACATACAGTAATTGTGCTGCATATAGTAGTTAATGTCCCAACTGTCTTCACATAAAAGAAACAAATTCATCCTGTCATGGTAGGTATGTGTAAACCTCAAATACATACATAAGAAAATAATTTTGGTTTGGTATTAGGAGCAGATGTTGGCTGAATTCTCATTCATTCATTTATTTCAATAAACAAATAATTAGTGGCTACAATGTGCCAGCCACTGCTATTCTAGGTGCCAGGGATACTGCAGAGAACAGAGTCCCTGAGCTCATGAAACTTATTTTAGTTGGGGAGACAGAGCATATAGATAAATAGTTAGCATATCAGGAAATGATGGAGAAAAACAAAGCAAGGTAGGGAGGCCAGAGAATGCCAAAGTGAGGGGAGATGAATGTTAGAGTGGCTGAGTTAGGTCTCACTGTTGACATCTGAGCAGAGACAAATAGGAAATGAGAATGTACAGAAATCTGAGAAAAGAGTATTCCAGAGGGAGTAGCAAGTGCAAAGGCCCTGAGGTGGGAGTGTGCTTGGCACATTAGAGGAAGAATAAGGTAGCCAGAGTAGCTAGAACAAAGCAAGCGGCGGGGGGGGGGGGGGGGGGGATGAATTAGGGGAAGCTTTTGAAAATAAGAGTCACTGAGCCAGAAGGATTTGTTAGTAAAATATACATGAGGGGAGAAAGAATAAATGAAAAAGGGGAAGAGAAAAGAATAGAGGGAGGGAGGGAAGGAGTGGAGATGGAGAGGAAAAAGGAAGAGAAGAGAAAGGGAGGAGAAAGGAGGGAAGGGGAAGAGAGAAGGGACGAGTAAAGGAGGGAAGGAGGGAGGTGAAGATGAAGTGGGGGAAAGAGAGCACTCCAGAGAAAGAGATGAAGAAGGGAGAGAAAGATAGGAGTTCAGATTTTTCAGCCTGAGCATCTAGGGAATGGTAATGTCATTCATGAAATGGTATAAAATGAGGTAAAAGCAGAACTGAGGAAAGAATTCAAGTCTGGTTCTGGATATGTTATACTGAGATGCGTATTAGGCATCTAAGTAGACTAAGCAGTTGGATGTAAAAAGTCTAGCAATCCAGAGAGGAGGCTAGGGTTAAAACATGAATGTAGAATTGATGAATGGCACACAGATAATATTCAAAACTGTGATTCTACATGAGACCACCAAGCAAGGTAGTAGCGACAGAAAAGATATCCCAGACCCAAGCCTTAGGACACAACGATGTTAAAAGTCAAGAAAAAGGTGTGAACTAACAAAGTAGAATGGAAGGAGGCGCCTGTGTTGTAGGAGAAAATCCAAGAGAAAGTGATGTCTCAGAAGAAAAGGTGGACTTTGCTTATTACCTTCTCAAAGATTCACAAAAGCAATATTCTGAAGTTGAAAGAACTTGAGCTTTAGAGCAGAACTAGGTCTGCATGGTAATTCCTCTGATTATTATTGGAGAACCATGGATATTAAACCACTATAAATTTCAGTTTCTATAAAGTAGGGAGGATAATAAATACTTATTTTACAGAGTTATGATAGTTTATGAAGAAACTACAGGTAAAAATTCTAACTAATAAAGTGCTATAAAAGTAGTATTTTAAATCATGAGTTCTTAATGATTTCTAGGTAAAGAGGCAGAGAGTAGCAAAAACAGACAAGGTTAGCCCCTTAAATACCTCATAAAATACATAAAAAACTATAAAAGAGTAAGAGGGGGGAAAATCTCCATCCTTTACTGAAAAAGGAAATATTATAATTGCATACTATAAACTTTGAAAAGTGGTGGCCAAGAATAGGAACACAGGTTCTAATAAAGAACTGAGACTCCTAAACTCACCATAACTATTCCTCCCCCAAAAGTCAGAGAAAGAAAATGAGTAGATAAAACTCTTAGAACTCTGATATGCTTTCATTTATCATTTATAGAGAAACAGATATGGGTGGGGGAGGGAGAAGGAACATAATATGTGAGAGGCAGATAAGAGAGACAAAGTATCCATTCTGAAAGAAAACCTAATAAAATTCTCCACTGGTACTTTGTAATACAAAAAACAAACAAACAAACAAAACCCACCTCAATTGAATCTATTAAAAGCGATCAAACATACAGCATGAAATGAAAATGTGACTGTAAAGCTAAGGAAACAAACTGAGAACTATAACAACATCATTACAGATCTAATAAACAAACCAGAAACAGAAAGAAGTTGAATAGTGTACAACTAAATATGCAATTGGCAGCATTATAACTGCAGAACAGAAACAAATACTATAAACCCTACCAAAGCTAAAGTTCACAAGTGAGAGGTTGGGGAAGAGATGCAAGAGAAAAGGTTAAGTCTTAACCCTTCCACGTCTCAAGGCATTAACTAATGCAGAAATAATGATGCTAACTTCAGAATGTCTTTTATTACTTTTCTTTGAATGATCTTTTAGCAACTACTACCTTTAATAGTAAAGAAACACATATTTTAATGTATTTATTTCAGCTTTAAGTTTTTGTTCTGTTAAATTCAAATAAAATTTAAAATTAATACTTTAATTTAAAAAGACAATAGTGTGGTGAAGACAGGGGGGATGGCGGGGGGGGGGGGACTGGATGGATGTGGGCAAGGGGGGTGAAAATGAGGGACATCTGCACTAGTGTAAACAATAAAAAATGTATATTAAAAAATTATATGATCCATTCTTATCAGAAGGTCTCTCCCCCCGCCCCCGCCCCCCTGATACTTTCCCATCTGTTCATTCAGCAGTCATCCCACTATCCATCCTTCCATTTGGATATATACAAAGTTGTCTGGAATAATGTTCTCCAAAGTTAAAAAGCAATGGTTATCTTTATGTGATTTATTGCTTTCTCCTTTTTTTCCCTAATTTCTTAACTTCTTTTTCTTAGTGCTTTACATTTATCTTTTGTTTAAATAATACAAAAATAGTCACTGCTCTTAAAAAGAGAGAGAGGCAGGAAGAGAGAGAAAGTTTATTTTATTATGGCTGTATTAGTTAAGTTGAATCAGGAATAACCTAGAGGCTTTCTGTCCTTACTCTCTAAAATCAAGGACAAGAATTCTAGATAACAAACTTGGTGAAGTGTATTAAATAATTGAGTCAAACACAGATACTACTAGTATGTTCAGGATGAGAAAATAGTAAAGGCTGCATCTTGATGACAAGTTACTTTATGGGTTGTTTTTATGTATCTTCTTAGAGCAGCAATTTTCAACTGGAGTGCTGCAAGAATTTTTAAAACATGCAATACCTGACTAGTCAGGGGTACTGACCTCTTTTCCCTTAGATCGCCAAGTTATTCACAGCTGTCTGGTATGAATGAATCAAAATTATACCTATTTCTTTTGTCAAATATATTTTTTGGTGTGCCACAGAATTTTAGTAATTGGTTTATGTGTGCTATAAGATGAAAAAGGTTGAAAATTTCTGTCCTAGAATTCTTTTTTTTTTAAAATTAAATCTTTATTGTTCAGATTATTACAGTTGTTCCTCTTTTTTCCCCCCATAGCTCCCCTCCACCCGGTTCCC
>NW_005372084.1:1283922-1307987 GCF_000412655.1 Myotis brandtii | reverse complement strand
CCCGAGAATTGTCAGTCCACTCCCTTTCTATGCCCCTGATTCTATTATATTCACCAGTTTATTTTGTTCATCAGATTTTTTATTCACTTGATTTTTAGATTCACTTGTTGATAGATATGTACTTGTTGTTCATAATTTTTATCTCTTCTCCTGGCACCCCTATAATTCGGATGTTGGCTTGCTTGAAGTTGTCCCAGAGGCTCCTTACACTATCCTCATATTCTTGGATTCTTTTTTCTTTTTGCTTTTCCGGTTGGGTGTTTTTTACTTCTTCGTATTTCAAATCTTTGACTTGATTCTTGCGATCCTCTAGTCTGCTGTTGGATCTCTGCATAACATTCTCTACTTCAGTCAGTGTATGCTTAATTTCTATTTGGTCCTTTTTCATATCCTCGAGGGTCACACTAGATTTATTGAGGGTCTCACTAAATTTATCAGCGGTTTCTAGAAAACTCTTGAAAAACCTTACAACCGTGGTTTTGAACACTATATCCAGTAGCTTGCCCTCCTCCATTTCTGTCATTTGTGACCATCTCTTCGTCTCCGAATTTTGGCTGCTGTGTTGATAGGGTGGCTTTCTGTGCTAGGTGTCCTATAGGGCCCAGTGGCTCAGCCTCCCCAATTACCTGAGGTGGACACTCTTGGTGCACCCCTCCGTGGGCTGCGTGCACAGTCTTGCCATAGTCAAGACTTGATTGTAGTTGGTATCACCGGGAGGAATCGACCTCCAGGCCAATTGGCTGTGAGAATCAGCTGTGTCTATGGTGGGAGAACTTCTGTGCTGGAGACACCCTTATGGGGCAAGACTTGCTTCAGTGGGGCTTTGGTGCTCACTGAGTCTGCCCCTGAGTGTGTCCCTTATGGATCTGAGGAGTTGTAATCTGGATGATGCCACTCTGACTACTGGGTACACTGGCTCTTGGATCTCTAAGGAGGTGCTAATTTAGCCTCTGCCTGAGGCTACCCAGCAGGAGCTATGGAGAGATCCACAGATTCCTCTTCTTTGTTTGGGGTTTGGAGGTGCCCAGATGAGGCACAGCTGTGAAGCAATGCAAGCTGCCGTGGGGTCCCGGGCCTTCTTTTGGATGTTCTGGGTCTCTGTGACCCAGCTGCAGTTTGTTAGGTAATCTTAGATTGCAAAGGGCCAGGTCATCCATATGCAAAAGCCTCTGCGCACAGCTTGTGTGGGGCGGGGTGTCAGGGAATCAACTGGGCGGATCAAACAGCTATGGCAGATCCTCAGTCCTCCACCAAGAGGCCCCAGATCTCAGTGTCCTGCGGTAATTGCCGCAAGCACCTCTGAGAGAAAGCTGCCCTCGAGTTCCGCCCAATGCCAGACAGTCCAGCTTCTCCCCGTATGAGCCTGGGTCCCCAGAGACTAGCCCGGAACTGGAGTTCAGAGCAGGAGCTTGTGTCTCCCTCCTGATTGAAAAAGACAATCGCATCCTCAGTTGCCAGCCCTTTCCACGTGCGCCTCCGCACCTCCTCTGAGTCTCAGTGTGCTTTTCTCTTTCCTTCTAGTTGTAGAATTTCCACTCAGCCAGCCTTCCTGTGGTTCTGGATGATGTCCATTTTGTCTTTTATTTGTATTTTTGAAGTGGTTGTGCGAGGCAGCAATTTCAGGTGTTTACCTATGCCGCCATCTTGGTTTCTCTCCTGTCCTAGAGTTCTTGTTTATTTTTGTGATGTTAAGGATCCATAGGAGAATGTTAGTTTTAAAGGCTCTGCTCACACAAACACACTTTGCAAGATAGGTGGCGCTACACAGCCAAAAGCAGAAATAATTATGAGCTGCAGATTCTGTAACAGGTCTCATTCAAATAATTCGAGATGTCCCCACTTTACTGTTGCACAGCTATTTAGTTTTGTGCATCATGTTAGACCACCATCCACACCAGTATAGTTCTGAGATGCAGCTGATGGCACTGCCAGCACAGCTCTCAAACATGCATAGAAGAGACCAATGGGGCAGTTCTAACAGGCACAGAACAAAACTCAACTCATCACTAGTCTTGTAAAGTATAACTTAGATCAGAATATATTACATATATAATAAATTCACTCACATGATCTTGAACAACTCTCTGATCAGTTAGTAGTGAAAATAAACAAGCCAGCACTATGACTTAAAATGTCAAGTTTTTAAACATGAAATTCCCCAAGAACAACAGCTGGGCCCAGGTGAATTTTTAAACTACATCAGCTTAAAAAGCAGGTAATTATCTCCATTATACCTGTGGTGTTCAGGATAATTACTACATGAAAATACTTATATTGGAGCCTACTGAGTTCCAAAAATCATTGACTAGTTTCTAAAGTTAACAATGAGACCCAAAGCAGTCTATATATGTCAAAACCTTAATTATTAACTTTGCATTTTGTGTGTTTTAATTCTTCCTTTTAGGAGAATACATTTAAATTTTGGATAATACTTTTTTAATGCACTGTGAAGACTCTACTTTAAAATATATATATACATATTTCAGAGAGGAAGGGAGAGGGAGAGAAACATAGAAACATCAATGATGAGAATCATTGACTGGCTGCCTCCGGCAGGCCCCCTACTGACGGGGAATTGAACCGTGACCTCCTGGTTCATAGGTCAATGCTCAACCACTGAGCCACACTAACTAGGCTGAAGACTCTACTTTTAAGAGGCCAGTCCTCACATCAGAAATAACTTTAGCCCAAGAATGAAGCAAGTCAAATAACTGTTTATAGATTTTTACCAAGTTTTACCTAATTTATTTTTATATTCTCAAAATGTAGAAAAGGCAAGTTACAGGCAGAGTTCAAATGCATACATAAGCATTCTTATTAATAATAATTTTAGTTTTATTTTTAGCATAATGTCTAGAATGTTTGTCAAGGTTAAGGAAGTGACAGTGTGAACAAACAAGGGCAAGTTTGTAGTAAAATGCAAAAGTCTGAGGTTAATTTTAGACTTCTTGTTGCTCCCCTCAAAGAAACCAAACGTGACCTTAGGGGATTTTTCCTCTCCAATCTCCTTTTAACATCAGAGTACACAAGACTAACTTGGACTTGCACATAAAGACTTAACTCAATTACTAGCCAAGGTCTCTTAGCTGCTTTCCTTCACTGGCCAGTTTTCTCTCCCTCCTCCCTGCCTGAAAGACATTTTATTTGGCACTTCAGTAATCTATCATTATTTACCAGCATTATCCTTGGACAAGCTGAATAGTGGCAATATAGATGCAAGGAGCAGCCTTGTATTTCTGATATACTTCTAATTTTAAAATCAATTATTAATAACACTCCTTTTATGCTATGATTTGACATGTTTAATAAATATTCTTTTTGATTAACTATGTCTTCAAAGTAAAATATTTTGCTTAATGAAAATAATAAAATACTAATATTATAACAGGATTATTTTTTTAAGTTTAAAAAAAACACTCTAATGTCCTATTTGAAAACATTTTATATCAGATCCTAAATCTTGGTTATCAAACTTTTTCTAATGGATAAATTTTTAAAGGTAAAAAATGTTTCAATTTTCTCACATCCTAAAAGGATAAATAATCTTGTGCACTGCAGACACACATACCTCACTTTGGAGATTAAGGCTCTCAACATCAATGGCAATACACATTAGTCACTAGATAAGCACTTCCTCTGAGACAGGCCATCTATCTCTATCCTCTCCTACCGAATACCCAAAAAGATACATTTTGGCATAGATCTCATGTGAAATAAAGCAACATAAGAAAATAGCTGGCTTACATCTCTGGAGAACTTGGTTTAAGTTGTCTTGCATTGTTTTTCTACATTTGGGAAGAGTATGTTCATTTGTTTCATGGATCATATTCTTCAAATTCTCAAGAACTCGCATTTCTCGAAGACCACGTTTTTCCTATCAAAAGAAAATATGTGACTAGTACATACTGTGTTTAAATCTTAGTAATTACTTTCTGGGATTTCCACCCAGGTTTTGGTTGTTATGTTATTACTTATTACTAAAATTTACAAGGCCTTCTTCTAATTATTTGGCAATAAATGAGATGACACACAATCTGGAGACATTTTTTTATTATTATGAAATGCTTCAAAAGTTGAAAAGTTGCAATATGAGTAATAATTTTTATAGCAATATTTTAAAATGGACAAGAGAGCCCGGCCGGCGTGGCTCAGTGGTTGAGCATCGACCTATGAACCAGGAGGTCACGGTTTGGTTCCAGGTCAGGGCATATGCCTGAGTTGTGGGCTTGATCCCCAGTGTGGGTTGTTCAGGAGGCAGCCGATTAATGATTCTCTCTCATCATTGAAGTTTCTATCTTTTTCTCCCTTTCTGAAATAAATAAAGATATATATATTTTTAAATGGGCATGAGAAATAAAGAACAAAAAATGAGGCCTAAATTATGACATATTTCATTCTGTACAGCAAAAAAATATATTAGATGCCCTTGATTTGATTTTAAATTTTTTTTCATTCTTACCATCTTATTTATACTCTCTATTTTTTACCTGATTCTATTTTTCTCAAGTAAAAGTATGAAGTAAAGGTAATATGAGGATGCTTCCCTATGCAGAAAAGAGCTAACACTGAAGGCCTAAGATTACTATCCTTAGAAAGGCCTGCTTGCAAGATTGGCCTTTGGCTGTGGGCTGGGAACTTGACCAGTAAATAGTTCCTTTCACTGGTATAAAACTTTCTATAAATGATAAGACACCACTTTCCTTCCGGGAGTCTGGAATTTGATACACACTAGGCAGAGATTGCCTACCTGACCAGTCCCCAGTAAAAACCCTGGACTCCTAGGCTAAAGCAAGTTTTCCTGATGGATAACATTCCACACGTGTTGTCACAGCTCACTGCTAAGGAATGAAGAACATATCGTGTGATCCCTAGGACTCTTGGAAGCTTCTGCCTAGTTTCACCCAGACTCCTCCCCGTGCACTTGTTCACTTTGATGACTTTGCTCTGTATTCCTTTGCCATAACACTGAGCCCCCACAACAACCATATGCTATGTCCTTGAGTTCTAGTGAGTCACTGCACTGTGGGGAGCGGGGAGGGTCTTAATATCCCCCACTTGAGGGTGGGCTAGACTTAGTGACTTGCTTCTAAAGAACAGAGCAGGGAAAGAGAAAAATAGTTACTTGACAGTGGAAACAATGATAGTTGATATCATTAGTGATGTCATGGTGATAGCATCCCCTGATGCAATGTGATGACAAGAGCTATTTACTTCTGTGGTACTCTTCCCAATATTCACAACCCTAGTCTAATCTTAAAAAAAAACAAAAAAACAATCAGACAAACCCAGATTGGGGGACATTTTATAGGATACTGGCCAGTACTCAAGACTATCAAGATTATGAAAAACAAGGAAAGACTAAGTAACTGTCACAAACCAAAGACTAGAGAGACACGACAATTAAATGCTAATGTGGTACCCTGGATTAGATCCTGGACAGAAAGAGGACTGTAATGGAAAAACTGGTGAAATCCAGTCTGGTGTTTAGTTAGTAGTAACGTACCAATGTCGGTTTCTTAGGTTTTACCAATGTAGCATGGTAGTATAAGACATTACTAGAGAGAAAATGAGGAAAGGGTAAACAAGAACTCTCTGTACTATCTTAACAATTTTACTCTAAATCTAAAATCAATACAAAATAAACATTTATTTTAAAAAAAGAAAGGTGGTAAACTTGATCATAAGGAAATAAAAAGTTAGTTATGTTACCGGGTTTTTGTTTTGTTTTAAGTCATTATTATGAAGCAGCTGTGGTCAGATTTTTACTCTTAATTTTCCCATAGTAAAAAATTTAAAACTCATACAAAAGTTGGGAAAATAAAACAATGAATCCTCATATTCCTATCAACAAGCTTCAAAAATTCTCAACTCATGGCTGCGTTTGTTCCTTCTATAGCATTCCATACATCTCCCTACTCAATCCTGTATTCTTTTGAAGCAGATCCCAGACAATGTATCATTTCAGCTATAAATATGTCAACATCTACCTTTAAAAGACAAAAACTCCTCTTAAAAAACAGATACAATAAGACCACCTCTCTCACACTCAACAAATCTTTAATATTATTAAAAATCAAGGTAGTGCCCAGCCGGCATGGCTCAGTGGTTGAGCACTGACCTATGAAGCAGGAAGTCATGTTTGATTCTCGGTCAGGGCATATGCCCGGGATTGGGGGCTCAATCCCCAGTAGGGGATGTGCAGGAGGCAACTGATCAATGATTCTCTCTCACCATTGATGTTTCTCTCTCTCTCCCTCCCTTTCTATGTGAAATCAATAAAAATATATTTTTTAAAAACCACACAAATCAAGGTAGTGTTCCCTCAATTAACCCATAAATGTTCTTTTTATCCTCCAGTTTAAAACAAAATTGAAGATTCTTACATTGCAATTAGTTAATATGTTTCTTAAATCTTTTTTAATCTATAGATTTGTCCTCCATCATTTTTTTTCCCCTTTGCAATTTGTTGGGGAAAAAAGTGAGTCATTTATTCTGCAGTTTCCCACAGTCTGTTTTTCTGCTGAATGAATCCCCATGGTGTAATTGAACATGTTCCTTTGTCTCTTCTCTTTCCTGTAAATTAGTAGTTAGAACTAGAGGCTTGATCAGATTCAGGGTTTTATATTTTGTTTATAAAGAACATTTCAGAGGTTGGTTGTGTACTTTCGAGAGGACATTGCTAGCATTCTGTCTTCATTTATCAGCAGGAATACCTCCAAAATGAAAAATTTCCCCTCACCGACTATTTGGCTACTCTGAAGATTGCTCATTATATGAAAGGCAAAATAAAACACCTGATCATTTCCCTAAAACAATTATTGGTTCCCTAGTATTCTCTAAAGGTTTTTGTTTGTTTTTACATATTCCTGTAACTCAAAAATTTAAAAATGAATTTTTTCATCCATTACAGTATTTCTCCTTATTGGTGGTTAAATTGTCCTTTGTCCAGTGGGAGCCTATTCAAGTTGGTTCTGGAATGCTTTAGACCAGGGGTAGGGAACCTTTTTTCTGCCAAAGGCTATTTGGATATTTATAACATCATTTGCGGGCCATACAAAATTATCAACTTAAAAATTAGCCTGCTGCCAAAACCGGTTTGGCTCAGTGGATAGAGCGTCGGCCTGCAGACTGAAAGGTCCCAGGTTCGATTCCGGTCAAGGGCATGTACCTGGGTTGTGGGCACATCCCCAGTAGGAGATGTGCAGGAGGCAGCTGATTGATGTTTCTCTCTCATCGATGTTTCTAACTCTCTATCTCTCTCCCTTCCTCTCTGTAAAAAATCAATAAAATATATTTTTTTAAAAAAAATTAGCCTGCTATATTTGATCAAACATTTAATTAACTCACCCCTAGTGCCTTGGCAGGGCTGGACCAAATGATTTCATGGGCCTTATGCAGCCCATGGGCTGGACGTACCCGACCCGCTTTAGACAAAACTTGAATGTTTTTTAGTAGTTTCTTTACTTCTGGTATGGCCTGATGCTCCAGGCTCATCTGTACATTTCCTGACTCAGACTGGGAATCAGTAGGTCTCTAAATACCACTAGTATTTACAAATAATATTTGGAGACTGAGCACTAGTGGTGTTCACTCTACTAGGTTGGTCATTATTTCTAGAACTTTCAGTGGACAAGGCTAGGAGATAACTATTTTTTAAAAAGAAAGAAAACTTTTTAAGTTCTCACTCATTAGTCAAATTTAAATTCAGGACTACAGGGTTTTTAATTACCCTCCTCTGCCTCATCTCTTTCCAGTTCTCAAGTCACCAATATAATTACTCATTTGCTTTATTACCAATTTAAACAAATAATACTAATACTAGCATCAACAAAATGATTACGGAAAACAGTTTTTTTGTTTTGGGGTTATTTTTGTTGTTGTTGTTGTGAAGGGAGATTCCTCTAGGAATGTAGTCAAATTACTGTGTTTTAAAGTTACTTAGGATAATTTCTCTCTGCATGGCAATACCAAAATCTACAAACATAGGTTTGCTTTTTTACATTTTTTAGTTGATATGGAGAGAATTACTCATTAAAATTTAACTTTCTTTTATTTATGTAAAATATTTACATGGCTCCAAAATTCTCTCTCTCTCTCTTCAAAAAAGTCTAGCTTCTATCCCTATCCTTTACATCCTATTCCCTCTACCACTCTCTCTTTAGGTAATTCTTTAAATTTTTTTATTCCACCATTGTTTTAAGTATAAGGATATACATCCACACACATCCATCAACATATAAATGTGTACATATACACACATGCATATATAA
Organism: Myotis brandtii; assembly: GCF_000412655.1. NCBI lineage: Eukaryota > Metazoa > Chordata > Mammalia > Chiroptera > Vespertilionidae > Myotis > Myotis brandtii. The sequence continues at coordinate 1,299,717 of NW_005372084.1, read as the reverse complement.
AATGTATATAAACATATATGTGTACATACGTACATTTTTAATTCTTTCCTTTCTAAAAAGAATAACAGAATTTTCTTATCTCACTTTATGAGTCATTCATAAACACACACATAATATATATAATCTTTATGTGGTCTATTTGTTCTAGTGTTTAGAAAAGCTGGCATTTTTGTTCTCATGATTTTGTTTATACAAAAGAATGGTATCTCAATTCAAATAGAAAGGCATCAATGAACAGAGAGGGGAACTCTTCAGCTCCATTCAGAGTATAAGTCTTATCCTGGGGTCCACGGTTGGGATTGGGGTTCTAGAACCCCCTTGAAATTGCACTCAAATTGAGTGTACATGTCCTCTTTCTATTTTTCTTGGAAGGAAAATTCTCCAAGGAGTCCATGACCTCCTAAAGTTAAGAACCACTTTATTTAAAGAGTTATTGAAAGTTATTTCTGGTAGCATGCAACTTGGCAGTCACACATTGTAGCAAGTGAATTTGTAGTCTCACCTCTCTAATAGCCTATTAATGATAATAATTAAATGATACAACAAATAGACCCAATGATAATGTTACATGAAACAGGGTGTCAGAAATAGTCTCTGCCCTTAAACTTACCATCTGGTAGGTGCTTTTTTATACTGACACTACTGACACCTATTACAAAAGGAAAACTATAACATCATCTTATTTATATGTTCATTTTATTTCTGGGGCAAAAATTCTCAAAACAAAGCTCAGCATCTGGTTTCCAATGTAAAATACCCTGAAATTTTTCATATACAGTTTATTTTTCTTAGGTTGAAAGTAATAGCAAGTGCTCACATAATGCTTCAAACAGTGCCTGGCAACTAAGCACTTTAAAATGTTTATAATCCTATATAATAAAAGCCTAATATGCTAAGTGTCTGGTCGTCTGTTCAAGCAATCAAAGTGTAATGTGCTAATGATATGCTAAGGCCACTCAACCGCTCACTATGATGTGCACTGACCACCAGGGGGCAGTCAATGGTCAACCAGTTGCTATGACGTGCACTGACCACCAGGGGGCAGACACTCCAAATGGTAAGTTAGCTTGCTGCTGGGGTCCGGCCGATTGGGACTGAGCACCCTGGAGCCCCCTCCCACCCCCACGGCAGCACTAAGGCATCCCCAGAGGGCTCCCGGGCTGTGAGAGGGCGCAGGCTGGGCTGAGGGGAGCCTCCTTCCCCCTCCACCAAGTGCACGAATTTCATGCACTAGGCCTCTAGTTATTAATAATACTAGAGGCCTGGCGCACGGATTCATGCACTGGTGGGGTCCCTTGGTGTGGCCTGCGGGGATCGGGCTGAAATGGGCATCCAACATCCCCCGAGGGATGTAGTAGTGCGAGAAGTGATAGGTGGCCGGGGAGGAGCCACTCCTGCTCATCCAGCCCCACTCATCCCAGTCAGCTGAGCATCTACCTCCATCTTCCACCACTGCCCCTCACAGCTCCTGGTCCGTAGCCACACCCAGCTATGGAGAAGTGGGTCCCTAGGGCACAGCTCCCACGGCCTCACTTGGGGTGCAGACTGAGGCTCGGAGAAGTGGGGTGAGTGCCTGAGGGGCTCCCAGGGCGGACTGGGGAGTCACGGTAGCTGCACGGCGAGACCACCTACTTTGTGCACCCTCCTGCAAGTCCTGGGGTGGCTCTGGTCTGATAGGAGGAGGCAGGTGCTAAGGACGGAGTTTGTGGTCTTTTTTTTCCCTCCCTCCATCCCTCAGTCCTGGCTGCCTGGGGAGGACATGGCCGGAGGGGTTGACAGGGGTCAGGGGTGCCGCACCTCTAGAGCAGTGCCTGGGGAGCGGCGGAATTTGGGCTGATGACCCAGCCTCCCAATGCGAACTGCAGCTCAGCCCCACCTGCTTGCAATCTTTCATAGACTTAATTGCCTATTTCTCTTTTCATCTGTCCAAGTTGACTGCCCCCTGGTGGTCAGTGCACTTCATAGTGACCGTTCGGTCATTCGGTCGCTTAGGCCTTTATATATATAAATTAGTACATTTACTATAATATATATATTAACAATTTAACTTGATAATATTAGAGAGGAAATGAGAAATAATTTTAAATTTTCTTTCAATTACAAAATGGATTAATCTACAAAATTCAAAACCATATTGTATACATATATATTTATTACATGGTATATGGGACAGACTTCATACTGATATTTCATAATATGACAGTTACTCTAATAATCTAACTAAATATGAGAGGTTAGGATGTCAAGTGAAATTCTAGTCTGTCCTGCCTTTTAAGGGATTTTCTCTTGATCAATTCAACCCATATTCAATTCATCAACACAATCCCTTCCAACTCCTATAATAATTATACTTATTTGAAAATATTTTTGCCTCTAATTTTAATCATCCATTTTTTTCCTATCGGGATAGTATCTGTTTTTCTTTCTCAGCTCAAACATAACCCCCGTTATGAAAAATTCCCTCCCAGCTCTTTTGGGAGTTGTTTCCTCCTCGGTGATCTCAAGTACTTTGTGCCTATTTTATCATCATACTTCCACCATTAAGTCTCTTTGTTTATATGTCTTTCTTGTCCCTAGATTGTAAACTTCTGCAGGTAGAGACTGTTTTTTATTTTTATTTATCTAGTGTGACAGATAGTCCTGGGTTCATTCCCCTCTCCTTTCTTTCTAGCAACATCGAATATTATTTGGAGTGGCAAATGTACCTATAACAGAGACTGCTAGATGTTTCCCACCTGCCTTTCTTTTTGCTACATGAAATGCAGATGTGAGGGTTGGAGCTCCACAGCCACCTTGTAAACATAAGCATAAGAGCAACACCTCAGGGAGATAGAAGGAAAAAAATCAGGAAGAGAGCTGACATCATAGAGCCACCATAACAGCCCTAGGCTCTGGGTAGTGTGAGAGAAAAATAAGCACTTGTTAAAGCTACTATTTTTCAGGTGCCTGTTACTGTTAACTAAATACATCCCTTACCGATATACCTAGGTATTCAATAACTATTCAATAAAGCATTCAAAGAATAAAGTTTGCTAAAAATAAGAAACTTGTACAGGACTACACACCCCATAGCAAGCACTTCATAAGTATTGACTAAATGGATCTCTCCTCTGTTCTATGTGAGAGAGGCCATGACAGCTCCTTGTGGCTAGAAAGACAAAGATGCAGAAGATAATGTCTCTACCCACAGACACTATCAAACTGATGCTCACTGAGAGGGCCCCACTGGGATCTCTGTTCAAAATACTCACTGGAATCAAGAGAAGAAAAGATTTGTATAAAGTTGGGAGAAAGAGAGTCAATTGCCCAGAAATACTAGCAAACACAAAAAGAAAGCATAAAATATTATAATAGAACTTCAATAATTTAAGTAATGCTGCCACCATGTGGCACTTATTCCCTTCTTTTAGAAATACAATTTTATAAAGAAAAAGATGATTGTTGCCATGTGCATTACCTTTTTTAAATTATATAAACTATAAACAACTTCAGTTTTAAATACTAGCCAGTTTTTCTTAAAGTGAACTACATTTAAATGGTAAAAAAGCAGATAAAACTTCTAGGAAGTACTGACAACTAGCTCTGCTTCACCATTCCTCTCTGAAGACCACATGGACTAATTAGAGGATATTATTGTCTGAACCAAGATAGAAGAGAACTATAAACAATGCAGATATCTTTTTAACTCTAAAGTCTTTAAAGTGTTTTTAGCTTTTCTTTACTAATTTAAGGAAAGTGTTAGGAATATAATATACCTAAAGGTAGCAGAGCCTGATATATAAAGTTTCCATGCTACACTAAACCTCAGGAAGACCAACTGGGGAGGTCACTGGGTGAAAAGATTGGATCAGATACATTTCAAGAAAAGAAAATATATTTAGTTGAACATAATGGCTCAAACTTAGCTGACAAAATATTTTTGAGCCCTCCAGAGACCATTCTTCAAGGACAATATATGAATGCCTTGCTCCCTAGCCAGTATGGCTCAGTTGGTTGGGTGTCGACCCATGCACTGAAAGGTTGCTGGTTTGATTCCTCAGTCAGGGCACATGCCTGGGTTGCAGGCTCAATCCCTGGTGTAGGGTGTATGAAGGAGGCAGCTGATTCATGTTTTGCTCTCATGTCAATGTTTCTCTTTCTCCTTCTCCCTCTCCCTTCCTCTCTCTCTCTAAAATTCAATAAAAATATTTTAAAAAGAGAAAAAGAATGCCTTGCTTCATGAAGGGTGGGTCTGTGTCTGTCTTATTTTCCAATATAGTATTAGTTTCTGACATTCTGTCTTACACAAAATGGGGGCTTTAAAACATTTCTATAGCCTTGTATCTATCATACCCAGGGTGAAATTTTATTTTTTAGTAAACAAATTCCTCAGGTAATGCTTTTGTCACTTGCTTAGCAAATCCCTATTTTCCCTAAGACATCAAACATTGAACCCAAATTCATAAAAATTATTATAAATTTTGAATTAATACATGTTTATTTGATTGTACTTGCTACCATTTTCTCTTAGTAAGTTACCAACATTTGTCTAATACCTATATACCAGGGATTTTTAAAAATGATGTTCCATTTAATCCTCACAAAACTTCTGCAGTATACATTATTGTTCCCATTTTTTAAATAAGGAAACTAAGCCCCAGTAAAGCAACTAATCATAACTAGTAAGAAGAGTGCCAGGACTTGGACTCAGATATGTCACGCTCCAAAGCCCATGTTTTTTCTACTCTTTTTAAAAAAAAAAATTATCTTTATTGTTGAAGTATTACATATGTCCCCTTTTCTTTCCCCATTGATCCCTCCACCTCACATCTACACCCTCCTCCCCAGACTTAACCACACTATTGTCTATGTCCATGGGTTATGCATATCCTATATAATAAAAGACTAATATGCAAATCGACTGAATGGCAGAACAACAGGCCGCTATGACATGCACTGACCACTAGGGGGCAGATGCTCAATGCAGGAGCTGCCCCCTGGTGGTCAGTGTGCTCCCACGGGGGGAGTGCCACTCAGCCAGAAGCCAGGCTCATGGCTGGCGAGCGCAGTGTCAGTGGCAGGAGCCTCTCCTGCCTCTGTGGCAGCGCTAAGGACCCTTTGGGACTGTGAGAGGGACAAAGGCCGGACTGAGGGAGACCCCCACCACCACCACCCAGTGCATGAATTTCATGCACCGGGCCTCTACTATACATATAAGTTCTTTGGTTAATCTCTCCCTACCCACCTTCCCTCTGAGATTCATCAGTCTGTTCTATGCTTCTATGTCTCTGGATCTATTTTGTTGATCGGTTTGTTTTGTTCATTAAATTCCACATGAATGAGAGATCATGTGATACTTTCTTTCTCTGACTGGATTATCTTGCTTAGCATAATATTCTCCAGGTCTCTCTATGCTGTTTCAAAGTGTAAGAGATCCATCTTTTTAATAGCTACAAAGTATTCTATGGTGTACATGTACCACAGCTTTTTTATCTACTCATCTACTGATGAGCACTTGGGCTGTTTCCACATCTTAGCTATGTTAAGCTCCAAGGCCCATGTTTTTTCTACTCTTTAACACAGCTTCTTCTCCAAAAAGATCTTAGAGGGCTTAATAATGCAGAGTGTAGATACAGCTGTTCCTTGGTATAGTGAAGAACTGGTTCCAGGAACCCCTGCATACCAAAATCCAAGAAAAAAAGTCTGTACATATTCAATACAGACACAACCATCATAGGCCTAACTATATAATACACACCAACAACTTAACTTTTTTCCTGAATATTTTCAATGTGCAGATGCAGAACCCACGGATGCAGAGGACCGACTATAATTCCTCTCCTTTTAGACATGCTCCTGGCAACTATGTTCCATCCTAGTTAAAAGAGGTATTGACTTCAACAGGAAGTGAGCTCTTGAATACAGCATACTCAGCAGCATAAATGTAACACTTCTTTCGTCTCCATTCAAGACTCGTTTCATAGAAAACATCTACATTATTTAAAATATGACACCTGTATTCTAGGGATAATTCAGCCAGTGAGGGAACTGAATTAGAGAATTCACCATTATGCCAAAACTCTATGCTTCTTTTAGTATAAAGTAGATCTCTCTGGCTGGATAGTTCAGTCAGTTACCGATACACTAAGGTTTCAGGTTTGATCACCAGTTAGGGCACATACAAGAAGCAACCAATGAATGCATAAATAAGTGGAACAACAAATAGATATTTCTCTCTTTCTCTCTCCCTTCCTCTCTCTAAAATCAACAAAAAATATTAAAAATATACATATAAAGTATATCTTTAAAGGTATATCTAAAATTTTTTCAATAACTATTTAGTATTTAACCATACTGGCAAAAAAGGATGACATATGAAAAAGATGATTTATGATATCACTGAATGTCGAAAACCCAAGTTTTAGTCCAAGTTCTGTTACTTGTTCTTTTGAATCATATTCAGCATCTACAATGCAGCAGGCATTATTTTAGGCATTCTGAATACAACAGAAAATAAAAACAATAGGTCCTTATTCTCATCGTGTCTATACTCTAATGAAGGCAGACAAGTAATAAGCAAGTAGATAACAAGAAAACTATCAGGTATTTATGAGAGTTTATGGTAGGCAGAATTCTAAGATGGCCCCTGAGACCCCACCCCTAGTGTACACACACCTTCTCTCAGTTATGCACTCAAACCCTAGTCTAGGTGCTGCTCTTGAAGATACTCTGCAGATATATTTTAGGTCCCAATCAGTTGACTTTAAAAAAGGGAAGTTATCCTCAATGGGCCTGACTTAAATCAGGTGAGTCTTTAATAGGGACTGGACTCCTCTTGGCAAGCACGACAGGGATTCCATGTGATGAAGATTCCATTGACAGCTTTGAAGATGGAAGGGGCCAAGTGGCAAGGAATGTGAGTGGCTTCTAGTAGCTCAGAGGGGCTCCTGGCTGATAGCAAGCAGGGAAACCTCATTCCACCATAGCAGAGAAGTGAGTCCTGCCACAATCATATGAATTAGGAAGAGAACCCAGAACCCCAAATAAGAACAAAGTCTGGCCAACACCTTGATCACAGCTTTGAGAGACTGAGCAGAGAACACAGCCATGCTTTACTCTCACTACTTTATTCTTATTTAATCTCACTAAAGAATTGGTAATAATTTTTATATGGTACTAGAGGCCCTTTGAACGAAATTCGTGCATGGGGGAGCGGGGTGTCCCTCAGCCCAGCCTGCACCCTCTCCAATCTGAGATCCCTCTCACAATCCAGGCCTGATTGCCCCTAACCGCTTCTGCCTACCAGCCTGATCACCCCCTAACCACTCCCCTGCCAGCCTGATTGCCCCTAACTACCCTCCCCTGCTGGCCTGATCGCCCCCAACTGCCCTCCCCTGCTGGCCATCTTGAGGCGGCCATCTTTGACCACATGGGGGTGGCGATCTTGTGTTGGAGTGATGGTCAAGTTGCATATTACCTCTTTATTAGATAGGATGATAAGGTAATAATCTCTGGGTAATTTTCTGAGTTTTCCACATAATTGTTATCCTACAACAATAATGATGAAGATAGCTAACAGCTATGCCTAGATATCAGACAGTATTCCAAAATACACACATACAGACATGTGTGTGCTTGCACATACACACCCCTTTAATCTTCACAACAACTCTTTGAGGTAGATATATGCAGATTTTGAGTAACAGAGTCTATTGAACTCAGAAATGGTATCTAATGCTGCAGCGCTGTCTCTCAATTGTTATTCCTCTGTACCACAGGCTTTTTGTAGTGATAAATGGTTTATGAAAAGGTTTTATCCTTTGGCAGGTTTAGACTTCCTGCTTGGTTGGAGTCTCATTTGAAAATAAACCTCAACTTACCCAGAATCACAAAATTGTTTGTGTAACACCATTTACCATCTATCCAAAAGTAGCTTGAGATGTTAATTTAATGCACAACGAACCAATTATATATGTACAAACCAATCCTATCTAATAAAGAGGTAATATGCAAATTGACCATCACTCCAACACACAAGATGGCTGGTAGGGGAGGGCAGTTGGGAAGGACCAGGCCTGCAGGGGAGGGCAATTGGGGGGAACCAGGCCTGCAGGGGAGGGCAGTTTGGGAGAACTAGGCCTGCAGGGGAGGGCAGGTGGGGGGAACCAGCCTGCAGGGGAGGGTAGTTGGGAGCGACCAGGCCTGCAGGGGAGGGCAGTTGGGGGGAACCAGGCCTGCAGGGGAGGGCAGTTGGGGGGAACCAGGCTTGCAGGGGAGGGCAGTTAGAGGCAATCAGGCCAGCAGGAGAGCAGTTAGGCATCGATCAGGCTGGCAGGGGAGTGGTTAGGGGGTGATCAGGCTGGCAGGCAGAAGCGGTTAGGGGCAATCAGGCAGGCAGGCAGGCAGGCAAGTTGTTGGGAGCCAGCAGTCCTGAATTGTGAGAGGGGAGAGGTCCCAGATTGGAGAGGGCACAGACTGGGCTGAGGGACTCGCCCCCTCCCCTGCATGAATTTTGTGCACCGGGACTCTAGTAGTAATATGAAATAGGGTGGCGGGTTGGTGTATTAGTATTGCTGGAACATAGCACACAAGGTGGGGTGGCAGATGGTTAAGCCAGAAAAGTAGGGAACAGGTCACAGAATGATGCTTGACTTTATCCTATAGATGACAAACATTATAAAAGGGTTATGTCAGAGCACTCTGGCAAGAGGGTAAAGATTGGATTTTACTGGGTTGATAAAGCAGGCACACAAGTCAGAAGGGTTAGAAATTTATGAGGTAGCATCCAGAAGATGTGTTCACTAAATACAGGCCCTAAAGGTAAGAGAATAGCTAAGGATAATTCTCATGTTTTAACTTGAGTGCTTTGGGTGGGTGCTGATGCCCCAACTGAGAAAAAAATATAAAAAATGGGCCTGGAAAATCTAGACCAATCAGTCTTTAAAACCTTTTTTTCACTATATCTCACTGCATAGATGAAAAAAACTGAGATCAACAGACATTAAATATGCCAGAGTAGGTCACAGAACTTGAACCTAAGTCACCTACCGCCTAGTCTTGTGCTCCTTATATTAATAGTAATAACTCTTAAAGAGTTTTTACTATTACTATTAAAACTTTGTAGGTTTTATGAACCATGAACAGAAATCAGAAATTTTAAAACTAGAGAATGTCCCTTCCATATATGAAAATCACTAATAATTAGGGCAGTATTTTTACAAAATAAATTTTAAATACTCACTTCAAATTCTTTCACAAAATAACGGGTTTCACCCTGAATAACTGGTCTGTGATCTAACAGCCTTGAATGAATTTCTCCAAGATCTATAAAGACAAAATAAAATCCAAGGTTAATCCATGTTAAGTGGCACAATCTCTAGCTTGTTTTTACTCTTCCTATTTCCCATAAATATATGAAGGTTAAAATCTAGTTTAGACAATGTATTAATAGGAAATCTTATCCACAGCCAGTAAATTGATACAAGTACTTTTGAGAGCAATTTGGCAGTATCTAATAAAGCTGAAGACATGTATACCTAGCAATTTCATGCCTACCTATGTGCTCTAGAAAAACGCTTACCCAAATGAAAGAGACTCTTATAAATGAGTGTGATGTCAAAAGAAAAAAGGAAACAACCTAAACATATTCATGACAAAATACTATACATCAGAAAATGGATGAATACACTAGAGTTACATTTATGAACATGGATAAATTCTACAAATATAATGTTGCACACAAAAAAGGTCAGTAGGATAAAGCTATTTATATAAACTTTAAAAATATGCAAAATGAAACTTCCTTTTGGGATACATACAGAAGAAATAAAACTACAAAGAAATGTATGAGAAGAATAAATACCAAATTCAAGGCAGTGGTTACCTTTAGAGGGAGAAGAATGCAATTTGAGCAAGCTACACAGTGGTCCCCCTTTTTAAAAATTTAATCAATAAACTTAATTTTTTTAATAGCAGTTTTGGGCTCGTAGCAAAATTAAGCAGAAATCACAGAGTTCCATTATACCTCTCATCCCCACATACCCACAATCCCCCTTCTATCAACATACCTGCACCACAGTGGTACATTTGTTACAATCAATTAACCTACATTGACACATTATTATCACTCAAAGTAAATAGTTTACATTAGGATTCACTCTTGGTGTTGAAAAATGTATAATGACATGTACTCAACATTGTGGTATATAGAATAGTTTCATGCTCTAAAAAAACCTCTGTGCTCTATTCATCCCACACAGTGGTCTTTTAATGTTTACTTATGAAGATGGTGGGTCAGTGTTCATTATAAGTCTCTGAACTTTTTAATGGGTCTGAAAAAGACATAATTAAAGAAAAAAGTTCTGAATTTTAACTGTTTTGGGTGAGTCATTCTATTCATTCTACTTAGTAACAACTACATAGTTTAAGGAGTAAACCTCAAAATTCCTGGAGGAGTTAAATCTCCAAATAAGAACATGTGCCATTCATATTCACTCATTGGTATCATCTGTTCCTCAAGTTTCTTATTTTTGCAGATATGCAACAGGGTAAATTCAAGTCTCTATTTTAATGAGTTTTATTGGGATACATTGTGGGAAGTATGCTAAGTAAAAATATATAAATAAAAGAACTACTTTTGCTTAAATCATTCAATGGTTCATTACCTAAAACAGTTCTCTGGGAAGATACTAGGAATTAATTTTTTTTTTAAATTCTACTTAGTTAAGTTTGGGAAACAGAGAAAATCAAGTTAGGCAGATTCCTTTACCTTCAATCTTCTGGGAGTCTATAGCATACAGACATGAATTGTGAATGCCCAAGTGAGGACTATGCTATGCAGAAATTTATGGACCTTATTTGACAATTGAACTTAATCACATCTCAAATAACCACCAGTGTCCAGGTAAGAGACAATATTCCAAGCTCCTTAGAAGCCACATAAGGGCCTCCATGGTCTGGCTCCAGCTTCATCTCCTCACCTGTCAGCAATTCTGAGCTACCTGCAGTTTTCCAAACACACCATGCTGCCTCATGCATCCTTGCCACAGTTCATACTATTGTCACCACCTGGAACCATTCCCCAAAACTGCTCAAACATCGAACTTCTTTAAAATTTTCATTAATTCTATCTAGCTTCCTTTAGGTCTCAAGGAATGTCCCTATTGTATGTTCCCAAAGCACAGTGCATATATTTCCATCATATCACTTACTAAAATCTTCTCTCTCCTGCAGCAAGCATCTTCGAGACCAAATTATTTACATGTCCAGAGTGCATAAATGAATTAACATGTATTTTTCTATGAGACTAAGAAGTCATTACTTAACCTTTAGCGAGATGATTCAATTGTTTGGACGTAGATAGTGATCACTTCTAAAACCACGAATTTAAGATAGTAAAGATTTGGGGGGGCGGGGCGTGCAGAGGGAGAAGATTCTGAAACACACATTACTGTAGAAATTAAGCCACTAACTAGTTTTGTTATAACATTACTAGAGGCCTGGTGCATGAAATTCGTGCCCTTGGGGTGGGGGTCCCTCAGCCTGGCCTGAGCTCTCTTGCAATCCGGGAGCCCTCGGGGGGTGTCCAACTGAAGGTTTAGGTCCGCTCCCCACAGGGAACGGGCCTAAGCCAGCAGTCAGATATCCTTAGCACTGCCGTGGAGGCGGGAGAGGCTCCCACCACCGCCACTGCGCTTGCCAGCCGTGAGCCGGGCTTCTGGCTGAGCAGCGCTCCCCCTGTGGGAGCACACTGACCACCAGGGGGCAGCTCCTGCATTGAGCGGGATCAGGCTGAAACTGGCTCTCTGACATTCCCCAAGGGGTCCCAGATTGCGAGAGGGCGCAGGCGAGGCCGAGGGACCCCACCAGTGCACAATCGGGGCCTGGGAGGGACGTGGGAGGTTGGCCAGCTAGGGAGGGACCGCGGGACGGCTCCAGGGGGTGTCGGGCCCATCTTGCTCAGTCCTGATCGGCCGGACCCCAGCAGCAAGCTAACCTACCAGTTGTAGCGTCTTCCCCCTGGTGGTCAGTGCATGTCACAGCAACTGGTCAACTATCTGCCCCCTGGTGGTCAAGTGCATGTCATAGCAAGTAGTTGAGCGGCCTTAGCATATCATTAGCATATTACACTTTGATTGGTTGAACAGACGACTGGACACTCAGCATATTAGGCTTTTATTATATAGAATAGGATAATAAAACAAGCGCATTATAATAATTCAGAGTTTACTGGAGTCCCAAGGATTACAAATACATAAAGTCTCTATAAATAATGTAAACAAATATAAGCTACAGATTTTCACACAGCAACATGGGACGCATCCTTTTGTTGCTTGATATACAAGATAAAAGATACCATCTTCCTTTCTCCAAAAGTTCATACTCTACTGTGGGAGTTAGACAAATAAACCTTCACACATAGGTTAGGATAATCACTTTAGTGGAAGATCAATATGCTATGGAATTATGGAACAAGGAGGAATGTAGTAAATTGCAGATCTCTCATTAAGTAAGTTTTTTACTCTGGTCTTAAATTTGGAGGCCTTCAATGTAATATGTGAAGCTTTGTATATCCTAAGGAACAATTTACTGCATTGCAATTTTTCCTATTTATACCTTTGGTGTCAACATTTATATGTTATTCTTCCTCACAACTTATCAAATCATCCCCTTTTCCATCCCTCCTTGTCTCACTTGGACTACATCAACAGTTGGTCGCACCTCTCTATAACCCACTCCATACAGTGTCAATTCTCATTATTTGCAGTAGTTATGTTTGTAAAGTTGCCATGAATGCTGAACTATAGAATACTGAACTACTGCTCTTAAAAGAAATATGAGATTAGGTTCCTATAAACGTCTTGTCATATTTTTGTTAACCAAAATGCTATCGGTGTCATATAGGTTTGGTTACCAAGATCCTTGTAAAACACACCAGCCTCAGTGTTGAAGATCTGCTCTTCCAATAACACTTTTCCTGTATAACTCTTAGCAGGTATTTTCAAAGTTCTACAGCCTCCTGATCTGCAGAACCTGCTTCATCGGCAAGTCTAACATTTTTTCACACTGTACCACCTCTGAGAATGCCAGCCAGCACTAGCCCAGAAGGGTTTAACATTTCCCTGACCCTTGGTAACTGAACTATAGATTTCTTTGGCTTTCAACTTTACACAGTGCTGTCCACTACACTTTCTCTATGGGTCATAAACCCACAAATTTAGCTGCTTTTCCATTGCTTCGTCACACCACCATAAATGTTACCTTGGCACTTTCTGAAGTGGCCTCACATACAGATTGATGAATTTTCTTCTTTGTCTGGATGGCTGATTTAACACAGAACTCACAGCAAACAGCACTGCAGCTCATACCTGAAAGAAACTTCTCCAATACATGTATTGTCTCTCTAAGGCACATCACAGCCTTCTTGTGTTTAGGGCCACTTCAGCACTATACTTGGAAACCACTTTAAACAGCAAAACCAACAACAAAAATTACATAAAAGTGAAAAACATGGCACCAAATAGAGAGCAAAAAGGACATTTGTTTACTGTAAGAGAGCTGAAACAAAAAGCAGTGGTGTGTTATTCAAACTCAGCTATGAATGTGCACGTAGGGCAGCTAAATTTTTTTCTCTACTCTGCCTATGTGGGAATGACTATGAAAGCACCACCAACATTGATTTTGGAGTTATGAATTTATCTTAGCAAACAGGCAAACTCACAAATATGCAATCCACAAGATGAGGACCAACTACTATCTGCCCAAGTGCTTTACTTAAAATACAAATCTAATCACATGATTCTCATACTTATTATTGGATAGTTTCCTGCCATTGAAGAAAAGTCTTCTATGGTCTGATTTCCATGGAACTCCACCTCATTTCCCAGACACTCCTGCTGCTGTAGGCCCGCATGCCTTTGCTCATGGTGTTCGAAAGTCCAAAATACCTTGCCCTCTTTGTTAACTGCCAATACTTTATTCTTCAAGATGCAGATCAGACACTCCATCCTCCAGAAAGACGCTCCTGTCTCCCAGTCCCCACCCCTAACACCCACCCATGGGCCAGAAACCCTCAAAGACCCAAGGCATAAGTATCGAAATCATTTATTTATATGTTTCCCTTTCACTAGACTCTAGCAACCAAAATTAAACAAATATCTGTTCACAATTGACAGTCTTCAAATAAGATGAACTAAAAATAGATTTTTTAGAATGAACGGATCCATTGAAAAAGCCAAGGCTGTTCAGACATATTTTCAATTGCAACTCAATTTTGGATTAACTTGAAAAACTTCCCTTGAATTATCTTTTTTTTTAAAGTAAATTAAAATTAAAAGTTCTGTACAAAGGATGCAATCAACAGAGTGAAAAGGTAACCCATGGAATAGGAGAAAATATATGCAAATCATGTATCTGAAAAGGGGTTAATATCCAGAATAAAGAACCCCTACAACTAAAACAACAACAAAAAACCCAAATTATTTTATATAAAAATGGGCAAAGGACTCAAATGGACATTTCTCCAAAGAAGCTATACAAATAGCCACTAAGCACATAAAAAGATGATGAACATCACTATTTATTAGGGAAATGAAAACCAGAACTACAAGATACTACCTCATACCCATTAGGAGGGACCAGCAGGGAAACAGAAAAGACAAGTCTTGGTGAGGATGTGAAGAAACTGGAATGCTTGTGCAGTTAGTAAGACTGTACTATCATACAACCTCTATGGAAAACAATATGGCGATTGCTCAAAAATTAAAAAACAGAATTATCTTTGACCCAGCAATTCCAGTGTTGGGTATATACTCAAAAAATTTGAAAGCAGGGACTCAAACATAATGTGCATACCCATATTCACAATAACCAAAAGGTGGAAGCCATAGGTGTCCACCCACGGATAAATGGATACACAAAACGTGGTGTGTATATACACATACATACATACAACAGAATATTACTTAGCTTTAAAAAGGAAATTCCGATACATGCTACAGTATGGATGAAACTTGAGGATGGTTAGTCAAATAAGCCAATCACAAAATGACAAACACTGTATGATTACATTTATATAAAGTACCTTGAGTAGTCCTCAGAGACAGAATAGAATGGTGGTTGCTAGAAGCCGCGGGGAGTGGGTGTTGAATGAGTACAGACTTTGGGAAGATACGTTATGGAGATGGATGGCAGTGACAGTTGCACAATGTGAATGTACTAACGCCACTGAACTGTACACTTAAAGATGGTTAAGATAAAACTTGTTACGAGGTATTTTACTACAACGAAAAAAAATGAAGTGGTAGTTCACTAAGATTACACCTATAAACAATTATAATGCAGCCGGAACACCTGTGCCCCGCTCCCGCACTCTCCAACCCTAACAGCTAAGGTTAAAACGAACAGGCGGCATCCGAGGGGCCTGCCCCGGGCGGTGCTGAAGGGCTCGGAGTCCTTCCAGGGCTCCTTCCACACTGCAACGTGGTGGGGCTGACGGGGTGGAGGGGGTTAAGGAAGACCGGCGATGAGAGACTGCCAAAGACCCTGTTGCAGGAAACAGGGTGGCGAGCTCTGGACTCTAACTAAATTCGGGGTCTGTGAGAATCCAGGTTACTAGGCTGTAAGCTCCCAGCTCGAAGCACCCGGGACAGAACGGACCTCTGTGCACGTGTCTGGAGCTTGAAGACGCTTTCAGCTGTGATCTCATTAACTCTCGCCTAACCAGGCGCAGACAGAGCCAGGGTGGGTGAAGCCACGACCTCAGGTCCGGCCGCCGCTCCACGGCCGCCCGGAGGCGCAGCCCGGCCCACTCCGACT
>NW_005372084.1:1256063-1283530 GCF_000412655.1 Myotis brandtii | reverse complement strand
GCAGACTTGCTTGTCCCGCTTCCCAGGCGCGGATGCGCCGTCATCAAAGCGCGTCGGGCAGCGCAGTCTACCAGCCCGGGCTCCACTAAGGCCCATAGGGTAACTAGGGGTGTGACCGGGATGAAGCCGATGCCGCCATGCTAGCTTGGGGCAGGTGCTGCCCGGATGGGAAGGTGCCTTAAGTAATTTGCTCAGATCACTTATCAGGCTCATTCGAGCCCATGTGAAGAAAAAAAAAATCTGTTCTTGTATTTACAAAATTTCAACCAGCTGTTATATGGGCTAAGTTAAAATGCATGTAATTATTGGAGGGACGGGTTTTCCAGGCTGCTTTTAATTGTCCTGGTCATGAAGAGACATCTATGGGGCTGCCCTGTATCAAACTGCTGCCGTTTGGTAAACTATAAAGCAGTGGTTCTCAACCTTCCTAATGCCTCGACCCTTTAATACAGTTCCTCATGTTGTGGTGACCCCCAACCATAAAATTATTTTCGTTGCTACTTCATAACTGTAATTTTGCTACTGTTATGAATCTGATATGTAGGATGTATTTTCATTGTTACAAATTGAACATAATTAAAGCACAGTGATTAATCACAAAAACAATATGTAATTATATATGTGTTTTCTGATGGTCTTAGGCGACCCCTGTGAAAGGGTCGTTCGACCCCCAAAGGGGTCTCGATGCACAGGTTGAGAACCGCTGCCATAAACTTCATCTTCTATTCTCAACAGGTCTTCACGCCTGTTCAAAGTACAAACACGGTGCAACTTTGCGGTGGCTCTTTCTAAGACCCATCTCTTACTAGTAATCTCTCCTTTTCTCCCCCCTCTCTTCCTACACAAGGTTCTCCTGTTTAGTGCTGAAGAAGGCACACAAACCAACATTTAGGGCCTGATAGGATGGAGGAAGGCACAGCACACAT
The DNA here is from genome assembly GCF_000412655.1 of Myotis brandtii. NCBI lineage: Eukaryota > Metazoa > Chordata > Mammalia > Chiroptera > Vespertilionidae > Myotis > Myotis brandtii. The sequence goes on along the minus strand of NW_005372084.1, from coordinate 1,282,604 downwards.
GTGGAACGCCTGGGGGGTGGGAGATGGCCGGAAAGAACTTCCCAGAGAAGGCGCATATCTTTCATCAGACCCAAAAGGGATAAATGTTAGCCAAGTTGGGTGGGGTGAAGGAACTTGGGGTTTTCTAGCACAGGAAATAACAAGCCCAAAGGCAAAAAGGTAAAAAAATTGATGAATTAATAAATAAACATAAATTTGGTTATTTGCAAGTTGTTGGGTCTGACTTTTAACTTTTCTAGTCTTACTTTCATTTCCAAGCTTTAGCATCAACCTCTAGAAAACATAATTATTCTCCCAATAGCCAGGCACTTTTCTAATTTGTTTTCTTCTACACCTGCAATCCTACATTTCCTCTAAGCTGGTCTTCTTAGTATCTTTGAACTAGTGAAAAACCTTAGAAGGCTTACTATATACAGTGAGGTTGAATGTTTCTCCCACATTAACTAGCTGTTAAAAATGCAGATTATGGGTTCTGCCTCCAAAAAATTTGTTTCAGTATTTCTGGGTAGCTGCTACCTCCCCTTACCCAATTGCAGATTGATTAGATAAAAGTGATCGAAGAACTCTGGGTACAGTAGTTAAGACTTTGGAACCAAACAGAATTGGGTTCCAATTTTGGCTCTGCCACTCACTTGCAATTCCTTTCTTGTAAAATAAAATGAAATATCCATCTTTTAAGGTTTGTTGTGGTAATTTAAAGAAGATACCTGTAAGACACTTAGTACAATGCCTGACATATAGTAAATGCTCAATAAATGTTATTACAATCTATCTCCTTTTATAATCTGCTCTCGTTCTTCCAATCTGCCTTTACCACCCACCACTATAATATATTGTACTTGTTTAGCACTTTAAAATTTATAAAATGCTGTCACTTATATATCATGTGTTTTAATCTCATTAATCTAGTTGAAGTAGATAATAAAATACACATTTTCAGATGAGTAAGCTGGGAATCAGAGAATATGGTAGAGTCTCTGAAGACAGCTGTGATGATTCCTTCCCTCCCTGTACACACATGCAACATGCTGCTCCTCCCATCAGAATATGAAATTTGCTCCCCCTCCCCTTGAATTTGGACTGGTCGTGTGACTTGCTATGACCAAAAGAACATGGTGGAAAAAGTGGTGTGCCTTAACACAACTGGCAGTTTCTGCTTTTGCTCTCTTGTCAGGGAGTCCAGACTGTCCTGCTGTAGCGAGGCCATCGTGTAGAGAAGCACTAGAAGTTGAGACATCACCTGTAGAGAGACATTCTGTAGGCACCCTAGCTGTCAGCACCAAGGCACTGCATGTGTGAAAGAGGCCTTCTTGGAGTTTCAGTCCAGCCATCAGCCAGCTGATGCAGAAACATGAATTGCAATGAAGCCAGAAAACTGCCCCATCAACCCACAGTATTGTGAGAGATAATATAGTTTTGTTGTTTCAATCCACTAAGTTCTGTGTATACCTATTTAAATTATGTCCCCCTCTCAGAGAAAGGATTTAAGCTGGTTTACAATGATCCCTATACTCCCACAAGATGGCACCATAGTTATCGAATAGCAGACCCATGGTCTTTCAACTTCAAGGCTGGCACATTCCAACATAGCAAAGCTAATCACCTAACAGGTCTTTCTACTGTACCATGACCATACCACACTTATTTCTGCCTCTTTATTTTCAGACACCTCCCTTCCTGAAATGCTTTTTTTTTTTTTGTCCTCCCTTCTGCCTATTCAATTTACTAAAATTTCCGTATGTTGTATAGTAAAGAATTTGGCTGATCTTTGTCCCTGGCTCCTGGGAGATAACCTCTAAAGCCTTGAAATTTCCCAAGTAGGAAAGAGAGGGAGGCTGGAGCCAATGATTCAGTCATCCATGTCTGTGTACTGAAACCCTGATAAAAACCTCCTGGACACTGAAGCTGCAGTAAGCTTCCTGGTTGGTACTCATGTATTGATATGCTGCCAGGTAAGGAGTACTGAGGACAAAGAAGCTTCGTGTTTGGGGCCCTCCCAGACCTCGCCCTGTGCATCTAGTCATTTGTCTGGTCCTGATTTGTATCCTTTACAATAAATCTGTAATCCTAAGTACATCACTTTCCTGAGTTCAATGAGTCAACCTAGTGACTAATTGAATCCAAGGGGGAGTGGGAACCCCCCAAATTTGTAGAGAGTGTGTCGGTAGCACAGGTGGCCTGGGAACCCCAGAGCTTGTGGAGGAGGATGGTGCCCTTCACCTGCCAGGTCTGAGCTAACTCTTAATCTGTGTCAGAATTATGTGGCAGTTGAACAAACACCAACATGGCACTTACAATCTGCCAAATACTGTTGTAAGTGCTGAATTTTTAATTTTTAAAGTTCTTATGGCAGTCCTCTGAAGCAGGGATTATTGTTATCCTTGTCTCACAGGTGAGCAGGGCGGAGGCACAGATAGGTTAAAGGACTGCCCAGCCTTGATCCCTGTGTATGTGTTTAAGTGTAGGTGATGGGTGAGGAGAAAATGAAGGAGATTTGTAGGGAAGGAAAAGAGAAGCCATACTATAGAACAAGCCATATGGGCTTTTCATTTTTTTCATCCAAACACAGTGAACATATATTGAGCATTTTCTACATGTCAAATGCAGTGCTAGGGGCTGAGATATAACGGTGAGCATGACTGCTCATGCTTCTACTTCCTGGTGAAGTGTATGGTCCACCGGAGGGGATAATATGAAATCACTCACTACACAATTACTTTTCTGCAATTCTGTTGCCGATAGCCTGTAGATACATGTTTTAGCCGTTTGCATTGCTCCGTACATTATTGGGTTGTGTTGTTTTCTGGGATGATCAGGTCCAGTGTACAGTATGCCTCTATTTTATTCCCTCCCTTCCCAGAAATCCTTCAACTGTAGCTCAGATAGGGAGGAGAGTCAGAGAAGGGCCACTTTGGCAGCACTGTTCTGCCTGCACCTCTGCTGGGGTGGGGGCAGCTCTGAGTGTCTCCTTGGTTTCCGAGGCTAAAAAGGTCTTGTATGTTATCTCTTATTGTTTCTGGATTAATGAGACTTTTTTGCATTTTTTAAATAAAACTTTGAGATCACACAGTTGTATACAGAGAGATTTCTTGTACATTTTGCCTAGTTTCCCTCCAATTGTAACAATTTGCAAATGCCGGTATCACAACCAGGATATTGATATTGATACAATCTACCAATCTTATTCAGATTTTCAGTTTTACTTGTGTTTGTATTTAGTGCTGAACAATGTAATCACACGTGTAGGTTTGTGTGTTCATCATCACAGTCAAGATATTGAACAGTTTCAAGGATTCCCCCATGGTGCCTTTGTGTAACCACACCTACCTTCCTCTCTGCCCCCTCCCAACCCCTGGCAACCTATATTGTATCCTCCATTTCCAAAATTTTGTCATTTCAAAAATATTACATAAATGTAATCACACACTAAATACTTCTATGGTTTTAAGATTAGCTGTTCTCCTCTTCATAACACTCTATACAACATCATTTTACGGAGATTCTCAATACCAGACCCTATAAACCATAAAATTGTAAAGGGATTTTTTTCAATTATTATACTTGTGAAAATTAAGACACCTAAGTCATGGAAATAATGTGAATTTAGTAGAAGTTCTGACTTCAGGGTTAAATTATTTTCTAATTCTCTATTGAATCTTATGAAAATTAGAAAATAAAAATAAAAAATATTCAATTAATGCATATTGATAACTAAATTTGAATTCATTATAGTATAAGCCCATCAAGGATAAGCATAATTGAGGGAGGGGACTCCTAAATTTATTTATTTTTATTAAATGCATTTCATGAGATTTTTTCTAGAACATTTTCTGTATTACCGTTTATCCTTTTTTGTAACATATTTTTGAAGTGGGTTAAAATTATAAATGAAAGAAACTGATGAAAGCGAAAGGAGGGGGAAGATTAGAGGGTCTTTGGGGGTAAAATAGTCAATATTACTCCATATTAATCCCATGAAGTTTTGGAAATGTATCTGGCACTCTAGGCTGGAGAGGTTGTTTGGTGTGAAGTGGAGGCTGTGCATCTCATCAGTGATTTTCTAGGCCAAAGCAACTTTAAAGTCCTGTGTGAAACCTTCCTGCACTGAATTCTGCAGGTCCTCCTGGAGATGCTTCAGGTACAGCTCCGTCACTTGGAGAACATGTGGTGTTTTACTGAGAGAGCTACCATGGAGACAAACTGTGCTCCGTGACAGGGCCAACCAATAGAATGCAGAGTGCTTCACTACACTGATCATTCCTTCAGAAAATTTGACTCAACTGTGCAAAAAGACAAAAACATGAGTTCTTTGATGAATGGCACCTAAGATTCAGACAGATGCAGTACAGCAGTTCTCATGGCGTGGTCTCTGCACCAGATCTCTTGAATCAGAAACTCAAACTGGGCCCAGCAACCTGTGTTTTGAGAAGCTCCGGGTGATTACCATGCGTGCTAACGTCTGAGAAGTGCTGCATGCGTTAGTGCAATGCCCGTTACCTACTCCCCAAACTTCTGACAATGATAGTTAACTCTAGAGTTCTTTCATCCAAGCAATAGGGTTTGAGTCAAATGCTGAAAACAGGCAGGAACTGCAAGGCTGGTGAAGCCAACCAGAGGGTTAAAAACCTCTAAGGCCCATTAAAATAAGGAGATGAAGGTGTGTGTTTGTGTGTATTTTGCAAGTCAGGAAAATGGGGCAGTGGAGGAAGAATAACTTTTATTACCCGAAGAGGCTAGTTCATGGACTGCACCAATGAAATGTTGGAATTTGTAATCAAATGGCTGGAAGTTTGTGGTACTGGTCAGAGCAAGCCTGTGGCCTTATTGTTTAGAGCTATGTCTTGTCCAATTAGTTGTGTGGCTACTTTATTTCAAGCTTAACTTGGACAGACAGGCCTGCCAGGCACAAATTTCTCAGATGATGTTAGAGAGGACAAAAATTATCCACTGCAAGACTGTGAGGACAGATGACACCCAGCAGGAATGGAAAGCCAAATCTGCAGAATCCATAATACAATTGGCTAGCCCTAGGGGCCCAGCCTCTTTGAAGCGGAAGCGACAGCACGAATAAGCCATCAAATCAACTCACCAAGCTGGAAAAGATGCAAAGCTTTTATTCTCCCCACAAAGAAATGAAAGTTTAAAAGATTAAAACATTCCTAAAAGAACAGTGCTAATAGGAACAGAAATCCTTGAGACACAATAGCAAAAATTGCCAACATCTCAAAATCTCCTGACTTCCTGTCTTTTTTTTCCCCCTCAGAAGTGAAAGATGAGTTTCACTAGGTTAGGTAGCAGTTGGAATGAGTTTTATTCACCAGCAGTATGGGGAATAAAGGCAGAGCCTGCAGGAATGTGGGCTCCAGCAACAAGTAATCATTATTGCAAAATCAAATTCCCCATCTCATCTCTGATATGCCCGTATGTAACCCTAGAGCTGGGCTTCACAGTGTTATAAATCCAGCATATAAGGCATGGAGCAGTGGGATATAGAGCCCCTTGTGTATCTAAAAGTTCTGCCCGGGCAAGAGAGATATATGATGGCAACTTTCTCCCCATTGCTTTTGCAATAAAATTCACCTAGAGCTCCAGGAAGAGTTGGGAATGTAATTCAGCTCCCATAAATCAAGACTAAAATTAAGATGGCCAGATATGTAGCAGCCTGCTCAGGTGTATGGAGAATTTGAAATTTAGTGGCCTGGTAATGGGTAGGAGCAGATTATCTAATTAGGAAGAGAAAGAAGAAATACTGCTCTCTGGGGTAAAAAGCTAAATGCTTTAATCCAGCAGTTCTCAACCTGTGGGTCTCGACCCCTTTAGGGGTCGAACAACTCTTTCACAGGGGTCGCCTAAGACCATCGGAAAACACATATATAATTACACATTGTTTTTGTGATTAATCACTATGCTTTAATTATGTTCATTTGTAACAATGAAAATACATCCTGCATATCAGATATTTACATTACGATTCATAACAGTAGCAAAATTACAGTTATGAAGTAGCAATGAAAATGATATTATGGTTGGGGGTCACCACAACATGAGGAACTGTCTTAAAGGGTCGTGGCATTAGGAAGGTTGAGAACCACTGCTTTACTCCATTAAACATCTCTGCCAAAGCTAGAGTAATATTAAAGTTCATGTAACATCTAATTTTTTTCAAAGAAATAAAGTGAAATGTTAGCAAAAATACATAAATGAAAAAGCTGTACTTAACAGTAACTCTAATTTGGCTACTTACCACTTACACAATTACAATTTTAACACAATTTACAATTCTAAATTGACTACTTGTCAATAAACAAATTACTTGTGTAATTAACCTTTGGTGTGATGTACATGTACATATGTACCTGATTGTAAGAGTTTTATTCTTTCCTAACAACACACCTTGAAACTATTCAGGAAGGACTTTCAGCAGGGCTCTCAATGATGCGCTAGCCATGGTGTTCTTCCCATTTATTCCGTTACCACTTCCCTGCTTTATCCCAGCAGGAGACCTAACATGCCTCTTTACTAGCTTCAGGTATGACTGGGTGGAGCCAATGGAGGACCTATATTTAACAGGAAGTAAAAGTGAGAATGTTCACATGACTGTTAAAAATCTCAGTGCAATGGGGCTGAATCTGCATGGAGATGGGGCAGTTTAAACTGGGAAATCAGGTCATGTAGGGATGATTATCTCATTCTTGAAGTTATGTCACTTTTTTTACCGTACTGTGACAGCAGCTACTTGAGATTTACAACCACAGAATTCCACAAAGTATTTAACATCTTAGATGCTTTGGGTATAACTGTGCCTAAAGACAAATGGCCTTTTGATATTGCCTGCAGTTCTATTATTTCTATTTGTTTTAAAACCAGTATTTAAGTAAGAAAAATTTATGGATCTTTTCTTATTTGGGATCTCTTTGTCTGTTCTTGAAAGTTTCATGTGGAAGAGGGAGGTAAGGCCAACAAGTGCCTAGTCAGGGCAGTCAAATCAACCCCAGGGCATAACATGGTGACAGATTATGTGCTCTAACTATGAAATTGCACGATTCTCATTCACTCTAGCCATGGCGTAATTGAGATGTTAGTTAGCATGTGGGTTAGTGTCTCCCCCCCTCCCCCCCCACCCAGATTTCCTAAATTAACATGAGGTAATAAGATTATTGTCAAGTGTCTGGTATAGAGCCCATAACATAGAACACACTCAGTAAATGGCACCTGATTATATTTATTTACTTTCAGTTAGAAACATCAATGAGAGAGGAACATCGATCAGCTGCCTCCTGCACCGCCCCCACCAGGGATGTGCCCGCAACCAAGGTACATGCCCTGGGACCTTTCAGTCCGCAGGCTGACGCTCTATCCACTGAGCCAAACCGGTTAGGGCTATTTATTTACTTTCAAAGAATGTTGAGTGGCTGGTAATCTTGCAAAGAATGCTTTACATGCCATTTTAGTTAGAAATTTGTTCAGACTACTGGATTGTAAACTCTCTGAAGGCAAAGATGTAGTAGTGTTATTTCCAGGGCCTAGCACAGTGTCTGGTACATAGTAGGTGCTAAATAAATATTTGAGGCTTTACTGAATGATCAGTGCCGCAGGCTTTTGGGAATTATAGAAAGAAAATGCTTAGAAAAGGGCATCTACTTTGTAGAAGGAATAACATGGACAAAGATGGCCCCACTTTGTTTCAAAGGAGTGTCACTGATATTTTAGAAAAGAAGAAAAATACAATGGTCCATTTTTCAACAGCTTGAAAGATGTGAGGACCAGAGATTTTAAAACTGGTAAGCAAATTGACGAATTAATGCTTTAGCAAAATCCGCAAGATACTCAGCCAAGTTGTCTAATCTTAGATAGGCTTACACTGAGCAAGTGCCTCAGGGATGATAGGTGGGAAAAAAACTAAATAATTAGTTTAAGAATTTGACCTTAAAAAATCGATCCTTTATTGATCACTTTCTGTGTGCTTGGTATTGCACTAGGTAATGCTTATACACTACCATTGCAAATTAAAAAACTATAAAATCAGTCATCTTTATTTCTTTTTCTTAAGAGGAATTTCATGTGCATTGACTTATCCAACATCTCATAATACTTGGTGAGGTTGAGGTATTTGACTCCACTCCTTTTTAAAAACACTGCTTTTGTGCTATAATTCACATATTATAAACATTTACCCATTTAAAGTGTACAAGTCAGTAGGTTTTAGTACATTGAGTTGTGTAACCATCTCATTTATTCTTGAAGATACACACACACACACACACACACACACACACATTTTATTCAATGTCTAGGCAGCTTTTTTCTAAAGTTGGTTAAAAATTACCTTCACAAATTGATTAAGCAGAACTTCACTGGTACACCAATAAAGTGGATTACAGGTTAAATTTGAGCCAGACACTTGTCTCAATCCCAGCCCCTTGATACTGGTTGTGTGACCTTAGGCAATTTTCATTATCTGCAAAAAGGGGATAAAATCAGTGAATTCACGTAAAATGCTGCCTGATACATACTACATGCCAATAAATGTTAGCTATTATTGTTGTTATTAAAAATGCACATTAACAGATATTCCTGGTAACTGAATATTGCGGGATCCTGAAATAACTTCTGAATCATGAAAATTGTAGTCAGTGAAAAGTATTTATTTTATTGTATTCTAATTCTTTGCAAATTAATCATCCACGGAATGTTAACAATGTACTAATAAAAATTATTTTACAAGTTGATTATTTGGCATTCAGAGGCATTTTCCCAAACACTACTTACTGGGACAGAGCCAGCTAGCTGCCTACTCAGTGTCCCTTTTTTCCTTCTTCTTTATTGGCAAAGCACAGGCTTGATCTGGATGGCCGTGTCGGGGGTAAAGGACTACATTTCTAGACTCTGTCCCCGCAGGGATGCCAGAGATATAGATATTGCTGAATAGGACTTCCAGGACTCAGTTGCGAGGAGTCTTTTTGTCCTTCTTTTCTTCCTCTTTCTCTGGGTCTTGATTATGGACTTGTCTAGAGCTCTGACAGCCATCTTGGACCATAAGTTAAACTTGTGAAAGAACACTACTTGTTCAGTATGAAGAAAGATGGGAGCTGGCGGTGGAATGCCAACTGTGGACTGTCTTATGCTCGTTTACATGACAGAAAAACAACCTGCTTTGAAGTTATTTGGTTTTTGTGCTCTACGCAGCTGTCCCTAATTTCAATTCACATGTTTACTTTTCTTGGTCAGCTCAAAATGGACTTTAAAGAATACTACATTCTTTCAACAAGCACGCATTGAGCATCTGCTGTTGTGTGCCGGTCACTGTTTTGAGTGCTGGATATGCAAAGAAAAAAGGAATCTCTGCTTTCAGGGAATTAACAGTTTGGTGGAAGAGACATATAATAAAAAATAGTACAATGCCATCGGTGCCAGAAACAAGGGCAGGCAGAGATGGGTCGATGGGTCTTGTAGACTTGACTTTCAGGAAAACATGAGCAAGCTGAATACTGATGAGGCCATCAAGTGAAAAGCAAAGGGCATTCCAGGCAGAGAGGTACCTGACAGAAATGAGCATAATGCACAGGAGCATTTCTATGAGAAATGAATTGTTTCGATTTAGACACTGAGAACAATATCTAACCTTTGCAGGAGCCAGGCCTTCATATTTATGCCATCCCCTCATTCAGTAAGATCTAAGTTGCTAGAGGGAAGTCTTGGCCCATAGTAACACTGGGTAACATCTGTTGAAACAATGCTGTGCACTTCAATAAGAACTGGTTAACAGATGTAAGGATTCAGAGGGTTAAGACTCATAAGGTAGACGTGGGAAGAAGGGACATTTGGCAAAGAAATTAAGAGGTGTCCTCCTTTCCTTTCCTCACAGCAGACTTAAACTGAAGAAAAAAAAAATGAAATGGTTGGGATGGGAAGGCTGGGTAGCTTATCTCTTGTCTACCCTGTCTGTCCTGCTGACCTGCAGTCCAGGGGGAGAAGAGCAGTGTGAGGACAGGAATAATTCATAGCAGTGAGGCATAATGTGAATGCTGTCTATTTCCTATCCTGCTCTTTCTACCTGACCTTTGAATTCATATACTAGTACTTAGATTCAGCATCAAAACCAAAAATTAACTAGCATTAAAAAGTAAAGTGCTAGAAGACTCAATTTTTCTTCTTATTTGGAAATATAAGTTCTTTAGTTCTCAATAAAGGATTACTTATTTAGTCAGCCAGTAAGTTATACATTGTATAGATTTGTTAAATAAAGTGTCTCTTTGTTCTTTACATATTGCTTCAACAGCAGCCTTTCTATGAAAGCTGGCTTTTAATTTTAATCTAGTAGTTATCTAGCCCCAAATTAGTGGGGTAGCAGGAATTTCCCATCTCTTTTTATCTACTGCATATTCCACTAAGCTCAACAACAACAAAAGAACCATTAACTCAAGAGAATGCATCTTATTCCAGCTCCCTCTAGGGCACTCAGTAGTTAGTTTCACTTCAATGAGTAATAATGACGGAAAAGAAAGAAACAAACAAAAAAGATTTTTTTCAAAACATTTACTGGTTCGCATAAATATTTGAAAACAAACACATCTGTCTTCCCTTTCTCTATCCTTGGCACAATTTATTATAGATCTTAATAAACAAACAACGGTAAATATTCATAAGGGAAAAATGCATTTTAAAATATGAAAGACAGGTCAATAAATAGCCAAATAGGTCAATCATTAAAAGGACTAATGTTTTTTAAAATTAAGCCACTGATTTGCAACTTTTATTAAAATAAATTTAATCTATTAAGACAAATTAATTTATAGCTTGATCTTAACTCAAGTTTTGATAGCAGTTGAATTTTTACATTAAAAAATTGCAAAATTTCAACTAAAGAAAAAACAAAACATTCAGACATGTTTATACTTTAAAAATTCTATCAACTTCAGCAAATAAAAATGACTGCATATCAATTTACATTAGCCCTCTGGTCCAGAATACACTTTCCATGTAAAATATTTTTAATATCTCTTCTGCACGGCATGGGTAGCTTCTAGTGGGAATTTGTATACAGTCTGTTCTTGATGAAGACAACACTAGACAGATGTTGCCTGATGCCTGGATAATGCTGAATGTGACAAAACCAGCGAGACACATTAAGATATTTCTCCTTTTCTTGAACTGTCAGGTCAACCTAAGTAGAGATTAAAAACACACACACAACACAGGCATTACATAAGCACAACTATTAATATCATCCGAGTAGGAGATAGAAATTGGGGGGAAAAACCAGTTCTCAAACCAACATGTAGGAGTGAAAAATTTTAGCCACTTAGAAGAGATATCCATTTGTTTAATGCTTTTATGTTCAATTCAAAACCAGATATGCTAAGGAGATCTCGAGAAAAATGAATGAATGAATGAATGAATGAATGAATCTTTTGCTTAGCGCATTAGTGTATAATAGTGATTTTCAATTGGTGTGGGCACAACTGTTTTAGCCACTTAGAAGAGATATCCATTTGTTTAATGCTTTTATGTTCAATTCAAAACCAGATATGCTAAGGAGATCTCGAGAAAAATGAATGAATGAATGAATGAATGAATGAATGAATGAATGAATGAATGAATGAATGAATGAATGAATGAATGAATGAATGAATGAATGAATGAATGAATGAATGAATGAATGAATGAATGAATGAATGAATGAATGAATGAATGAATGAATGAATGAATGAATGAATGAATGAATGAATGAATGAATGAATGAATGAATGAATGAATGAATGAATGAATGAATCTTTTGCTTAGCGCATTAGTGTATAATAGTGATTTTCAATTGGTGTGTTACAAGAGGCACAACTGGTGTGCTGCAAGAATTTTTTTATATGTTTTTATTGATTTGAGAGAGAGAGAGAAAGGGAGAGAAACATCGATTCTGCCTCCAGTGTGCCCCTACTAGGTCTCGATCCCATGACCTAAACATGTGCCCTTACCAGGAATTGAACTGGTGACCTTTTGGTACATGGGAGTACATGAGTTTTCAATAAATGCCAATTTTACATTAACCCAGGATCTGGAAGCCCAAAGAGTTTGTTTTTTACTTTATTGGAAAGGAAAATAGGAGAAAAAAAGAGAATAGCTTCCAAGAGACTAAGATATGGTTCATTCTCTAATATTTTTCAGCACACCTCAAAGGAAAAAAAAAAGTTTATTGGCATCTAACAACTTAACAAGGGAATACTAAGTAAACTCATTCACTAGATGACAGATAGATAGATAGATAGATAGATAGCTGGCTATAGATGGTTGGTGTATACATATGTGGACTACTGGTTCCTTTTTACTGAACTCTGGGGATAAAATTTCACTAAAGAAGACAATGACCCATTTAATTTTAAGTGATCACTGCTTACTACAAAGAAGGAAGAGCTATTTCCAGTGGCAAGTGCCTCAGATGGACAACAGACCTTCTAAATTCTGTTTGCAATAAAGCTGAACTCTATCTTTAGTGGATATAGCAGGTCACTGAATTTACTATCAAGCTGTAAGAATGCCCAGAGATTTGGCTGGAGATAGATGGAATAATAACAGCTCATGACAATCATTTCACTGGGCTCAAAATCTAAAGTAGGGGACTTACAGACTTTTCTCTAAGACAAATCTTAGATTGGAAACATGAAGAGTTGTCAGGTAAAGAGAAAGCCAATAGGGCAATAACTCACAGCCATGACCCATGTAAAAGTAGTGCAGTTAAATCTGCTGTTGTTAATTCAGCATTCATTTAACAGATATTGTATGTCTCCGTAAAACTGACATGCATGCTTAAACAAAGAAAGACATCTCAGTCACCCTTCTGTGGTTCAAACCCATTAGTAGTCTGCGTGTTGGAAGGTACTTTTAGTGAGAGGGACGTCCCATGTCTGCTCAGAATTTAGCATATACATACTTGTGCTTACAGGAAAATATTCTGTTAAGTTATTGGGTCAAAATAACTGAAGGATAAATCACTCTAGTATGCAATTATTAATACTGAATACAAAATAATATTAGCAATAAAAGGACAGACACACAGTATTTTCTCAATAAGTGTTTCAGCGAAAACCTATTTCCATTTTATGTTTACTACAAGGCAATTTAATAAGAAAAATTGATGCAAGTTATCCTGCCTTCCTTTTTGCCATTATGACATCAGGATACTATTGTTAACATTATCTTTGGTGGGCTCATCTATCTGTTGGCCCAGTTTACTTAAATTATTAGCAGTGAGAGTTTCACTGCTTCTGTTACATAAGAATTTAAGTTTGGGTTTAAGTCCCACATACAAGCTGCTATAGCAAATTATAAAAATACTAGAGGCCCAATGCATGAAATTCGTGCACTTGCGGGGGGCAGGGGGTGTCCCTCAGCCCGGCCTGTGCCCTCTCGCAGTCCAGGAGCCCTTGGGGGATGTCTGACTGCCAGCTTCCCGCCACCACTGCTGCACTTGCCAGCCATGAGCCTGGCTTCTGGCTGAGCGGTGCTCCCTCTGTGGGAGCACACTGACCACCAGGGAGCCGCTCCTGTGTTGAGTGTCTACCCCCTGGTGGTCAATGTGTGTCATAGTGACCGATTGTCCCGCCATTCGGCCGATTTGCATATTAGCCTTTTATTATATAGGATACTCATCTTGTTTCAGGGGGTATAAGGTTGCATCTAGTTATCAGACATATGCTACTATAACTGTTTCACCTACAATTTAGTAATCCATGGCATAGAGATAAAAAAATTAACACATTTGTCAAAAAAATTGGTCAAGAATGTCTTTTTTATGCAAAAGGTACTTTTTATTAAACGAGATGTCATGCTTTCACATGTAGGAACTATGTTATTCTTGTCTGGTGTGCTGTGCACAGGAAACGCTTAAACACACATTGTGGAATAAACTAAATATCCATCTATATTTCAAAAGGTAAAACATTTTATAAAAAAACTTTTTGGTTCTTTTTCTAACTCTTTACTATATGTAAACTTCACCACTGATTTAGAAGAAAATATAAACATAGCTGCAAATCGAATAGGAAATGGGGGTGAGTTCTCTTAAATAAATAAATAAAATTCAAAATCAACTCCAGCAAACCTCTTTACTGATCATTAAAGTAAACAGAAAAACAAGTTTTACTCTGGGTTGGTTTCATGATCATTCAAATCTGACCACTTTCTTGCAAGTTAGTCTCTCCAGAACTCTTTCTTTTTAAAGTCTCCACTCGGCCATTTTGTGAGATGTTATTTTTCAGAATGACTTAAATTGCACTAAGAAGAAAGCAATTCCAAACAATTAAGTACAACTGCTTGTTGATCTATATTCAAGTTGCTCATGCAGACTTTGAAACGGTTAAGAGGGCAATGTATTTTCACTATTTACATTTCGGAACAGCAGCGTCTGCTCTCAGAGGACTAGCATATGCTGCTACTAGGCTCATTATTTAAAACAATAACAAGCTATACCACAGCAAAATCAATATTCTTCAACTTAAAACTTTCATATTTAGAGTCTCTAGTGTAAGGATTATAACAAACCCACAGTACAAAATTATTTTTATTCCAAGACCTTCTTAAACTTTGTCTAACATTTTATTCTAATGATTTTAAACCAGATGATCTATTTTAGAGAATGTAAATGTGTTCATTTTCCCTCAGAAAACTTTGCTAGAAATACACAGAGCTCTCCTAAAATGATCAAGTCACCACTTAACCTCCTTTTGGTTTAAACTTTGGAGCTTGTCCCTTGAGTCTGAGAAAATTATGACTGACCTCAATGTGCTACCTTTGCTACTTTTTCAGTGAACTATATACTTTTGAACTTACTATAAATAAACAGATTCTCTGCATGAAACTTAGTTTTCTTAGAACGTTTGGGTCCCCACCCCCACTCTGTACAACAGGAAACACAATGCAATTGTTCTAGTTACTACTTCCTGCCTCTTATTGGTCTACATGCCAGTGTGTCTACAGTGATGCTTGGCTCTCCCTTCTTAGCCATTCCTTTTTTATTTCTATTGGCACTCTATAACTAGTTTGAACTTTAAAGCCAAACAGATAATATTCTTAGTCATTAATTTTCCATGAAGACATGTGAGAAACACTTGAAGGGACCCATTCCAGATCAGGGAGAAATGCTGGTTTGCTACCTTTCCAACTGGCACCCTGCTGCCTTTGAGACATGCTTTATGGCCAGCAGTCCTGGACTGCTCTGCAGCTATTTCTTTTACTTTTCCTTTCTTTCTAAAAGAACAGCATATCTCCATCGGTGTTCCGAACTTCAGAACAAATGGATTTTAGTAGATAATAATCTTATACTCAAGCAGCACATAATGTTACAAAGGATTATAATAATCTTGAGAAACAGTCTGCTCATAGGGACTGCTATCTACTAGTGAAATCAGTTTAAGAAAGCAATGAGTCACTGGTGTGATAATAAACAGCCACACTAACTGGCAGTTTAACAAAGGAAGAACAACGTATTATTCCTCAAAGGGAATTTAGATAGATGAGATCTTAGAATTAGAGTAAGTCGGCCACAACTAAAATTGGGCTCACAGTGAAACAAAATACAGTAAGATTATTTGAAGACTTGAAGGTTTCCTGACTGCTGTTTTGTACACAGCACTGATTACATTTTAAGTATTTAATAACATGAACAAACAAATGAAAGAATGAGGGCAAAACTAAGTATACTGCCAAAACAGAGCATGGGAAACTGTCTGATGAATTTGAGCAGGTAGCCAATCTGAACTTTACATCTACTCTGCCTGAATTTAATATCTAGTAATCATTTTTTTCCTCATCTGGGTATATTTACACCTAACTCAACAGGATGTCAGTTAACACCTCAGTGCAATTCTGTCACAGTACAGGTTTTAGTCTGCGAGGCCTGTTCCTTGAGAAAGTATTTATTTCTCCCATGTACTTTGTCTGTACTTGGACCAGGGTGGGAGAGATGGTTTGGTTATGAACTCATTTTATGAACACAAAAGGATGGTTAACTTAGATATTATTCCACTCAATTATGTTTTTAAAAAGATAAGCATAATATCCTTAATTGTAATATGCTAGTCACTACATATAAAGAGGATATCCATTTCAAAATAAGAACTATAAATAGGTCCAGATCATTAAGTATTGTCAATGTAACCCTAGTTTTAACATGCAGCATTGAACGAAACACTACTCTGCTTGAAAACCAAATGCCCTGGAAGGCACCTAGATCCATAATTAAATAACTCTGCAGCTGGTGCTACGAATATTTTGCATTATGGAATTATGACCTTGTTCACTCTGCTGGCAAAGAAATTCCACACAAGCTCCCTCCTTCTCAGAGTATTCCTTTCCCTATTGCATGACCTGCGTAAGCCAGAAGAGAGAAAAATGTAAATATACACTTGGTTTGCAAGAGTTATACTTCATTATTATTTTTTAATTACATGGAAGAAACACTGTCCTTCTTAACGAAAGCTTGATGCTAACAAAGCCAGACCTCACGAGGGTCCTGATAGGCCCTTGTTAGCCTGCTGAGAAGCATCACATAGGATTAGAGATGGCATCTCTAATATTAACTTTAAAATTAAGTAATGCTATCTAAATATGTATTTATACTGACAGTATGTTTTTACTGTTATATATAAATCGTTCTTGTTCCCTTCTATAAGGTAGCTTTGCTCACAGCAGCATAGTCTAACTCAAATCAAGTTATGGACTTCCCCAGGTTGAAAGACTCCTGGGTTTGCACCAGGAGACAGACACCTTAATAGCAAGCTCTCTTTACCTGGAGGCTTTTTACACTTTGAAATGAGATAAAAACAAAACAAAAAAACTACTAACATATTTTGAATCAGAATGGAATAGAAAGAGGCTGGTATGATCAAAGTATTTCATCTCTACATAAACTGCCTTCATTTAAATACTTTAGATTTAATTATATTGAAGTATACAATTAAAGCTTATACTTTCACTATAAAGTTATGCAACCTAAAACAGGAAATATAAAGAGATTGCTAAATACTGCTAATTTCAACAAGCATTTAGCTACACAAGGCATTGTTCTAAAAGCTGAAGAGGTACAAAGGGAAATATGAACGATTCTCTTCAATCTCATTTTGCTTTAAACTGAGTCTTACTCCTTTTAAGTGTGGGGAATATTCAACCCACGTTATTCCTGTAGTACCAGTATAATTACTAATAACCCCAATGTCACTGACAAAAGTGTTGCTTTGGATAATAAACCATATGGTCATTCTACTTACAAGCAATAGTTAGTCAAACTTAACATAAGCTTTCTAAAACAATAAATATTTCCTTGGAGAGCCAAAAGTATCCAAAGTCAACATATTTTTCTGATAATTTCATGATTCTACATTCTACTTTTCTCTAAATGTCTCTTTAATTGGTCACTTAATATTCTGATCAGAAATTAGCACTAGATCCCATTTTCTTACTCACTAATTGTTTTCAAGTAAAACAGTCTTGCCCAGCTGGTGTAACTCAGTAGTTGGGCATCAACCCATGCACCAAGAGGTCACTGGTTCAATTCCTAGTCAGGACACAAGCCCGGTTGTGGGCTTGATTCCCAGGAGGGGGCTCGCAGGAGGCAGCCGATCAATGTTTCTCTCTGATCCATGTTTCTCTCCCCTCCTCTATATTCCTTAAAAATCTATTAAAAAAGCAGTCTTATCTCTTCAATGAGATTAAAAAAGTTGCTTGAAAATAGTTTTACACTTCTTTTATGTCCCTCCAGTATAGAATGGGCACACATAGTAAGCTCTTATTAAGTAAATTTATAATAATTAAGAGTACTATGCTGAATTAAGGATCAGACTAGGCCATTACAATAATAATGTGGTAGTACTTAACACAATCACTTAGGGATCTTTGAGAAATAATGCTTCATAAGTCATGTAAACCCAAATGGAGTAATTACAGCTCCGCCAGAAGACGGAGTTTTCCTTGGCCCTTCCAAAACAGAAGCTGTGTCTTTGTATAAAGTACTCGATATTCCTAAGCATTAGTTTCCTTCTCTGTAACAGAAGGACAATTTTTTCCAAGAAGAGTTACAGTAAAAAATGAAACAAGTCAGAACTGAGATAGCCTGCAAAGTACAAAAAGAAACAGAGGAAAGAGTACTTTAATATGCTTTAGGAGCCCAAGATCAATGTTTCTTACCAGGAAATTAGTGCTAGAACTGAGTGATGCTTGAGAAATACAAATCAATTTGGGAGGAAGTTAAAGGTTAGGCCAAGTAGCAAAAGAGAGGAGCAGTGCAAGGACACTGAGCAGAAAGAGCAAAGACTGAGGAGACTCCAGGGAGTACATTATGGCTCAGAGAGGTGTGTGGGGAGAATGATGACAATGAGGTTAGCAAGGGAGGCAGGGCCACATGAAGAAGGGCCTCCTGTCCTAGGGAGTGAATGAAAGAAAAAGGTATAGTCATGAAAAAAACTGCCCCAGTAGCAATAAAGATGGACTGTAAGAGATGTGATTGGTTGCAGGAGGCCATTTCAATAGCTCAGACAGAACATAATGAATTCTAGAACTAGGGAAATGTCATCTAGGATCACAGAAATAGACACATGGGAGAGGCATCCGTGAGGTAGAAACAAGGCCTCACTGATTGAATGCATGAGGTAAAGAATACAGAGAACATGTGAGTTCTTTTTTCCACAAAGGGAAGATGGATGTTGGGAGGAGGTTTTAGATAGAGATGTAAGAAAGTACAAACTCTGAACCCAACTGCCTGGTTTCCAGATCTGGTTTTGCCATTCACTTGGGTGATCTCAAAGAAGACATTAGACCTCTCTCTGCCTCAGTTACTTCATCTGTAAAATGGGAATGATAATAGTACCTATCTCACAGGGCTATTATATGGATTAAATGAGTTAACATCTATAAAGCATATAAAACAGTCCCTATATAGACTGCTCCAGTGAGGTTGGGACAGATAATGGGGACCAGTATAGACTGATGAACAGGGGTAGATGCAGAGGCAGAGCAACATTGAACAGACTGTCAAACTACAGTGGGAAGGGAGGCCGAGGGAATGTCAAGGGGGGGAAAAAAAGGAGACATATGTAATACTCTTTTTAATACTTTAAGAAATAAAAATTATAAAGTAAAAAAAAACAGTCCCTATATAGTTAATGACATATAATTGTTTGTAAATGGGAAACAATTTAAAGTAAAGAGAGTAACCAGATAGAGGGAAAAACTGAAGATATAAGAAAGGATATAAAATTTGGGACAAGACCCAGAAAAGGGGCAGAAGGTAGAGAGGGAATTGAGATAAAAGGCCAGTTGAATGGATTAGCCTAGGAAAACAGTAAGATAATTCTTTTAGTCCAGAAAGAGGAAACAAGATGAATAAGGATGTAAACATAGAAAAGGCTGAAAGGTGAGTGTAGTCAAAGGCTAGCCTCTATTTTCTGAGTAAGGGAGGAAGGCTCTGTGATAATGATTGAAGATAAACGGGGGAGGCGGAAGAGTGGGATTGAGCAAAGGGCTAAAGGTCTGAAATTGTGCCTGGAAGGAATAAAAGAGCTGATCAGCATTACAGCCCGGCTGAAACTGAATAGATAAATTTATAGTGATACCAATCTTAGTGTAATTTCTCCAACGTAACTCAGCCTGGATATAGTATTGAAGGCATTTATTTAGACTAACCAAGAGTTGGGGATTGACAGGGAAAGGGTGGTAAGTGTACAGTGGAACAAAGAAGCTGAAGATATTGTAATAAAAGGATGGATGTAGTTGAAGTTACACAAAAGGGGATCTAGTTTGGATGGGGAAGAAAGTATATAGGTTAGAAAAAGGGAAGGGGTGACTTCTGATGATGGGATTTAGGGAGTAAGAGATTAAGAGCTAAGTATAGGAGGTCTCACAGAACATGGGGTACTGGAATTAAGATGGAGAGGTGGGGTTCAGGAGATGATGACAATCAAGTCCAAAGGGTGGCAAGAGGAGTAGTTGCAAAGAGGAGAGAAGCAAGAACAAGAA
This sequence comes from Myotis brandtii, assembly GCF_000412655.1. NCBI lineage: Eukaryota > Metazoa > Chordata > Mammalia > Chiroptera > Vespertilionidae > Myotis > Myotis brandtii. Next base: position 1,262,606 of record NW_005372084.1, on the reverse strand, counting down.
ACAAGCAGATTAAGAAACAGGAAACAACTGTTTGATGGACACACGGAAGGAATATTTGCATAAGGTACCTTGTATAAAAATTATTCCTTTCATTTTTATTTGATAAACTGAAAATTGAAATTTGATTCAATTCAAGACAAATAAATATAATCATCTGAACATTATAGGAAAAAAACCAATAACTATTCAAATACTCACTATGAAGCGATGGAGTCCATAGTATAAAACAATATCTGCTAAGGTAAAGTTATATCCTGTAAGATAGACTTTATCTTCAAGATATGAATTAAGATCCTAGAAAGAAAACAAAATGTTTATTTAAAAAACAGTAATACTAAAGTTAACTACTGTATCATTTGATTTTAAAACATTTAGGAGGCTATTAGAATACACAGTACTGACATGTTAGTTTAATAAACTATCTTTGACATTAATAGAGTCAAATTTATTCAGAATCACAAATCAAAATCACCTCATTTTTTTAAAAATAGGGCAAACATTGTTAGTCTTATTTTAAAGAAATAAGAAAACATTAAAAAATGATATTCAAACTGATCATTTCAGATCCCTAAATTTTTTTCGGGGAGTGGGGGTGGATATGCAGAGGAACATTTTGTAAATTACGCTCACGTTAGATTTATTTTTTTCATTAAAATAGAAAAAGCTCTTCGATTTCTACCTCTTTAGAGAATTATAATTTGTTGGTGTGTCACATTTTTATATATTTTTAAAATTTTAAATGTGGTAGAATACATGTAACATAAGATTTGCCATCTTAACCATTTTTAGCTGTATAATTCAGTAAGTGTTAAGGATATTCACACTGTTGTGCAACCAATCTTCAGAATTTTTTCATCTTGCCAAACTAAAACTCTATTAAACAACTCCCCATTTCCCTCACACTCCAGGCCGTGACAACCATCATTCGGCTGTTTCTATGAATTTGACTACTTTGGAGACTCCATATACGTGGAATCATAATTTTTGTCATATGCAACTAGCTTATCTCATTTGGCATAATGTATTCAAGGTTATAGCATTGTCAGAATTCCCTTACTTGTAAAGGCTGAATATTTCTGTGTGTGTGTGTGTGTATTTATCACACTTTGTTTATCTATTCATCTATCAATGGACATGGGTTGTTTCCACTGCTCAGCTATTGTGAATAATATTGCTATGACATGGGTGTACACATATCTGAAACCCAGTTTGGGTATATATCTATAAGTGGAATTACTAGATCATATGGTAATTCTATTTTTAATCTTTTGAGGAATCACTATACTTTTATATAACAGCTGTACTATTTTACATTCCCAACAATGTACAATGTTTCTAATTTCTGTACATACTCATTAACCTTGTTATTTTCTGTTTCTTTGGTAGTAGCCAACCTAATGAAGGTGAGAGGATATCATCTTGTGGTTTTGATTTACATTTCACTAGTGATTATTACTGTTAAGCATCTTTTCATATGCTTATTAGTTTTATGTATCTTCTCTAAAGAAATGTCTCTCAGGTCCTTCGTTCATTTTTTATTTGGGTTCTTAGTTTTTTCTTGGTTGGGTTATAAGAGTTCTTTATATATTCTGGATTTAACCCTTTACCAGATACATAATTTGCAAACACTTTCTCCCATTCTATGGGTTGCCTCTTCACTCTGTTGATTATGTCTGCTGATGAACAAAATTTTTACTTTTGTTGCTGTGCTTTTGGTATCATACCCAAGAAATCATTGTTAAATCAAATGACGTTTTCTTCTAAGAGTTTTATAGTTTTAGATCTACATTTAGGACTTTCCATTTTGAGTTAATTTTTATATATCATGTAAAGGGTCCAACTTCATTCTTTTGCAATTGGACACCTAGTTTTTCTAACACCTTAAAGACTCCAGTTTTAAACACCATTTAAAGCAAAAAAGTTTTCTGTCATTTGTTCTCCAGATAATTACCATCAATTTTTAAAAGATTATGTTAAGTATATAAAAATATAGTTCATTTAAAATCACTCCCTCCCTCCCCCAAATACTAATAAGCACTGAGCTCCCTAAATAACCAATAGGTACTTTTGAAGGAAAAAGTATTTTAAGTACATGTTAAAAAATGATTTTTAAAAATCTTAATAGGTCCTAATCTAAATTGAAATATTGTCTGATAGACCAGCACAAATAAATCAATTTCCTGAGAAAAGAAAAAAAATTCAGATAAAAAAATGTTATATAAGTACTTTTAGTCCTCAAATTTAACAGCACAGAAATTTACACTAAATTACCTTTAAATTAAATATGACAATACATTCATATAACTTTACAGAAAGGTTTACAAATAGATTATATGAAATACTATCAGATATTCTCTCAGGCTCCTCTAAAGACTAGTTATTAAACACTGCCCAGTAGCCAATAGCATTTATTTTGGGAAAATTCCATAAGCTGTAGAGAACATTTTGTTTTCTTAAATCGCATTCCAAATGCCTGGCACATAAGTAGTTCGGTAATCAGTAAATGTTTGCTAAATTAAATTTAATCTCTTTAAATTTGCTCACACCTTCATTTAAAGATAGTAATTTTCAAAATGGTATAAGAATATGGATTGCCAAGGATGATATAGATGAGGGCATAAAGGAAGGTAGACATAAATGAGAAAATAAATTCTGAAGAATCAAAGTAAAATTTGGATAGGAAGGATAAAATATATTAGGAGCTACCACTTAAAATTCTATAATAATCTGTTGAATGGAAACAGTTTTTCTCCAAACATCTTCAAATGAAAAGTTGATGAAGTAATAAAATATTTTTTAAACATGTTTTTATTGATTTTTTTTTTTTTAGAGAGAGAGGAAGGGAAAGGGAGAGAAACATCAATTGGTTGCCTCCCACAAGCACCCTGACCAAGGATCGTGCCTGCAACCTGGGCATGTGCCCTGACCAATAATCCAACCAGCGACCTTTCAGTGCACAGGATGACATTCAACCAACTGAGCCCCACAGGCCAGGGCTCTTTATTTCCTTTTTTTTTTTTTACAAGTCTTTCCGATGCCATCGCCAAACTTTAAAAAATATTTCCCCATATAGAGTTCCACCTGATTTTTCTTTTTCTTCCTAACCACTAATAACACTGATAAAGCAGTATGATAAGCAACTATATATTCTCTATCTAGATTCAGCAAATGTTAGTGTTCTATAATGTCTGCTTTTTGAAATTACATATTTATCTTAATGAGCCATTTATACTCAGAATCATGGTTTTAGCAATGAAATGCAACTTTAGAGAGTAAGAATCAAACCCTTTTCATAATGCCCTAATAGCAAGAATTTTAGAAATAATAAAAAGATAAATATCTAGTCTAGATGGGCAAAGAATACATATAAGCACATCTTTTAAAATAATGAAAATGCTATAAGCATTATTAAAAAAAATGCCATACCATTAATAATTTTAAGAAGAAAAACAAAGTAAACAAAGAAATCACTTTTTGATTTACTTGTTTTGGTAATGAAATTGGGGTGGTGAAGGAAAAAAGGGTAATATCCATGTCAGCAAGGGTTTTGTGGAAGAGGTTACTCTTACATACCGCCAAAACTGCAATAATACACTTTCCTGGAGGGCAAATGAGCTACACAGCCTTAAAAATGCACATAGTTTTGGCACAGCAATTTCCCCTGTAGGAATTAGCTTAAGGAAACTAATGAAAATGTGGTAAGATATTTAGCAATAACCTAGTAACTACATGGGGATAGACTATTTAAATTCTGGTACAGATATATGATGGAACACTAACAGGTTATCAAAAAGATAATTTAAATGAATATTTATGAACATGTAAATATATTTACAACACACTGTCAGTAAAGAAAATAAAACACACGCCTATATGCAAAGGAAAAGCTTGGAAGGAACACAAAAAGGGTTCAATAAATATCTGATGACTGAACGTAAATGTTATTAACAGTTCTCTCTTCATGGAACTACAAATGTTTGAAATTTCTTTTATTTGCTTATTTATATTTCCTAATTTCTATAATAAATATCTATTGCCTTTAAAATAAAAACACTATCGTAAAACAGCAAAAAGCAAAGCAAAACAGAATATAACCCTTCTCATCTGTCCTCATATGGCCAAAACCACACTGCAGTCCATTATCTGTAGAATTGTCTCCCCACTGGTCCAAGTTCTGTGAGGGCAGGGACTGTGTCTGATGGGTCACTACCATATCTGACACATCGCTATAGGTACAGATACTGTGGCAGATGGCAGAGCAAGGACCATAACCCAAATCACCCAGGTCCTCACATATTTTGAAAATGGCAATAGTTCCAGTCAGATTGTCCCGATTAAAACTTACATATCTCAGATACAACATTTTGGTGGAATTACTTTTTATGCTCTTAACAGCAAATCTATTTTTTGAATTTAAAAACCCAATTCAATGAAATCCTGCTCCTATCTTTCAGAATCAAATACTTTATTACTATTCCTTTTCTGGAAAACTATAAGGGATGCCTACAAAGGAACAAGGCCTGAAATTTATTTTCTACCAGTTCTATTGATGGTATCTATTAAGAACTAGTTTAGCACTAGCTGGTATGATCATGGTCAAAGGCACAAACCTTGGTTGTAGGCTCAATCCCCAGCCCTGGTCAGGGAGTGTGCAGCAGGCAACCAATCAATGTGACTGTCTCATATCAAAATTTCTCTCTCTCTTTCTCTCCCCCTCCCTTCCACTCCCTCTAAAAATCAATGGGAAAATATCCTCACGTGAGGATTAACAACAATAAAAACAACCAACCAACCAAACGAACAAACAAACAAAAAACATAGTTTAAGCCATTTTCCTCAGAATGATAAATGAAAAACTTTCAGTACCATATCTTCTTGCACAACTTACTAGTATATGATTGATTTATATGATAATGGAAATAAAATTAGGAAGGAGTTCCTGCAATGATATATGATTGTCTGGATCAGTGGTCGCCAACCTTTCAGACCTCATGGACCACCAGCAGTCTGCGGACACCGGTCGGCGACCGCTGGTCTGGATGATCTCTAGGTTCCTTTAACTTTTAAGCTTTCACAATTTTTAAAAAATTTGCTTTATTTTTATTTACTTACTTAAATATGTTTTTATTGATTTCAGAGAGAGGAAGGGTGAGGGAGAGATAGAAACATCGATGAGAACTATTGATCAGCTGCCTCCTGCACACCCCCTACTGGGGATCGAGCCCACAATCCAGGCATGTGTCCTGACTGGGAATAGAATCCTGACTTCCTGGTTCATGAGTTGATGCTCAACTGCTGAAACATATAAGCTGAGCAATTTGCTTTATTTTTATAAACATAATTAAGAAAAATAATTTCAGTTGGAATGTTTTTCATTCTTGGTGACTCTGGAGCCATATTTAGTTTATATTTTATCTCAATAGATATTTTTATTCTAATGTGACTTCTTCAGAAAGAAAATATAAATCCTAATGTATTTAAGTCTTAAAGGAGGGAAATATGAGCTTTCTCATATCAATCTGACAATTTTTTTCAAACTACAATCCCAAAAGATTCTAATTATCTTTGTCTTTGAAAAAGTTACTTTACTGATTAAGGAATCAGGATTTCCTAGTGGAAAAAACAAGCATTAAGCCATCACATTAAAAAAAAAATCTTAAAAAGTTATAATTACTGACTATGGTAAGTGGTATGAAGGAAAAGTACAGGGTGTGGTATTATGAAGGAAAAGCATAAAGGACAAGGAATGGCATCTGTTTGAGAGAGAAGTAGGCAAGGATGTTTCTGAGGAAGGGGTATCTAAGCTGAGATCTGAACAGGGAAGGCTGGCAGAGTCTGTTCAGGTAAAAGTAATACCAGGTACAAACCCCGAGGCAGAAGGAAATAAGAAGGCCAAAGTTTCAGCTACTGACACTCAGGGAAGAGAGATTCCTGCTATTAATAGGTCATTCATTTCAGCCTATAAAGAGAAGTCACAATACCTTCAACAGAATGCGGATATCTTCTTTATTAGAGTTTCCATCTACTTGAGTTACTCTGTATTCTAACCATTGTTGAACTATTGCTTTTTCTTCTGCAGTGCTCCCAAGCAAAAATTCTTTGTTGGCTTCCTTGACTAGATGAGCTGCTATAGTAGCCAATCCTGTCAGACATGGACCACTGTTTGTTTGAAGAACTGGAATCTAAAAAAGAAAAAAAAAGAGTTCTTCATGTAAATTTTAAAACAAATACTAACAGGACTGCAATTCTATGTAATCGCTAAATCCCTCAACCATTTTTCAAATACTCTTAAGATTTCACTTTAAGGGTTTTTTTCAAGATGGCAGCAGAGTAAGTGGATCCTTCTTGCACCTCCTCCCAATACCAAACTGAAAATAAAACTAAATTGGGGTACATTTACCCTAAATTACCAAGTAAAAACTAGCCAAAGAGGAGACTTTTAACAAGGAAGGGCAGAAACCATCTAGAGACTTGTAGGAAGGGCAGGGTCACGAGAGCAGCTGGCCCAGCTCCTACAGGCACCAGGCTGAAGGTGAGGAGATA
>NW_005372084.1:1247635-1256014 GCF_000412655.1 Myotis brandtii | reverse complement strand
AGGCCCGGGGCTCCCCCAGGTTGGAGAACAGTGGCCCATGAAAGCCAAAAGAGAAAGGTAGCCTGTCAGAGATAAAACCACTTAAAAAAATAACATAAAAAAAACAACGCACAGGATTTTTGTTTGTAGCCACTCACCCAGGCTTTGGTGGAGGGAGGGCAGTGCAAACTGCAGTCCCCTGAGGAGATTCTGGGATGGGAGGTATTGGGAGGAAGAAGTGGTGGAACGATGACAGGCGAGAGACCTGATCTCAGTCACCTCCCCACCACCCCATATTGCAGTAGCCATTTTTCCTGAGAGGCACAAGCCTTTCCCAGCATCAGCAACCTGGGGAAAGGCAAATAACCTGCCCCCAAAGATACACCTCACCTCACCTTCAGGAAGCTTGCCCGCCTCACCCTGCATCTCAACCCCTGCTGAGGAGTCTGCAGCAGAGGCCAAGCCTACAAGCTGTGTAGTCTCAGGGAATGTCAGTGACTGGCTTTGGGATGGGGCGATCCCCCCCACTGTAAAGTGACTGATACTTCTCCCTTGCGAGAGAGCTGGTAAAAACTACCAATTTCCAGAAGACCCCACCAGACTAAATATGAGATTCACCCTGCTGAGGTCAGGGGAATATTCCAGATAGACTCAAATGAGTGGCTCTGCGATGGGGGAACACACCCACCATCTTTGCTGAAATCAGAACGGCACCTCCCCCTCACAAGAGACTCAGAGGTCTCATCCCAATTCTGCCAAAAGCCCTTTCAGAAAGAGCCTTTTTAGTGACTAAGTCTGACAGCAGGCAGAAGCAAGCAGAGGCAGAGCCCAAGCTGCCTTGGGACATTTGCTGGCATGGCCCTGTCAAGCTAACAAGCCGGCCCTAGAGCACAGCTTGGCCTCTCCCTCGCACAGCCAAGCTCTGTGGAGGCAGCCATAAACCGTGGATCACTTGAAGCTTTGAAAAGGTTGTGAAGGGCAAAACATGGTTAGCTTTGGATAGCAATCAGCACCAAATTACCTCTCAAGAGCATACAAAACAGTCAGCTTCAGTCAACATAAAGCAGCATCCAAAGGGAGCTCCCATAATGCATTTAACTCTGCTGAGACAAAATCCACTTCAATTATTTTTGCATTTTTTATTGCATTGTAATTATTTTTGACTCTTTTTTCTTCCATATCTCTTTTCTCTTTCCTTTTCTTATTCTATTTTTCTCTTTCTCCTCTTACCCTCTTTCTTATTTATTTCCTTTTCACAATTTTTTACATTCTTTCATTTATAGGTTTCCTTTTCCTATTCTTTATTTTTATAATTGCTCTCCCTTCTTTCCTTCCATATTCTTTTCTTCCCACTTTTTTTTTCTTTCGTAATTTTTTCCCTTTCTTTTATTATTCTTGCTCTCTTCTCTCTTTTCTAATTCTCCTTTGTTTTGAAGTTGCTTTTGTTGTTGTTGTGGGGGTCTTTTGTATGTTTTGTTTACTTTCTAGTTTTACTTCCTTTGTTCTATCAACACCTGCATAACAGCTCACACGACAGGGGGGTGGGGGGGTGGTGAGCCTCACAGTCAGCCAGCCTGAGGCAAGATCCTGCCCATGAATGGGACAGATATAATCAAGAACCAATTGCAACAGGAGAACCCAAATAACCCACACATGGGACATCCCTAGAGCATCCAGCTCAGGAGATCAAAGAAACTGCACTGCTGGGTCCCACAGGACACTTACTACATAAAGAAACCTTACGAAGACTGGGAGTCATGGCAGTTCTATCCAATACATAGAAACAAACACAAAGAGACAGCTAAAATGGTCTCCATATGAAAGACAGCTCCATATGAAAGAAAAGGAGAAATCTCCAGATAAAGAGCTGAATGAAATGGAGGTAAGCAATGATGAGGAATACTGTTCAAAATAATGGTTATAAAAATGCTCAAGGAACTTAAGAATTACAAGGAACTTAGTGTGAAATACAACAGCATGAAAAAGGAAATCGAAACCATGAACAAGAATCAGTCAGGAATTGAAGAAGACCATATCTGACATCAAGACTACACTGGGAGGAATTAATAGATTGAATGCAGCAGAGGACTATATCATCGATTTGAAAGACAGGTAGAAAAAAACACCATTTAGAGCAGCAAAAAGAAAAAATAATTTTAAAAAAAGAGAGAATAATTTAAGGGAACTTCGGGACAACATGAAATCACCATCACAGAGGTCCTAGAAGGAGAAGAATGTGAGCGAGGAATAGAGAATCTGTTAGGAGAAATAATGACAGAAAACTTCCCTAACTGGGTGAAGGAAAAAAAATCACACAAGCTCAGGAAGCACAGAGTCCCAATCAATATAAACCCACACTAAGGCACAACATAATTAAAAGAGACCCACACTAAGACACAACATAATTAAAATGGCAAAGGTTAAAGATAAAGAGAGAATCTTAAAGACAGCAAGTATGAACAAAAAGTTAACTACAAGGGAGTTCCCATTAGACCAGTGGTTCTCAACCTGTGGGTCGCGACCCCTTTGGGGGTCGAATGACCCTTTCACAGGGGTCGCCTAAGACCATCGGAAAACACATATATAATTACAGATTGTTTACAGTAGCAAAATTACAGTTATGAAGTAGCAACGAAAATAATTTTATGGTTGGGGGTCACCACAACATGAGGAACTGTATTAAAGGGTCGCGGCATTAGGAAGGTTGAGAACCACTGCATTAGACTGTCACCTGATTTCTCATCAGAAACATTTCAGGCCAGAAGGGATTGGCATGAAGTATTCAAAGTAATGAGAAGCAAGGACCTGAATCCAAGACTCTATCCATGAAACCTACCATTAAAATTGAAGGCAAAATAAAGACTTTCCCAGACAAATAAAAGGCTAAAGGAGTACATTACCACCAAACCAGCATTGCAAGAAATGTTAAAGTGCTGTAAGAAGAAAAAATCGAGAGAGAGGAACATGGGTATAAAGAAAAAAATGACAATAAGTAAGTACCTATCAATAACCTTAAATGTGAATGGATTAAATGCCCCAAAAGACATAGGTAGCTGAATGGATAAGAAAACATAACTCAGATATATGCTCTCTATAAGAGACCCGTCTCAGAACAAAAGACACACAGGATGAAAGTGAAGGTATGGAAAAAAATTCTCCATGAAAATGGAAACAAAAAATGTTGGGTAGTAATACCCATATCTGACAAAATAAACTTCAAAACAAAGGCCATAAAAAGATAAAGAATTATTAAAAGGATTGATCCAACAAGAAAATATAACCCTTGTAAAGATATAGGCAGCCACTCACTATAGGAGCACCTAAACACACACACACACCACTCTTGGTAAACTTTAAGGGAAAAATTGACAGCAATGCAGTCATAGTAGGGGACTTTAACACCCCACTGACATCTATAGATAGATCTTCCAGACAAAAAAACCAACAAGGAAACAGTAACCTTAAATGACACACTAGATGGAACGGATATTTCATCCCAAAGCTGCAGAATATACATTCTTCTCACATGCACAGAGAACACCAAGGACAGACCACCAGTTAGGACACGAAACAAGTCTTAACAAATTCAAGAAGACTGAAATCATATCAAGCATCTTCTTGGATCACAATGACATAAAACTAGAAATCAACTACAGTAAAAAAACAAAATTATTCAAACACATGCAGGCTAAATAGCATGTTATTAAACAATGAATTGGTTACACTTGAGATAAAGGAAGAAATCAAAAACTTCCTGAAAATAAAAATAAACACACAACAACCAAAAATCTATGGGAAATAGTGAAAACAGTTCTGAAAGGGAAGTTCACAGCATTAGAGGCCTACCTCAAGAAACAAGAAAAGGCTCAAATGAACACTATAACACAACAAGTAAAAGAATTAGAGAGCAAGAAAAGCCCACAATAAGTAGAAAAAAGAAATAATAAAGATCATAGAGAAAATAAATGACATAGAGACTAAAAATAATACAAAAGATCAATGAAACCAAGAGCTGGTTCTTTGAAAAGATAAATAAGGTTGATGAACCATTAGCCAGACTCATCAAGAAACAAAGAGGACCCAAATAAATAAAATCAGAAACAAAAATGATGATGTAACAACTGACATCATAGAAATAAAAAGGATTCTAAAAAAATACCATAAACTGTATGTCAAGAAATTGAACAACCTGGGAGAAATGGACAAATTCCTAGAATCATACAATCTTCCAAAACTCAATCAGAAAGAATCAGAAAACCTGAATAGACCAATCCTATAGAATAAAAGGGTAATATGCAAATTGACCCTAATAGCAGAACGACCGGTCACTATGCCACGCACTGACCACCAGGGGGCAGACACTCAATGCAGGAGCTACCCGCCTGGTGGTCAGTGTGCTTCCACAGGGGGAGCTCCGCTCAGCCACAAGCTGGGCTGATGACTGCTAGCACAGCAGCGGTGGCGGGAGCCTCTCCTGCCTCCGTGGCAGTGCTAAGCTGTTCGACTGTGGCTTAAGACATCCCCCAAGGGCTCCTGAGCTGCCAGAGGGATGTCTGACTGTCAGCTTAGGCCCCATCCCCTGGAGAGTGGGCCTAAGCTGGCAAAGGGACATCCCCCAAGGGGTCCCAGATTGCGAGAGGGTGCAGGCTGGGCTGAGGGACAACCCCTCACCACCAGTGCATGAATTTTCGTGCACCGGGCCTCTAATAAAATATAATGAAATTAAAACAGTAATAAAAAAACTCCCAGCAAACCAAAGTCCTGGACCAGATAGCTTCACAGGAGAGTTCTACCTAACTTGCAAAGAAGAACACCTACCTTCTCAAACTATTCCAAAAAATTTAAGCTCTTTTTACAAAGTCACCATTATCCTAATTTCAAACCAGATAAAGATACTACAAGGAAAGAAAATTACATTATGGGCCAACGTCCTTGATGAACATAAATGCTAAAATCCTCACCAAAATATTAGCAAATCGGATCCAGCAGTACATTAAAAAGATCATACACCATCACCAAGTGGGATTTATCCCAGGGATGCAAGGCTGGTACAATATTCACAAACCAATAAACGTGATGTATCACATAAACAAAATGAAGGTTAAAAAAAATCACATGATCATATCAATAGATATAGAAAAAGCATTCAACAAAATCCAGCATCCATTTTGAGAAAAACTCAGCAAAGTGGGACTGGAGGGATTATACCACAACATAATAAAGGCCATATATGACAAACAGAGAGCCAGTATCATATTCAATGGACAAAAATTAAAAGTGTTTCTCTTAAGATCAGGAACAAGACAAGGGTGTCGCTTTCACCACTCTTATTCAACACTGTATTGGAAGTCCTAGCCACAGTGATCAGATGAGAAGAAAAAATAAAAGACAACCAAGTTGGAAAGGAGGAAGTAAAACTGTCATTATTTGCAGATGACATGATATTATACATAGAAAACCCTAAACGCAATCTACAGATTCAACACAATCTTGTTAAAATACTAACGGTATATTTCACAGATCTATAACAAATATTATATGGAACCAAATTTATATGGAACTGAAAACAACCCCAACAGCCACAGCAATCTTAAAAGAAGAACAAAGTTGGAGGAATCACAATACCGGACATCAAACTATACTACGAAGCCAATGTAATCAAAACAGCCTGATACTGGCACAAGAACAAGCATACAGATCAACGGACCAAAACAGAGACCCCAGAAATCAACCCATGCCATTATGGTCTATCAATTTTTGACAAAGGAGGCAAGAGCATACAATAGAGTAAAGACAGTGTATTCAATAGATTGTTTGGGAAAACTGGGCAGGTACGTGCAAAAAATGAAATTAGACTACTAACTTATACCAAAACTCAAAATAAATAAAAGACTTACATTTAAATGTAAGTTGCAAAAAACCTTAAAAATCCTAGAAGAAAGCATAGGCAGTAAAATCTCAGACATTTCATATAGCAGAATTTTCACTGAAACATCTAGGGCAAGAGAAACAAAGAAAAAATAAACAAATGTGACTATGTCAAACTAAAAGCTTCTGCATGGCAAAGGAAACCATCCTCAAAATGCAAAGGGAACCCACTCTATGGGAGAACATATTTGCCAATTATACATCTGATAATGGGTTAATTTCCAAAATACATGAAGAATTCATACAACTCAACAAAAGGAAGACAAACAATCCAATTTAAAAATGTGCAAAGGAGCAAAATAGACACTTCTCCGAAGAGGACATACAAATGGCCAATAGTCATGAAAAAAATGCTCAATGGCACTAGTCAACAGACAAATGCAAATTACTAAAACTACAATAAAGTATCACCTCACACCTGCCAGGACAGCTATCATCAATAAATCAACAAACAAGTGCTGGCAAGGATGTGAGGAAAAGGAACCCCTAGTACACTGATGGTGGGAATGCAGACTGGTGCAGCCACTGTGGAGAACAGTACGGGATTTCATAAAAAAGTTAAAAATGGAACTGCCATTTGACCCAGTGATCCCACTTCTGGGAGTATATCTTTTTTAAATATATTTTTATTGATTTCAGAGAGGAAGAGAGAGATAGAAACATCAATGATGAGAGGGAATCATTGATTGGCTGTGTCCTGCACATTGGACCAAGCCCGCAACCCAGACATGTGCCCTTGAACAGAATCCAACCTGGGACCCTTCGGCCTGCAGGCCGTCATTCTATCCACTGAGCCAAACTGGCTAAGGCTGGGAGTATATCTTAAGAATCCCAAAACACCAATCAGAAAGAATATATACTAGTACATCCCTATGTTCATAGCAGCACAATTTATAATAATTAAGATTTGGAAACAGCCCAAGTGCCCATCAGTAGATGAGTGGATTAAAAAGTTGTGGTACATTTACACCATGGAATACTATGCAGCTTTAAAAAAGAAGGATCTCTTACCCTTTGAGACAGCATGGAGGGGCCTGGAGATTATAATGCTAAGCGAAATAAGTCAGTCAGAGAAAGACAAGTATCACATGATCTCACTCATATGTGGAATCTAATGTACAAAATAGGTTGAGATGCATGGGATACAATGACAGATCACAGAGGGGAGAGGGGTAGAAGCGACGGGAAAAGATTAACCAAAGAACATATATGCGTAAAGGAATTGCCCATGGACACAGGCAATAGTGTGGGAAAGGCCTGGGGTGGGGTTGGGGCTGGGTGGAAGGGGGCAAAGGAGGGGAAAATGGGAGACAATTGTAATACTGTCAACAATAAATTTTTTAAAAAAGATTTTACTTTAAAATACTAAACTATGTACTAAATTATGTAAATTAAAGTCAGGAAAAGAGCAGTTATGTAATTTACATTTGATAAGATGTTTGATAATGATACTGACAATAACTATACTACTATATGTACAAAATGTTTATAACTGTATGTACAAAAAAAAGTGAAAATCCTAATAACACTGCATTAATTTCAATTAAGTTTACCTATACCCTATTTTATTTTAGCAAGGTGAACATGCTTAAATAAACCTGACTTCTGTAATAACAAAAACAAGAAAGTTATAGTGACACTGAGTTCATGTTGCTATAGTTAGAACCACCAAATGGAATCTAGGCTGATTTTAGTGATACGTGATCTAATACACTTACCTATCTCATTAACTAGGTGCGGAGTGTGACGGTGATTTGGTTTTCATGGATAGCATATTCATCAATTCTGGAGTCATTTCAAGAGAGGTCACTCTAAGTCAGTGGTTCTCAATCTTCTAATGCCACGACCCTTTAATACAATTCCTCATGTTGTGGTGACCCCCAATTTCATTGTTACAAATTGAACATAATTAAAGCATAGTGATTAATCACAAAAACAATATGTAATTATATATGTGTTTTCCGATGGTCTTAGGCAACCCCTGTGAAAGGGTCGTTTGACCCCCAAAGGGGTCACGACTCACAGGTTGAGAACCGCTGCTCTAAGTGTTGGTCCTTATTTCATATTTTTAAAAAACATTGCAAAATATAATTGGGGCTACTGAAAATAAAGTCAGCTTCAGGTAATCTCTGAAAAATAATCCTCCTTTTCATTTTCCCCCTCTAACAGCAATACTAAGGGTCAGATTATAAGAAATTGCTAATTAGTTTAAGTGTTCTTGATGCCCAACTAAGTGAAGCATTATAAAAAACTTAAAAGAAAATGGAACATTTCATCCAAGGGGAAGACTGACCATCTACACTAATAAAAGAGAAAAATGGTAATTAGCATACGACCGCTACCCTTCCCATTGGCTAATCAGCATATCCTTATGCAAATCAACTGCCATAAGATGGCGCGGTTAACCGCCAACAAAGATGGCGGCTAATTTGCATACGCCCAATGATGGGAGGCGAAAGGGGAAGGACTGAA
>NW_005372084.1:1244316-1245026 GCF_000412655.1 Myotis brandtii | reverse complement strand
GCGGGGGGCAGTGCTTGAGGCTGTCTGCGGTCTGGGACCTGGATCCATGTCCTCGCGGGTGGAACAGCAGTGCTTGAGGCTGTCCACGGTCCCAGGACCCAGATCTGTGACCCTGCCAGACGGGGGGGCACCGTGGGAGGCTGTCCGCAGTCCAGGACTCGGATCTGTGACCCTGACGGGCGGGGGCAGTGCTTGAGGCTGTCCGCAGTCCAGGACTCGGATCTGTGACCCTGCCAGGCGGGGCGGCAGTGCTTGAGGCTGTCCACTGTCCCGGGACCCAGTCCGTGACCCTGCCGTGCGGGGGGCAGTTCTTGAGGCTGTCTGCGGTCTCGGGACCCAGATCCGTGACCCTGCCGGGCAGAGGGCAGTGCTTGAGGCTGTCCGGGATCCCGGGACCCGGATCTGTGACCCTGACAGGTGGGGGGCAGTGCTTGAGGCTGTTCGCGGTCTGGGACCTGGATCCATGTCCTCGCGAGTGGGGCGGCAGTGCTTGAGGCTGTCCGCGGTCCCAGGACCTGGATCTGTGACCCTGCCGGGCGGGGGGCACTGCGGGAGGCTGTCTGCAGTCCCGGACCCGGATCTGTGACCCTGCCGGGTGGGGGGGAGTGCTTGAGGCTGTCCGTGGTCCCGGGACCCGGATCCATGACCTGGTGGGCAGGGGGGCAGCACGGGAGGCTGTCTGCAGTCCGGGACCCGAATCTGTGACCCTG
>NW_005372084.1:1242146-1243280 GCF_000412655.1 Myotis brandtii | reverse complement strand
AGGAATGTGCACTTTGGGTGCCAGCACCCATGAGTGAAGGCTGCCCTGACTGAGCCTTGCTTGCTTGGGGCCTAGCTCACTCCTGCCGGGCAGCGGGTGACAGGACGTGCTTTTCCGAATTAATGAGAGAAAATGTTGATTCTCCTGCTGCCCACGAAGGTGGAAAGTGAAGTGGGGAGACATGTGGGGAATGAGCAAGGTTCCCTGTCTGGGGGTTCCAAATCTGCTGTTGGTTTCTTTCACCACTGACTAGAGATATACAGGGTGTCCCCCCAAAATGTATACACACTTTGAATACCTACTAATTCCAATGGTTTTAAGCATAAGAAAGGAACAACAATGGAGCTGTTATCTGTTAAAAGTGTGGGCACAAACAGGTAGTTGGACATTCCCTGAGGGGTCTCAGATTGGAGAGGGTGAAGGCCAGACTGAGGGGCCCCTTCCCCCCCCCCCCAACCCAGTGCACGAATTTCGTGCACCGGGCTACTAGTTATAAATAACAAGAATACAATCTAAATGACCTATGCAAAACAAAAATGAATACATTCTTGGGAAGACTGCTGCTCTTTTCGGCCATGAAATAGTATCTTATACTCTTCTAGTGATTTATACTTTTCAGGGAACTCTGATACTTACATTAAGTCAACAGGACTCTGTGAAGTATACGGGGAGATTAACTTTTCATAGCTGGAGTCAAAGGTTACCCCTGAAAGTTAAAGGAAGTAACTCCACTAGTTAAGTTTTTGGGGAATCAAAAGTTACACATGGGTTTTCAACTGCGTGAGGGGTTGGTGCTCTAAACCTCCATATTGTTCAAAGGTCAATTGTATTTCCCATTCACTACTTAGCTTCTTGAATTCTCACTTTTGCCTTCACACTCAAATAAAACTACTACCTCTAACATAACCCATAACTTCCCTTAAAAATGTATTAAAAGAAAATATGGAATCCTCTGAAGGTGTTGGTAATGTTCCATTATTTGACTATGTGGTTACTTGGGTATGTTCACTGTGTGGTAACTCACTAAGAATTGTATACCTTTTCTGAATGTATGTTGGGCAGGGGAGGGGAGGGAGGGAAGAGGGAGGGAGGGAGGGGAGAGGGAAGGGAGGGGAAGAGAGGGGAGGAGAAGGA
>NW_005372084.1:1240945-1242124 GCF_000412655.1 Myotis brandtii | reverse complement strand
GGGGGGGGGAGAGGGAGGGGGGGGGAGGAGAGGGGAGGAGAAGGAAGGGGAGGGGAGGAGAAGAGAGGGGAGAGGAAGGGAGGGGAAGAAGGGAGAAGATAGGGGAAGGGAAGGGAGGTGGAGAAGGATGGGAGGGGAGGGGAGGGGAGGGGAGAAAGAAACCAAAGAACTTTAGAATGCAGAGTGTGTGTGTGGTGGTGGTGGTGGTGGTGGTGGTGGCAGATGACAATTTAGAGACAATTATTAGTAAAAATAAATTATGCACAACCCCAGCATACTAACTCAAAAAAATCCCATTACCTTGTCATCTAATCATCATCTTCCAAAACAGGTATGTAATCTTGTCCTCATTTTACAGATAAAAAAACCCAAGGTCACCAGGTTTGTAATGTCAGAGTCAGGGTTTGAACAAAATACAATTGGCTCCGAAGTCCATTCTCTTTAGTACAGAAGTCTTAGTTGCAATCATGGCACACCTACTATTTCCACATTCATCTTAATGGTCTTCAATTAGTCACTTTTAACGGCCGCGTAAGTAATATGATGAACCATTCCCCTAGAGCTGGATCTCTGAATTGTTTTCAATTATTATTGTTAATTCAGTTTTTAATTATTATTGATCATTATTATTATGTTGCAGAGAATGACTTGTTGGCTTACGCTTGTCAATTGTTTTAAAAAACAAACAGCAGACTGAATCTTATCACAAACCCTCATCCCTTCCCCGAACACATAAATAGAAACTTTCAATAGCTGTCTCCTGCTAAAAGAAAGCAAGAACGAAAGGAACCAGATGGAAACCATATTGTTCAAAGGTCACTGCATCCGCTTCATGCAGCTCTGCTTAGGACCGCGAGGGAAACCGCGGCAGGGCTGGCACTGGGCTCAGGAGCCAGCCCTCTGAGGGGTGTCAGCGTTACCCATCACGCGCACCCCCAGGCCCGCACTGGACTCGGGGCGGGGCAGCGTCAGCTCCCGCAGCGGCTGCGGAAAGATGAATGAAAGCTCCCCTTACAGCAGCTGCTGCACTGAACGCCAGCGCTCAGCCTCCGAGCTGGTGTCTCTATGGGCTCGGGGATTCTCTTCGCTTCCCCAGAACCGGGTCGCGACCATCTACCGGAAGGCAGAGTTCGGGCCGAGCCCACAGGGGGCGGACCCTCGCCCGTTCCGGGAGCGAGC
>NW_005372084.1:1206739-1239613 GCF_000412655.1 Myotis brandtii | reverse complement strand
GGCTGAACGCAGGGGGTGGGGGAGGCGCGCCTGCGCGCGGGAGGCGGGGCCACAAGAAGGGACTGGGAATGGGCGTGGCGTGAGACAGGTGGAGCGGGCGGTGTCCCTGGGCGCGGAGCTCTGCCGGGAGTGCTGGAGAGCCAGCCCTTGGTGGCCAGTGGACGGCATCTGCCAACTTCTAAATGGCAGGCTGCTGGACTGCAGAGGTAACTGGCTAACTGACACTTCCTATACATAGTGGAAACCGAAATTTACCTTAGTCTGGCTCAGGAATCTGAGTTTGAACGATCAAGCTGAAGAGCAAAGAGTTCACAATCTGTTAGGGGTTTCCAACATATAGCGTTAATTATGGGGATTTTAGTTGTTTAAATTAAATTATTTTAATTTTCTTATGTAACTCTACAGCTCAATAGTAGCAGTAGAATAAAAATTTAAAGATAATTATAGAGCACTGGGTAGTTAGTATCAAGTGATTCCTGTAGCCCGCTCCCTTTCCCCCATCAGCCATTAGTAGTTTTAAGGATATTTATTAGCGATACCAGAAAGATAGTGATATGATTTATGTAGCTTTTGTTATGTAAGTAAGCAGTGCACATGACGTTTTCCTCTTAAGTTGCTATATTTTTGTATTTCAAAGCAGAAAATGGGCAGTATGTGTTGAAGGCTTGAATATTTCCAAAAGATTTCTGAAAAAAAAAATTCTACATCGCAGAATG
The DNA here is from genome assembly GCF_000412655.1 of Myotis brandtii. Lineage (NCBI taxonomy): Eukaryota > Metazoa > Chordata > Mammalia > Chiroptera > Vespertilionidae > Myotis > Myotis brandtii. The sequence goes on along the minus strand of NW_005372084.1, from coordinate 1,238,897 downwards.
AATAAACAAAGTGTGTATTAGTTGGAGAGAAATGGAAATTCTCTTTTTCTTACATTTCTCCTGCTGCCAGTATTCTGGGTTAGGAAAGATGTCACACAGTACAATATTCCCCTGTAAGCTTCTATATTTCTCATTTAGTGATGAACTACCTAAAAGTGATAACTTTTTTGGATTAATATTGAGTAAAGGGTGGAATATCACTTTTCATTTATGCTTTTTGATTGAGTTATTGAAAATCGATTTTATAATTAAAAAGAAACTTTGATTTAATGTAGTTTCAAGCTTCTTTCTTCCTTTCAAGTCCTGAAGTTTTTTGTTTTTTTTTTTTTTTTTAAATATATTTTATTAATTTTTTTACAGAGAGGAAGGAAGAGGGATAGAGAGTCAGAAACATCGATGAGAAAGAAACATCGATCAGCTGCCTCCTGCACACCCACCACTGGGGATGTGCCCACAACCAAGGCACATGCCCCTGACCGGAATCGAACCCGGGACCCTTCAGTCCGCAGTCCGACGCTCCATCCACTGAGCCAAACCGGCCACGGCCAAGTCCTGAAGTTTTTTAACTGTGAATTTCCTTTTCTTCCCTGGTATTCATACTTTTGTTTTGGATGTTTATGACTAGGAAAATAAAATTGGTTGACCACTCCAACACTTCTGAGATGAAAAGGAACAGAGGTGATACCACATGAGAAGAGACAAATTTAAACTGGATTTCAGGAGCCAGAGATTATTCAACAGGAGCTAATTATGTCACTCGAGGTAGGCAGTTAACCTCATTGGGACTCAGTTTCCCCAAAATAACCCAGTGGGCTTTGATTGGGTATTCTCTCTTGTGCCTTTTAGTGTTGAGATTCTATCTTTCAATATTTAAAGTGAACATGTATTTTTGTATACTTTTGCCTTAAAGTGGACATATATTTTTGTACTATTGATATAATTTTGTAATTATAATTTTGTAATGTAACTGTACTACTAATTCAATTTTGTGTAGTTGGCTGGAAGGGTCTTTTGTTGTGGACAACTGTGGTGTATCAATATAGTGGCTTGCCTGCTTTAAACAGAATTTATGGATGGCCATAGAGAGAGGTGTCTAGGTGTCACTGTCATACTCTCTACACTGATACCAATAGATGAGAAAGAGGATCAGAAGAGCTTCATGTATAGATGCTTAGAAGGGCCCTATAGTTGATTTAATGTTCTGCTTTTGCCATCTTAAAATTTTTAACAGTCTTTTTTAAAAATATATATATTTTATTGATTTTTTACAGAGAGGAAGGAAGAGGGATAGAGAGTTAGAAACATCATGAGGGATGAGGGAGAAACATCGATCAGCTTCCTGCACACTCCCTACTGGGGATGTGCCTGCAACCAAGGTACATGCCCTTGACTGGAATTGAACCTGGGACCCTTGAATCCGCAGGCTGATGCTCTATCCACTGAGCCAAACTGGTCAGGGCAACAGTCTTTTTAAAAATGGGGCCTGCATTTTCATTTTGCACTGGACCTCATGAGTAGAAGAAAAGGAATCATAAAGATCAGAGTATAAATGCAATTGATTCTAAAATAACAATACAAAAGATCACTGAAACCAAGAGCTGGTTCTTTGAAAAGATAAACATGATTGACAAACCTTTAGCCAAACTCATCAAGGAAAAAAAGAGAGGACCCAAATAAATAAAATCAGAAATGGAAAAAGAGAAGTAATAACTGACTCCATAGAAATACAGGGATTGTAAGAAAGTATTACAAATAACTATATGCCAATAAATTGGATAATCTGGACAAAATGGATAAATTTCTAGAAACATACAACCTTCCAAAACTGAATCAGGAAGAATCAGAAAATCTGAATAAATTAATTAAAGCTAATGAAATTGAAACAGTAATAAGAAAACTGACAGTAAACAAAAGTCCTGGACCAGATAGCTTTTCAGGTGAATTTCCCCAAACATTCAAAGAAGAACCAGCTCCTATCCTCAAACTATTCCAAAAAAATTCAAGAGGAGGGAAGACTTCCATGCTCATTTTATGAGGCCAGAATTATCCTAATTCCAAAACCAGATAAGGACACTGCAAAGAAAGAAAAGTATAGGCCAATATCCCTGATGAAAATAAATGGTAAAATCCTCAACAAAATATTAGCAAACAGGATCCAGTGATACCTTAAAAAGATCATACACCATGATCAAGTGGATTTTATTTCAGGGATGCAAGGTGATATTATCCACAAATCAATAAATGTGATATACCACATAGACAAAATGAAGGATAAAAATTACACGATTATATCAATAGAAGCCAAAAAAGCATTTGATAAACTCTAGCACTAATCTATACTAATAAAAGGGTAATATGGTAATTAGGCTGGACATCTTTCAGACATCCTTCCGGACAAAGCCAGGCTGGCGGGCTGAGGCAGAGGAAGATAGGGGCAACCAGGTTGGCAGGGGAGGATAGTTAGGGGTGACCAGGCAGGCAGGCAGAGTGGTTAGGGGCAATCAGGCAGGCAGGCAGGTGAGCAGTTAGGAGCCAGCAATTCTGGATTGTGAGAGGGATGTCTGATTGCTGGTTTAGGCCTGATCCTGGCCTAAACCGGCAGTCAGACATCCCTCGAGGGGTCCCGGAATGGAGAGGGTGCAGACCAGGCTGAGAGACCCCCTCCCATGCACGAATTTTGTGCACCGGGCCTCTAGTTTATAATAAAAACCCTCAGCAAAGTGGGATAGAGAGAATATACCTCATATGGCAATATATGACAGACCCACCACCAACATCATACTCAATGGGCAATAACTAAAAGTGTTTCTTTTAAGATCAGGAACAAGGCAGGATGCCTACTTTCATCACTCTAATTCAATGTAGTACTAGAAGTCCTAGCTAAGGCAATCAGACAAGAAGAAGATATAAAAGACACCCAAAACAGAAAAGAATAAATAAAACTGTTATTATTTTCAGATGACATGATACTATATATAGAGAACCCTAAATATTCCACCTAAAAACTACTAGAACTGATAAATAAATTCAATAAAGTAGTAGGATACAAAATAAATACCCAGAAATCAGTTGTATTTTTTTTACACCAATAATAAAAGGAAACTAAGAAAACAATCCCATTTACAATTACATAAATAACACCCTCAGAATAAATTTAACCTAGAATTTAAAAGACCTGTACTTATAGAAAACTATGACACTGAAGAAAGAAATTGAAGAAGATACAAATCAGTGGAAGCATATACTTCATGGATAGGAAGAATTAACATCATTAAAATGTCCACACTACCCAAGGCAATCTATAGATTTAATCAAGATACCAATGGCATATTTTATAGAACTGGAATAAATATTCAAAAAATTTATATAGAACTACAAAAGACCCTGAATAGCCTCAGCCATCTTTAGAAAGAAGAACAATATTCAAGGAATCATGCTACCTGTTATGAAATTATACTAAAAGGCCACAGTAATAAAAACAACATGGCATTGGCATAAAAACAGACATATAGATCAATGGAACAGAATAGCGAGCCCAGAAATAAGCCCACTCCTTCATGGTCAGCTAATATTTGACAAAATAGGCAAGAACATACAATGGGGTAAAGATAGTCTATTCAATAAATGGTGTTGAGAAAAGTGGACAGATATCTGCAAAAATATAGACCACCTTCTTACAGCATACACAAGAATAAACTCAAAATGGATTAAAGACTTAAATGTTAGACTTGAAACCACAAAAATCGTAGAAGAAAATACAGGCAGTAGAATCTCAGATAAAAGAAAAAATAAACAAATGGGACTACATCAAAATAAAAAGGTTTTGCCCAGCAAAGGAAACCATCAACAAAATGAAAAGACAATTCACTGAATGGGAGAACATGTTCACCAATGATATATCTGATAAGGGGTTAATATCTAAAATTTATAAAGAACTTATACAACTCAACACTAAAAAAACAAGCAATCCAATTTAAAAATGGGCAAAAGATCTGAACAGATACTTCTCCCTGGTGTATATACAGATGACCAATAGATATGAAAAGATGCTCAACATCACTAATTATCAGAGAAATGCAGTTTAAAGTCACAATAATATATCATCTCACACCTGTCAGAATGGGTATCATCAATAAATCAATGAACAAGTGCTGGTGAGGATGTGGAGAAAAGGGAACCCTCATGCACTGTTGGTGGAAATACAGATTGGTGCAGCCACTATGGAAAGCACTATAGAGATTCCTCAAAAAATTAAAAAATGGAATTGCCTCAAGATCCCATGATTTCATTTCTGGGAATATATCTGAAGAAACTCGAAACCCCAATTTGAAAGAATATATTCACCCCTATATTCATTGTTGTGTTATTTACAATAGCCTAGATCTGGAAACAGCCTAAGTGTCCATCAGTAGGTGAGTGGATAAAAAAGCCATGGTGCATTTACACAGTGGAATAGTACTAAGCCATCAGAAGAAGGAAATCTTACCTTTTGTGACAGCATGGATGGACCTGGAGAGAATTATGCTAAGTGAAATAAGCCAGTCAGCAAAAGACAAATACCATATGATTTCACTTACATGTGGAATCTAATGAACAAAATAAACAAATAAAATAGAAACATATTCATAGATACAGAGAACAGACTGATAGCTATCAGAGGGGAGGGGTTGTGAGGCCGAATGAAAAAAGTGAAGGGATAAAGAAAAAAAAAGCCATACTAAAACCCAAAACCCTCATAGACACAGATAACAGTATGGTGAATACAAGAGGTAAAGGAGGGTGGGGTGTGGTAGAAGAGGGTAATTGGTGACAGAAGGAGACTTGATTTTGGACGATGGACACAGAATACAGTATATAGATGATATATTGTAGATTTGTACACCTGAAACATATACTTTTATTAAGCAACTAAAGGCCCGGTGCACGAAATTTGTGCACTGGGAGGGGGGGGCAGGTGTCCCTCAGCCCAGCCTGCACCCTCTCCAATCTGGGACCCCTCCAGTTGGACCTCCCTCTCACAATTCGGGACTGCTGGCTCCCAACCGCTCGCCTGCCTGCCTGCCTGATTGCCCCTAACCGCTTCTGCCTGCCAGCCTGATCATCCCCTAACCCCTCCCCTGCCAGCCTGATTGATGCTTAACTGCTCCCCTGCCAGCCCGGTTTGCCCCTAACTGCCCTCCCCTGTAAGCCTGGTCGCCCCTAACTGCCCTCCCCTGCTGGCCCGGTCACCCCTAACTGCCCTCCCCTGCCAGCCTCGTCGCCCCCAACTGCCCTCCCCTGCTGGCCTGGTCGCTCACAACTGCCCTCCCCTGCCAGCCATCTTGTGGCTTTGGGCGCCGCCATCTTTGAGGGTGGGACAGTCAATTAGCATATTCCCTCCTTATTGGCTCTGGGTACCACCATCTTTGCGATGGCGTTAGGGTCAATTAGTATATTCCCTCTTTATTAGATAGGATGCCACCCCAAGAAATTCAATTAAAATTTTTTTTTAGCGTAAGTTACATCATTCTGTCTTCATAGCAGTAATGGGAGAAGCATGGCCTTCAGGTATCATTCAGGGCTTTGGATGCAAACAACAATATCTACTTTGATTAATTTAAGTAGATTAGGAATATTCAGTATTAAAGAATTTTAGTAAGTTCATAATAATGTTAGGAAGACTGGAGAAACTATCTCAAAGCTAGGGTTCCCAAACCAAGCTGTAGAATTGATTTCCTTAGGAAACTGCTACCACTGATGTCATGGCTACAAAGTACAAACACCAGAAATTAGATTTTATTGCCACTACTACTATGACGAGTACCATTTTGGCATCAGAAACATGATCTTTATTATTATGTTTTTAATCCCCATTTGAGGATATGTCTTTATTGATTTTTAGAGAGAGAGGAAGGGAGAAAAACAGACACAGGGAGGGAGGAAGAAAGAGAGAGAGAGAAAAAGAGAGAAACATCGATATAGAGAGAAACATTGATTGGCTGCTTCCCTCATGCTCCCTGACCAGAGCTGGAACCCACAATCTAGGTTTGTTCCCTGACCTGAAATTGAACCCACAACCTTTTGGTGCACAGGATTAGGTTCCAACCAACCGAGCCACCGGCCAGGGCAGGAACTTGACCTTTAATTCATTGGGAAACTGCTCCTCTCCCACCTTTGCCTTTGGAAGCTGGATGCCCTGGAGTACTAGCTATTCCAGTACAGATGGCAGCTCCATGCAGTGTGCTTCTCAACACTGCTCAATTCTGAGTCAAAATGTGTGATTGGACAAACTTTTAGACAGTTGTTTGTGTCCTGGCTGTAAGGTAACCTGGGAAATTGAGTTTTGACTTCTATATTTGCAGGACCTTGATTATATATTTACCTTTAGTACCATGACTAATGATTGCAATGAAGGAGCTGCACATTATGCAATGCTTGTCTGCTGTGCATAGTAGAAACAATAACAAAAATGTATAACTATCAAAAACTATAATTATTTGTATAACTATCAAATATCAGGGTGAGCATATGGAAATGAAAACAGCTTGCTGATGGTTTTAATTAGGAAAAAAGCTATTATTTCAAATTAGATGCTGAAGGAGCAGGAGGGAAGGATAAAAAAAGAATACTAGCTAATTCCAATATTTTTTATAATAGGTAACTGGTAGGCAGTAATCAAAAGAAGAGGGGATTAAGGTTATTACATAAAACATTATTTTAAAGGTAACCTTAGAACAAAAATATGAACTTTCCTAAACATCAAAATAGAGATTGCAAACAAAACAGACCACATAGGTGGATGATTATATGTTTGTCTGTATGAGTATATATGAGTATATTGCATGAATCAATATGAAAGAATTGAAGTACAGTTTACAGATTATATGAATAAATATATATAGGTTTAATTGACCTATAAAAATAAAATAATTTTTGAATTAGCTAACAAAGCAAAATTCACATTATGTTGTTTACAGGAGCATACCCAAAACAATACAAAGGGCATTTTATAATGCTAAAGGCTACAAAATAGGGTGAAGATAAAATAGTGATTAATATTTGTCAATAACATTACAAAATTTTCACTAAAGCAGATACAACAGGGAGATGCTAGGAGAAATAGAAACCCAGTAATAATAGGAGCCTTTAATATATCTCTCTCAATCTTAGACAGAGCCAATGAACAAATAACAAACAAACAGGAAGAATATAGAAAATATAGATAGGAATCAATAGTATAGAACATATTCTTACATACAAATGTCTGAAACTTAATAAATAGATTTCTCTATTTCTCTACCTTCTGTATTAGTTTCCTAGGGTTGGTGTGACAAATTTCCACAATCTTGGTGGCTTAAAACAACAGAAATTTATTCTCTCATGTTTCGGAGGCTAGAAGTCCAAAATCAGTTTCATTAGGCCAAAAGCAAAGGACAGCAGAGCTGCATCTTTCCAGTGCTCAAGGTCAGCATCTTCAAATCCCTGTTCTGTCGTTGCACAGCCTTCTCCTTTGTGTGCCAAAGCTCCCTCAGCCTCTCTCTTAAAAAGACACTGTGATTGCATTTAGGGCCCAACTGAATAATCTCCCCATCTACAAATTCTTAACTTAATCATATCTGAGAAGACCCTTTTTCCTTATGAAGTGATACTTCCAGATTCTGGGGATTAGCACCTGATGCACTTGGGACCATTGTCAGCCTACCATACCTTCATTTTGAGTGCACATGACTTCATGAAAATTGATTGTAGCTTAGGTTACAAAAAAACAAAAAACAAAAAACACATTTTAAAAGTAAATAAATTCTAAAGAATAAAAAGAACTAAAACATGATTCTTTGACCACAATGAAATAAAATTAGTAATTAATAATAAAGTAAAAATTTGAAAAGGCTTTTTTTTAGAAATGTAACAATAGTCTCATAAACAACTCTTGGGTCAAAGAGGAAACACAGGCTGAAATTGTAGAATAACTTAAATCTGAGAGACAGCTATCAGAGGACAATTCATACTGTGATATTCTTATAGTATTAACAAAAATGAAAAATAACTTAAAATAAAACTATAATCTACATAAAGAAGTTAAAAATAAGTGAAAGAAAGCAGAAGAAAAGAAGTAATAAAGATAAAAGCAATGTGTAAGAAAACAATAACAAGAGTAGAACTATATTTACATTCAAATTACAAAAATTGAAAAATTAACTAAATAAACCACAAGCTACTGTATATAGTGAGAAAACATAAATACAAAAATTGAAAGTGGCAAGAGGGAAAAATCTACCATAGCGGAGAGAATTTTATTTTGTACAAGATTCTGCAAATGTGTAAACTTAAGTGAAGTTTTCCAGAAAAAATTTTCCGATTTTTTTTTTCCTTAAGTGAAATAAGCTAGTCAGAACAAGACAAGTATCACATGACCTCACTTATTTGCGGAATATAATGAACAAAATAAACTGATGAACAAAATAGATCCAGAGACATGGAAGCATGAAACAATCTCAGAGGGAAGGGAGGAAGGAGGATCTTAAGAGATTAATCAAAGAATTATATGCATACTAGAGGCCCGGTGCATGGATTCCTGCACATTGAAAGGAAATTAATTAGAAGGTGGCTGGCAGGGTGGGACTGGGCGAGATGGGCTGTACATGCCCTGGAGCCAACCTCCTGTGGTCCCTCCCTGGCTGGCCACACCTGGGGCGGTGCTGGGGCTTGAAGGGTGGGCGTCTGTAGAGTAGCAGGGTCCCTCTGGCCGGTGGAGTCCCTCAGCCTGGCCTGTGGGGATCGGCTGAAACCAGCAGTCCAATATCCCCCGAGGAGTCCCGGAGTGCGAGAGGGCACTCTGCAAAGTTGCTGTTGCTCCGCAGCTCCTGCGTTGAACATCTACCCTCTGGTGGTCAGTGTGCGTCATACTTACTGGCTGGTCACTTAACCTTTTATATATATAGATATGTGTAACCCATGGACACAGACAATAGTTCGGCAGGCCTGGAGGGGGAGATGGGAGGGGGGGCTCAGATGCTGGGTAGAGGGGGGTCAAAGAGGAAAAAAACGGGACATCTGTAATACTTTCAACAACAGTGATACATTTTTAAAAATGCAACTTAATGTGAAAACAAATGAAGGAAACCTCATTTGAAACGGAGTTGGGAAGACCTGAAGGGGAGCTCTCATGCACTCCTCCTCCTCCTCCTCCTCCTAGTTCACAGACCTCAACAGGAAGGAGCTTGCTTTACTACCCCAGCAGGAGGAGGGAGGTTTTAAAACTTGGAAATTTGTTTTACAGAGAGTAAAACATTGATCCTTAACCCTGTCAACAATTTCTCCAAATAAGAAAACTACAGAACAATCTCAATTCTAAGTATAAATGTAAAAATTATAAATGAAACATTGGTAAATAGAACCCAATTGCACATTAAAAATAATAGGTAATGAGTAAGTTTATTTAAATAATGCTAGGGTGGTTCAACATTCAGAAATCTGTTATAAAATCCATCATATTAATGCAGCTAAGGAGAAAAATTATATAATCATCTCCACAGGCTCAGAAAAGTCATTTGACATTATTTAGTACTCATATAGAACGCTCAATAAAATAGCAATATAAATATATGCATGTAAATTCCAAAGTCTGAAAGGTAGTGGTTTATTTTTTATTTAATGAGAAAACATTAGAGGCTTTCCTGTTAAAGTAAGGAATAAGGGGAATGCTCTCCATCTCCCCTACTTTGTAACATTGTGTTCGAAGGTTTTAGCCAACATACTTAGATGAGAGAAAGTAATTAGAGGCAATGCAAATGGAAATGAGAGATCAGCTATCTCTGTTTGTAGATAATATGATTTCATATCTTGAAAATTCAAAAGAATCAGTGGGAAAACTAAAAACAATAAGAGAATTTATCAAAGCAGCAGATTATAATATTAACATTAAAAATAAATAGTTAGAAGTTATAATTAGAGAGAAGACCCCATTTATATTAAATATTTAAAAAACTAGATGTAAATATAATAAGAGGTGTTAGTTACATGAATATATATATAAAAACAAAAGGCTGCAAAGTATATTTGAGCCTGCCATATGGCTGTTAATCCTCTCTAAATTAATTTATAAATTAGCAAATTTTAATAAAAAGCCACGTGTGTGTGTGTGCGTGCACGTTTGGAGACTGGAGACAGTAAAAGGTTCATTTGGAAGAACAGACAAGCAAGAAATGCTATAAAAATTCTTTAGGTTAAAAAAGAGCAATGGAAGGTGTGGGTTGGGAGAGCCCTTTAAGATATTAAAACATTATTATAAATCCCCTATAATCAAAACAGAGTAGTATTGACATATGAATAGACACTTAATGGAACAGAATAGAAAATTCAGATATAGACCCAGTTGCAGTTGTTAATATGCAATAAAGGCAGCATCTCAAATTAATGGTGGGGGAGAGATGAACTTTCTAATAAATGGTGTTCAATAGTCTCCAAAATACACACTAATAAATTCTAAATGCATTAGAGATTAAATGTAAATAATAAAGGAATTATAAACAAACACTTAAAAAAAAAAGATTACCTGTGAGGGAGGAGACAGTATGAAAGGGACAGAAATAGAAACCAGACTTTTGTGACTCTACCTTTCATGTAGCTTTGACTTTGGAATCAGATATATATTTTTACATAATTATAAACTCATTAAATTAAAAAAGAAATCCCTAAAGAACGGAAAGTAAAATAAAATAAAATGTACATCAAGTTGGTGACATGATCATATAGTGCAAACATTTATAAAAAAATTTATATTTTTGGTTTGGTTGCCATATTAGCGGTGTTAGTGATGGTACTATTTCTCTGGCTCTAAGGAAAATAGAAAACTTGTGCTGTGCAGTAAGGCATGTGTACAGTGCCACAAAGCAAAGGGGGAACTGTGGTGTTGCTGGAAGCTCGGGTTTGGGTATGGCAGTAAAGAGAAGCAGATGCAAGATAGATAATTTATCAAAACTCCTCAGTCCTGAATTTGAATTAAAATATCAATATAAACTCCTGGTAATTTTCATCTTAAAGAAAATAAAAAGTATTTCCTATCTAGTTCTGTTTAATTAAAAATCTTAGAAACAAGGGCAACTCCATGAATCAGTGTTCATTGGAGAATTGGCTGGTCCTAGATCTGGGACAGGACACGGAAAAAAAATGAGCCTGGATCATCTTGTCCTTGCAGAAAGCAAAGGCGTTAACAAAGAGTAATGGGAGTGTCAAAGGATAGGATAGAATCATGTAAGGGTCAATGATAATTGCAATGGATTGAAACACTTAAAACATGTTTAAATCTATGAGTTAAAAAAAACAAAAACAAAATTAAACAACCTTCATCAGTTCCCTTTGGACGATTCTAGACATCCAATTCATTATTTTGAAAAGTGATAAAGGGAACAAATAAAGAGACTTTTTTTCTTGATTATCCTATCGATACTCTATCTCAGGGAAACCACACACTGAGGGTAAGGTTTCTCTGTATAGAAGTGCTCCAGCTGACAAGTGAAGATAACACAATAAAATATCACTTTTTTTGCATCTTTCACTGAAATAATGGATCTAGGCAATGATTATTAATAACTAGAGGCCCAATGCAGGAAACTGGTGCAAGAGTAGGCCTTCCTTCTGCCGGCTGCTGGCACCAGCTTCCCTCTGACACCCAGGACCCGGGCTTCCTTGCAGCCCTGGCTTCATTCGGAAGGTCGTCCAGAAGGACATCCGGTCTAATTAGCATATTATGCTTTTATTATTATAGAGTGTTCACATCACAAAAGTAGAGACTAATATACATAATGTGCTTCTGAAAGAAGTACACACCATCACTGAGGAGACTGGTTGAATAAATCTTGCCATTGAACCTGGATCTGATCAAGCCTTTTGATCTAAGAACCAATTTACAACACATAAAAGTGAGAACCAGGAACATGTTAAGTGACACCATGAAGAACCAATCAACAAGTTCTAGACCACAGAAAACGCCATAAAACAAATAATCTATTTCAATAAATAAATTGCAAAGAAAAAAGAAAAGAGAGGGGTAAAGTGGAACTTATACATTTAAAGAGTTATAAAGACATATCAAGCAATTGCAGGGTTGATGGTCAGCCATGACAGAGGCAGATATCTGCCATACTTCATTTTGTGTATCAGGGATATTAAATTACTTGCCCAAATTCACAAAGCTAATAGATATATGCATGGATCACCTGTGAGTTTTAAAAATGCAGATATCATGCAATACTCCTAGACATTGTGATTTATTTCGTCTGGGGTGGGACCAGGCATTGGTATTTTAAAAAATCTCCAGGTGATTCTAATGTGCAGCTGGGGCTGAAACCCCCTTTAATAGATGGAGGATCTGAGATTTCAACTCAGTTTTCTGGTTCTCAAGCCCACACGCTTCTAACTTCGTACTGTCTCCTTTCCTGCTGTCATGCTGAGAGGATGACACTCTATAGTAGGCATAAGAAAGAGGGGAAAGGTATTTTAATTAAAATAATCAATAAATGTAATTTTTAAAAATATATTTTTATTAATTTCAGAGAGGAAGGGAGAGGGAGAGAGAAATAGAAACACCAATGATGAGAGAGAATCGTCGATCGGCGGCCTCCTGCACGCTCCACACTGGGGATTGAGCCCACAACCTGGACATGTGCCCTGACCCGAAATTGAACCATGTCCTCCTGGTTCATAGGTAGATGTTCAACCACTGAGCATCTTAACAAGCCAGTCTCACTCATATTAAAAATAACTTGATGATTTGATTTTATCAAACAGAACGCTTCTCTAATCCGCTGTTATCATAGTCAAGTTGAAAACCACAGTACCTTAGGACACAAATTAAATGTCAAATGAAATTAATTTGGCAAATGGAACAGGCACTGACTGACTTTCCTCTTTGAGGCAGGCTTGACAGCTTTCTGTATGTCATGTGGGCATCTGCTAAAATGAGCTGCACATGCCAGGAAATGTTACTGTATCAGATTGCTCTTAGCGGTGCCTATTTGAAAATTTTCAATTTTAGGAGAGCTTATCTTTCTCTTTCAGAATATGTTGGGTTTAAACCCATGTTTAAGCGACATCAACTGTGTGGTAAATACGGTGGTGTAGGTGCTACGTGCACTTTTTTCTATGTCACAGGCACTCCTCACATCTACGTGTGTCCTGTATTTATGGTGTGCATCAAGCCATCACCGTGTGCCAGGCACTGAGCTGAACATGAGGGACACATTGATGAGCAACGCCCGCGCGCCCCCCCGCCCCATCCAGTTTACAGTGTCTTGAGGGAAGAGACTTAAAAACAGACAAGTAGAATTGTGTGATAGGCAATGATCAGGAAATAGAGAGAAAGATAAGAACACACAGAGGGGCACTTAATCTAGAACTAGGGAGGTCAGGGAAGGTTACTAGGAGGTCATGGTGTCCAACCTGAGATTTGAAGGATGAAAAGGAGTTGGTTAGGTGAGAAGTAAAATGAAGTGGTGTTGGAGGGGGTGGGAGGTGTCCGAGTTGTGAGAATTGCATGTGCAAAGGCTATAAAGTGAGGAGAGCACAATTCCTTGTGGGATCTGCTCAGGGTGAATAGGTGAGAGGCTGGACAGGTAAGCAGATTCTGGATCAGGAGGGCCTGTAACCTGCTTCAAAAGGTCTTTACTCCAAAGTCTCTTGGACACTTCAACCGAGCATGTCTGAGCTGAACTCTATTTTCTCTTATGCCCTTTCCCCAGACATGCTCTTTCGCTCCTCATCCCCATCTCACTGAACCACATTCAGACACTTGCCCACGTCACAAGTCCTGGTACCTCCTGGACTCTTTCCTCTTTCATATCCCATATGCAGGCAACAGAGAGTTGATTCAAGCCCCACGGGAAGACTGGCTGAAAGTCTTTACACTGGATTTGTATTTGGGCCCAGACTGCCTACTCCTCGAAATCTGCCCTTTATCCTCATTGCTCATGCCTTAGCACAAGCACCATCATAGACCATCTGAAATTCTTTTTAAAAAAATATTTTTATTGATTTCAGAGAGGAAGGGAGAGGGGGAGAGAGATAGAAACATCAACGATGAGAGAGAATCATTGATTGGCTGCCTCCTGCACATCCCCTACTGGGGATCGAGCCCGCAACCCAGGCATATGCATTTGACTGGAATCGAACCTGAGACCCTTCAGTCCACAGGCCAACGCTCTATCCACTGAGCCAAACCAGCTAGGCAACCATCTGAAATTCTTTAGCAGTCTGGTCTTCTGGCTAGAATCCAGATATCCATGATCTCCTCTCATCTATTCTCCATCCTGCAGCTCTAAAGATCTCTCTAAACTGCCAATTTATCTTGTCACATCCCTGCTGAAAACATACCCATAGTTTCTCATAGAACTTAGAATTCAGTCCAGACTCCTTAGCCTGGCAACTAAGGTCCCTTATAATCTGACCTCTGCTGACTTCTTCAGACTCACCGTTGACACCTCTTGCCTGGTGTTCTGTGCCCCACTCCTGCCTGTCTCCTCAAACTGCTGAAAGCCCAATGTGCTCTCTTGCCTTCAAGCCTTTGCATTCACCCACCTACCCATCCTCTCTTAGGGCTGAGACTCTGAGCTCTCTTGGCAGCCATGATAATGCTGCCTGCACAAGACAGACCCCACTCTATTCAAACTGTCTTCTTGTCTCTCTACCGCGCACTGGCAGGCTTGCTGAGGACATAGATCTGGCATGAAGGAGGGTCAGAAGAGAGAGGGCACTGGATAAATTTATTCACTAAATAAATAAAGGAACATGTGAAGGTACAGAATGAGGTTGAAAGCTAGGCCAGTGCAAAACAACTAACATGCAAAGTGTGAGGATATTGTAATTTGCCTTTAAGTAAATATTAAAACCCCCAAAGCAGGGTTGGGGAGGCCAATGCAAATAAAAATGACTTAGGGTTGGCAACCAGTTTACTAAAAGAAAAGCCAGTTTCTTTCACCAGTTCCCCAACCACTCACTCACTGATCTCCTGAACCAAGTTCTTCAGGCTCAGGAGGTGGCTGTTATCATCTCATCACCATCCTCATCCTCATCTTCATCGCTGGACTGTCAAACATTTATGGGTCATTGCTGTGTGCCAGACTCTGTCCTAAGCTCCTTACTGGTATTAACTCATGGATCCTTCAGCCTTTGAAGCAAATACTATTATTATTCCCACTTTAGAGATGAGGAAACTGGGGCTCAAAGAAGGGCAAGAACGTGACTTTTCAGAGCATTTCAGAAAGACAAGTACCTTGGAAGAATGAACTGACTTGCTTTCCCCCAGGTTTGGAGACCTGCCCCTGCTGACCTGTTCTCTGCCGCTTCATAACTCTCAGACTCGGGGGCAGCTCACTTGGAAGCTCCGGCTCTTCACAGGGCACCAGTTCACCAGAGCTCAAGGAGAGCTTGGCCTGAGAGCCATCCGGGTCAGTGCTGCACTGTGGTGGAGCAGCGCTGGCACCAAGGTTGCTGCTGAGCTGAGGATGTGTTAGGGAAGAGCTGTTGGCCCAGCTTTAACTGCAGCCCTGGGGGCGGTGATGGCTGTTAATCACAGGATTTTTAGCAGCAGACTATCTTCTCAACCTCACCCATAGGTGAAGCATGTCCTTAAAGTGAAGGGTTAGCTTGCAGCCAGCACACCCTTACAGATCCATCCCTCAGGACAGGTCAATTCTTTCTGTTGGAGAGGAGTATAGGCTGATGGCAAGACGTGTGCTCATATAGCCACTTCCTTTCAGACCCTGCTCGGGATCACTTTCTCTCTGAAGACTTCCTAATCCATTTCTACCCCTACCCTCAATCCAGGAGAGATGGCCACCCTCCCTTTTGGGTCCCACTGAACAAAGTACTTATTTCTCCACATCTGGGACTCTTCCCAGTAGACTATAAATCACTTGACAGGTGACTGGCACAAAACAGCCATTCAATAAATATTTCTAGAATGAGTGAATGAAGATTAAATGGATAATAATTACAGGAGTGAAATCTTAAGGAGGGAGAATAGCATTGAAGAAAGAGGATGGGCTCTTTAAAGGTCCAAACTATACACACACACAAGGACTGACAATCCACACGCTGGTGTGGAAGGGCTGCACCTGTCCTCATCTATCACAGACACTGTCGTATTCTTACCCCAAAGCTAGTTTCATCCCCTTTCTTCCATGCCATAGAGAACACCTTCCATAATACAGCCAGAAAACACAGGGAAAAACCTGTGAAACAAAGGTCTGGTAACTTTGGTCCTTCTCTGCTAATCAGTTGTTTTTACTAGCTTTAAAAAAAATATTCTTAGAATCTTTTGCTAACTTCAGCTCAGTTTAGACTTGTCCTTTCCCAACAATATTCATGTGTATATTGGTTATAGTTGTTTACATAACAAGTAATTCTACAACCTTAGAAGTTTAGGATATAATAATTGATTTCTCATTCATGCCACTGTTCAATATGGGTCTCTGGTAGACACAGTCATTTAGAAGCCCAGGCCATAGCTGAGTGGCTCCATCATCCTGTAAGGCCTCAAAGTCCTCCTCTGGACCCTTTAAGTCTGAACTGCAGATGAAGGAAGAGGAAGAGCATTGAGGGCCATGCCAAGCGCTATAGACTGGTCTGAAAATGTTGCACCTCACTTCCATCCCGTTTCAGTGGCTAGAACTCACCCATGAAGCCACACCTGAATGAAGGGAGGCTGAGTCATGGAATCTATCTGCTGGTTATTCTGCCTTTGTCCCTAAGTTCAATTCTCTGCTCTCTTTGACCCTGCTCTGGGCTCTAGAAGACTGACATTAACCTATTGATGACATCACCCAGGACCTCTTACTTCCAGATAGGTTCAGTGTGGGAAGCATAGGCAGGAGATTGGAGAGCTAGAGTTTGGGGGTTTTATTCCCATACCTTCCTGCATTTCACTGTGTAAGGGTTGGACTCTCTTTTTTTGATAGTTGACAACATTTAGGCTTCCGCCATCCCTTTATCTACTACACCACTTATGCTACTTTATGTAAGGAAACTCCTTACACTTCTGAGTTCCTGACACCAACAGGAGGTTTTAACCTCGCAGTCTTAGCCCGGGCATGGGAACCTTTCTCCAGTCTGACCCCCCTGGCACGATGAAGGCCAAACCCACTCTCTGCTCTTTGCTCCCCTGAAGTTCCTTGGGTGTAAGTAATACACTTTCTTTCAAACCTTCTTGATGCATGAAGATGTGTCAGCAGCCAAGACACCCAACCTATTAATTGAGAGGAGTCCACCTCGCATGCTTGGCATGACCTAAATGGGCAATGTTATCTGAGAATAGTTGAAAACCTTGGGGTGGTAATGACTTTCTCTTCTTGCTAGTCCCTGGTGCCTCAGCATCTCTTGTTAATTTTCTTAATCCTTTCCATGACTCTGAAAATAGTCCTTTCATTAAAGTTTCTTGAGTCATCAGAGTTGGATTCTATTTTCTGCAAGAATCCTGATAGATAACAGAAGCGGAAGAAACAGGTTTGGTGAGCATTTAGTCAGTTGCTTTTATATTGTGGTCTGTGCAAAACTTTAAATGTTATCATTGGTTTTCAACAAATATGGGTATATGTGAGTCCCTACCTCAGTAAATGGGATCTGAATAAGAAATGTAGTAGAGGACGGTCTTTTTCATGTAGCTGACATTAAAGTGTCATTTTGCTTTAAAACATTTTTGAGAGTAGGGTGGCATTTGGACATGTATGGAGATTAAAAAAAAACACTCACTTGAGACTGGATTTTGGCTAATATGGGACAAATATGTTTCATATAATTCTTCAGTGTAAAGCCGAACGTGATCACCAGTGAGGGAGCACTACTGCAAAATTTAGTCTGCAAACTAAACACTTTCCCTGCACACACTCTGCTGAGGTGCACTCAGATGTCCCTATCTTAGCATCAGCTCAAGTTGGCGATGGGTCCACGTAATTAAGGAAGGAGGTGCTTGGAATTCCACAGGTGACCTGGCTGCCCACATCTTAGTCTTGATTTCTGCATTTAAATTAGGCACCTGAAACTTGCGTTCCATACTTTATTTTATTTTTATATCAAGCATCCTCCAAATTGAGGGACATTTTGCAAATTCCCTTAGTTTGTGAACAAGAATCTCCAAGGAGGTTTGGCTGTCTTTTCTCCTGATTTGTGAGCTCTCACTAGCTTGCAGCTCTTTCCAGGCTCTCTGTGGTAAATTAATGACAAATGATGTGGAGCTGACAGGTAGGTGAAAATGGAGAGTACCATGATATTAAAAAATCTCAATCTGTTATGTAGCACAATGTGTAACACTTTTGCCTGTAGGTGTCTTAATTTAACTTAAATATTTTGTTCACATCTTTTTAACTCAGAGGATGGAAACATAGCCCTTAGCATCTTTCTAGCAGACTTCGTAGCATATATTAGTTGTCATACAGAACACCAAACTTTGCTAGTTATTTGGGAAAATGCACCAAAGAAAATAAAAAGGATAAATATACTTTCTTGGTGGAGGAATTGTCTGATTCTCCCTTGAAATTAGAAGGGGTCATATTTTGGATGAATATCGACATTATTTTCTCACAAGCGGAGCCATCCAACTCTGACTGCCTCAAAATTAGTATTTCCTTGTCATTATAAGTATTTAAGCAATGGCAGATCATCTGCCAAGAATTCCTTGGGAAGGATTCTTAGCAAGTATGCAGAATATTGAAAGAATACTTTGGCAGTATTTAAACTGCATGCATTACATGTTAAATTTCAATGCAATAGTCATTTAAAAATATTTATTGTGAAAAATTTCAAACATACAGACAACTGGAAATAATAATACAATGAATCCTTACTGATCACCCAGTTTCAACAATTATAACATTTCTTTTTAATTTTTCTTTTAGAAACTGTTTGATTGGATGATGTCTGAAGTCCCCATGATTCCATTTTATAGGCAACATAAGCTTTCCTGTCTCGAAGGGCCATACTCTTGGTATACATGGAAAGAGAAGGCTTTAATTTGTGCCCTTCCTGACCCATTTCTTGGCCGCTGGTCCTCTTCATCTCTGCTCTCAGCTTTGCTGTGGGCAGCTACTCATTTCTCTGCTGGATACCATTCCTTCACAAATACTGCTCCCTCTCTAGGTGTCTGTGGAGAAGTGAAGATGGGCAGGCTCCACATCCATGTCTGCTGATTTCCTTTGTTTCCTTGCACAGCACGTAACTTCACTGAAGGGTCAAGGTGAGCATGAGGCTTTTTGAACATTATTTTTCTGAAACAACTCCTTGGAAACTGTTCCTTTAGACTGAAAGACCTGTGAACTAAGTGATAAGTTATTTGGACCCCACTTACCCAACATACAACGATGGGGTAACCGTTCTAGGCATGGGATAACCATTATGTATAGACATTCTTGTTCAAAGAAGGTGAAGGCACACAGCACTTATGGTTCGTAACAATTCTGAAATCCATGGGTATGTGTTGCCTGGTCCATGATTAGGGTCAGGATTGATGCCTGGGAATGAGTCACCATGGCTCCTGGCTCCATCTTCTGAAATAGACTAACTTCTATATAAAATGTGGCCCTTGTTCGAAGTTGAGTAATTTCTCAGTCTACTTCCTAACCATAGAAATTATGGCATTCAAAGGTATTGTTTCATTTTGTCCTGTCTATCCTTCTCAATTCAAACTAATATAATTCTTTAAAAATTTCACAGGTTTTATTGTGCATTACTTTGTAATCCATTCCTTTACGGTACCAGGGGTGGGAACATCTAGCCCCCGGGCCTGTGGCCTGTGAAATCAGGCAGTAGGGGTGAGTTAATAAAGTTTGACCAAATACAGCAGGCTAATTTTTAAAAAAATATATATTTTATTGATTTTTTTACAGAGAGGAAGGGAGAGGGATAGAGAGTCAGAAACATCGATGAGAAACATCGATCAGCTGCCTCCTGCACACTCCCCACTGGGGACGTGCCCGCAACCAAGGCACATGTCCCCGACAGGAACCGAACCCAAGACCCTTCAGTCTGAAGGCCGACGCTCCATCCACTAAGCCAAACCGGTCAGGCAGCAGGCTAATTTTTAAGTTGGTAATTTTGAATGGTCCTCAAATGATATAAATATCCAAATGGCCCTTGGCAGGAAAATGGTTCCCCACCCCTGCACCTGAAATCCCTTGAATAAACCCTTCTGCAGTTTAGGTTCCCTGTAAAGCAGCAGAGGTACAATAACTTTAAGATCCATAGAGAGGCAATTTTCTATTTGGAAAGGGTACTCTCTTCTGAGATCTTAACAGAAGGTTTTACAGTCACACTCTTGGTTTGGTCTTTAGACAGGTTTCCCTGATCAAGTCTTTTGTCCAGGTGGTATTTCCTAATGTTACATTGTTTTCTATCTAAAAAGGCTGGGAATGAGAAAAGGTTTCATTTGTGAACCTAGTAAGCCCTGGCTTCTTTCTATTTAGCACTTCTTTAATTTTCTATTTTCTCTACTCACATTTACGATAAGCAGCAAATAGAGGCAGGCAGCACTCTGCGTGCACTGTTTGGAAGTCGCCTTGGCTAGCCTTTTCCTTTCAGAAGTGCATCTTCTTTTCCCGTGTTCCCACAGCAACAGTGTTACTAAATCTTCTGCTGTGTCTCAGGAACCCCCTGTTCTTTAGCTTCCCATAGCGTTTTCTTCAATTTCTTTTGAGCTCTCGCCCCACAGCCTCCTTGGGGCCATCATCATCAACATCCTAGCAGTCTTCTGAAGGCCCCCAGGACTCCCTCCAGCCACTTGATCCTAAAAACTGGCACATGTTCTAGGATTTTGTTAGGGCATCACCCCACTTTCCAGGCACCCAGATCTGGTTTCCATTTATCTAGGCCAGTGATGGCGAACCCTTTGAGCTCGGCGTGTCAGCATTTTGAAAAAACCCTAACTTAACTCTGGTGCCGTGTCACATATAGAAATTTTTTGATATTTGCAACCATAGTAAAACAAAGACTTATATTTTTGATATTTATTTTATATATTTAAATGCCATTTAACAAAGAAAAATCAACCAAAAAAATGAGTTCACATGTCACCTCTGACACGCGTGTCATAGGTTCGCCATCACTGATCTAGGCAGTCCGTAGCACAGCACCTGGTAAGTAGTGCACATTTATTGCGAAATTGGGTTTTCAGTTATTTTTGTCTTTTTCATATTTTAAATGATGAGCCTACGTGGTAATGGTTTCCATTTTTCTTTTATTAGATGGGAACTAGTGGGGAATTTTAAAGTTTTATGCATGAGAAGAGAGTATTTATTAGTTTTTACAACAGATCAATGGCATTTTGAAAAGTTTTCTTTTAAAATTACTTAAGTACAGTGTTTGAGACCCTGTAATTTATTTTTCCTCCATAGAGGCATTAATGGGGACCAGGTAATAGTTTATAAAACAAACACAAAGATCAAAGTCATTTGAAATTCAGGCTGATTTTCTATTTTGGGGGTTTGGGAGTTGATGAAAATGATAAACCTTCAATTCACTTTAATTTAAGACCATTTGTGCCAGTAAGGGAAATTTAATCCACATCAACCATCAAATCATTGACTATATATTATATTTATTTATTAAAGTAATCCTTCAGTAGGAATAAATATTTAAAATATATTAAATGATAAAAATGATGGATTCATAAAGATGTCTAGGAGTTTTCATTTCTTACTTTATCTCAGCTCTTTGCAATAATAGTATTATCCCGTCTGTAGAGTTGGACATAGCTGCATGCTTTTTGAGTTGTCTGGGTGTCCCCGAATAAGAAGAGAATGCAGGTAACAGTAATACAAATTAGGGACACAAAGGAGAGCAGACGCATAGGGCATTTGCACATTTGGGGGACAGATCTTGGTAGCGTGTGGATGCATTTTTCCGCTAATATCAGGACTGTTCACTCCCAGTGTCTCGCCTACAAGGCTC
Source organism: Myotis brandtii (assembly GCF_000412655.1). NCBI lineage: Eukaryota > Metazoa > Chordata > Mammalia > Chiroptera > Vespertilionidae > Myotis > Myotis brandtii. The sequence continues at coordinate 1,216,985 of NW_005372084.1, read as the reverse complement.
TGTGGTCTGTCCTCAGTCAGGGAGACTTGCAGGAAAGAAAATCCACTGATAGCTCTCAAATTTCAAAAGTAGATGATAAATGAATGCAATCACATAGTTATCATAACTATTATTTTCTATCATAAATAAATTCATGAAAATGGCTTACTTTGGTATTTTTTAAATGGTTGAATTTGTTCTAAAAATAGCAGCACATTTAAATCTTTTTATTGCAGCCTAACCTGCCTACAGAAAAGTATGCTAATCATAAATATACAGCTCAATGAAGTTTGACCAACGGACTTTTACACCCAGACCAAGCAGCAGCATTTCCTGCACCCTCTGTAGTCCTACTGGGCATGACCTATCCTAACTGCCATAGATCAGTTTTCCTTTTTCTTTTTATTTTAAAATATCTTTTTATTGATTTCAGAGAGGAAGGGAGAGGGAGAGAGAGAGAGAAACATCCATGATGAGAGAGAATCATGGACTGGCTGCCTCCTGCATGCCCCCTACTGGGGATCAAGCCCGCAACCCGGCCATGTGCCCTTGACCAGAATCGAACCCGGGACCCTTCAGTCCGTAGGCCGATGCTCTATCCCCTGAACCAAACTGGCTAGGGTGATCAGTTTTTCTTGTTGTAAACAATATCTAAATATAATCATATGGGAAGTGTTCTTTCAAAAACATTTTTTAAGTTTTATTGAGGCATAACTGTCATACAATAAATTGCATATATTTGGAGTGTACAATTTGATGAGTTTTGACATATGAATACACCCACACTCAAGATAATGAACATACCCATCTCTTCCCAAAGATTCCTTACCTACCCTCTCTCCCACTTCTACCTCTCCTCGCCTCAGGTCACCACTTTCTGTCATCACAGATGTTTGCATTTTCAGAATTTTATAATGGCATACTACATAACGTACTTTTTTGGTCTTTATTCCCCATAGTTATTTTGAGATTCATTTCTGCTGTTGTGTGTATCAATGGGTCATTCCTTTTTACTGCAGAGTAGTATTCCTTTGTATGAATACATCACAAGTTCTTTATCCATTCACCTCACAGTAAGTAGTTTTTGGCATCTGGTTTCTTGTGCTCAACATTACGTTTGTGTGGTTCATTCCTAGTAGGACATTTGTAGTAGAAAAGGGGAAGTTACTGTGTAACACTCCAGGGTATAAACTGCACCAGAAAAGATGAATCAATGTATATTTAGTGTGAGGACATGTTAACATTAAGTCATTCACATACTAATTCAAAGCATTTATTGAGCATCCACTTTGTACAAAGCTTTGGGCATTTAGTGGGGTGGTAGATTGTATTATTCTGTCCTCTCTATAAGAGCATTATACATCCCCGTCCATAGCTATGTGGTTTGTAGAGTCTCCCTATGCAAGATTATACAGGGTGGGGGGAAAGTAGGTTGGCAGTTGTGAGTATGGGGAGCACAGAGTTTATTCTTGTATTTTTATTTATTAACTAGAGGCCAACAGAAAAGTATGCTAATCCCGGCCTGCAGGATCGGGCTGAAACTGGCTGTCCGACATTCCCTGAGGGGTCCCAGATTGCGAGAGGGCACAGACCAGGCTGAGGGACCCCACCGGTGCACGATCAGGACAGGGGAGAGACACAAGAGGTTGGCGAGCCAGGAAGGGACTGTGGGAGGGCTCCAGGGCATGTCCACCTGCCTCGCTCAGTCCTGATCGGCCTGATCCCAGTAGCAAGCTAACCTACCGGTTGAAGCGTCTGCCCCCTGGTGGTCAGTGCACATCATAGCGAGCGGTTGAATGGCCTTAGCATATCATTAGCATATTATGCTTTGATTGGTTGAACCGCCGACCAGCCAGCCGGACACTTAGCATATTAGGTTTTATTATATAGGATTATTGTATTATTTTTCATATGAACAACAGTAAGCCTACTTTTGTCCCACCTGGAATTCCTGCCCCACCCATGTCAGGGGTGGACAGGACTTATTTTGGTCAATGAAATGTGAGCAGAAGCTTGAAGAGCTGCTAGTGGTTTGGCCTTAGCTCTTTTCTCTGCCACTGGACAGGGTGCTTCTTCAGCCTGAATCTGAATGAAGAGGACACAGAACAGAACAACTGCTGGCCAGTACTGGTATGCACAGTGAACAAGAAATCTTAGTTATTGTGGGTAGCAGTTACAAATAAGAGCTTAGTTCTATACATGAGCAAATCAACTCAAATGATTGAAGAACTGGTTGTTTCTAGGCTAATACAACATTCCAGTATCTACATTTATAGGCATTTTTAGTTTTAATTTACTTATTCTTTCTTTACTAATATATTTCCTTTATTTTTAAAAAGAATTTACCTTGAATTATGAAATAAGTCATTTCCTGAGTTCGTAGATTATCTTATTTGAAGTTTGGTCATCTGATTTCTTCCTCTCAGAACACTATTAGGTTTTAGATAGTTGTTTTCAAACTGTGCTTTGTGGATTCTAGGAATGTTTCTTGATATCCCCACCATGAGTTATAGACATCGGAGGGAAAGCTGCCTTCCAACTGATGCCAGACACTCCCGCTTCTCCCGTTTGGGTCCGAGTCCCCAGCGATTCGCCCGTATCTGGAGCTCAGAGTCTGAGACTCCCCCCTGACCGAAAACGACAACCGCGCTCTCAGCCACCAGCCCGCTTTGCGCGCGCACCTCCGCACCTGAGTTTTTTCCACACTGCGCCTCCTCTGAGCCTCGGTGTGCTGTTATTTTTCCTTCTAGTTGAAGAGTCTCTCCTCAGCCAGCCTTCCTGTGGTTCTGGGTGATGTCCGTTCCGTCTTTTAGTTGTATTTTTGAAGTGGTTGTTTGCGGCAGCAGTCTCCGGTGTTTACCTATGCCGCCATCTTGGTCTCCGTCGGAATGTTTCTTGATATCCCCACCATGAGTTATAGACATGGTGCTCTAGATTCTTCTTCCATCTCCCCCTCAACCCTTTAAACCTGTAGTCTTGTTCTGCTTCAACCATAGGCTCTCCTGTACTGTTAAAAGTAAGTGCAAACCATAGGGTTAAGAAACTATCAGCACTGTGTCAAAATTCCTACTGAAAGTCCTTCATCTGGTAACCCAATAAAAGAGGTCTAACTATTGCCCTGGCTGGTGTGGCTCAGTTGGTTGAGCGTCATCCCATGCACCAAAGGGTCACCGATTTGATTCCTGGTTGGGCCACATGCCGGGGTTTCGGGTTTGATCTACAGTAGGGGGAGTTTGTGAGGCAGCCTATCAATGTTTCTTTCTCACATTGATGTTTCTCTCTCTCCTTCTTCTCTCCCTAAAATTAATAAAAACATGACTGTTTTTTTAAGAGGTCTAAGGTGGACTCAATTATATTTTCTTATGCTCACACCCTCACATTGTTAATTTTCTCGTATTTCACATTCATTCTAGACTAAGTGGCATAGCTGTGTAACTCTCAGAAAGAAGTCACTTTATGTCTTTTTTTTTGTAAAATATATTTTTATTGATTTCAGAGAGGAAGGGAGAGGGAGAGAGAGATAGAAACATCACTGATGAGAGAGAATCATTGATCGGCTGCCTCCTGCATGAGCCCCACTGGGGATCCAGCCTGCAATCTGGGCATGTCCCCTGACGGGAATGGAACTATGACCATAGGTCTGGGCTCAACCACTGAACCATGCTGGCTGGGCGTCACTTTATGTCTTAATATTGTATGAGAAGCCATCTCACACTGTGCTTAGTTTCCACCCAATATTTTAAAAAGTAAAATCTATTCACAATCTATAAAATTTATGTACTTTATTTGGGTTTATCATACTTAGTATCATACTTGTTGCCACTGCAAACTTTTAAATTCTCATTTCTAAAAGCTTACTTCACCAGCTGTTAATATTGCATATTTGGAAGAAGCACTATAAAAGACACTTTGAAAATCTAGCTTATGTGCAGGAACTAAAAAAATACACTTACCTAGTGGTTCTTGGCCATCATCGACTTTTAAATGTTTTCCTGAGCCAGTTGGATGTTGGGTGTTGTTTGGGAACTGACCAGCTGATGTCACTATGGCACCGTGAATGCAGGCATATTTCAAGGCCCTTGTTAGGAGAAATTTTGGATTGGCGGTTTAGCAGCCCTGGGAAAGATAGCCTCCCTCCCACCCAGCGCAGCCTTCGCCAGCCTCCTCTCTTTCTCCTGCCTTCATAGTTTATAAAATCGAGAACTGGCTGACGGATTTAATTTTGATGGAGAATTACCTGTAGGCAAGAGGGCAGTCAAACCCATACTGCTGAGGAGGGGAATGAGGTGGTGGTGGTGAGATAATGAATCTATTATCTAGGTTTAGCAGCTGGAGAGTGTCTGGGCAATAATTCGTCAGTTTCTTTTCCCTACGCTATAAGCTTTCACTTCCATCTTGTTAAGTACAAGTAACTTAGAACTGTCTACAAAGGGGCTGATTAACTGGGCGATGTATTTTTTAGATTTATTTCCTGTACCCTTTTCTGTGCCTGCCGTCCATCTGTCAGGATCATCACAGAGTCCCAGCTGGACTTGGAATTTCAAATCAGTCTCTCCATCACAAAGTGTTAGCAAATCATGGAGGTCGGTGTGGGGGAGGGCTGAGGGTAAGAGCTAATAAGAATTTTGGAATTACCTATAGGTATAAGGCATTTATGCCATCACTTCTCTTCACCGCCACAAATCACATACATACTCTCAGAGGACACGGAACAGACAACACTGTATGAGTTAAAGTTGTGCAAAAAGAAGAGTCCTGCTGACTCAGGGTCCCTGCCCCCACATTCCTTTGCTGGGGCTGCCATAACAAAATGTCACAGACTGGGGGGCTTAAGCAACAGTAATGTATTTTTTCACAGTTCTGGAGGCTGGAAATCCAAAATCAAGGAGTCAGGTAGGATGGGTTTCTTCTGAGGTTTCTCGGCTCAGCTGGTAGATGGCTGTCTTCTTGTGTCCTCACAAGACCACCCTTCTGCAAATATGCCTTCCTGGTGTCTCTCGTGTGTGCTCAGATTTCTTCTTCTTCTTCTTCTTCTTCTTCTTCTTCTTCTTCTTCTTCTTCTTCTCCTTCTTCTCCTTCTTCTTCTTCTTCTTTTTAAAGTACATTTCTTTATTGATTTTAGAGAGGAAGGGAGAAGGGAGAGATAGATTCTTCTTCTTCTCCTTCTTCTTCTTCTTCTTCTTTTTAAAGTACATTTCTTTATTGATTTTAGAGAGGAAGGGAGAAGGAGAGAGAGATAGAAACATCAATGATGAGAGAGAATCATAGATTGGCTGCCTCCTGCACGACCCCTACTGGGGATCGAGCCTGAAACCCAGGCATGTTGCCTTGGCTGGAATCGAACCTGGGACCCTTCAGTCCACAGGCTGATGCTCTATCCATTGAGCCAAGCTGGCTATGGAATAGATTCCTCTTCTTATGAGGACACTAGTCAGATTGAATTAGGACTCACACTAAGGGCCTCATTTTAATGCAATCACTGCGATAAAGGACTTATCTCCAAATACAGTCATATTCTAGGGCTTCAGCATATGAATTGGGTTGGGGGGTACACTTCATCCTATAGCACCCTCTCTTCCCGCTCACCATCTATTCTAGATTGAAGTTGACTAGTCTGGGAGGCTGATTATTTGACTGAAATATTTCCCCCAATTTTCTTAGCTTCTTGATGCCTCTTTGAGTAGCATGCTTTATAAACTTGCCAATAGCCTGCAATTTTCTTCAGAATCTTGAGATCATAGAGAACTTCTGGGTGTCCAGGGAGCCTTCCTGAAGTCCACAGAACCTGGGAGAACAGAGGGATCTGCTCAAGCCCACAGGAGCCAGGGCCCAAGCCTGGGTTCCTGAAGAGAAGTGACTCGGTCTCCTTCCATTTATCCTCAGGCTTAGATTTTCATGTTTAAGAAACCCTATACTAAGATGCTCTAAAAGTTAAAGTATTGAAAATGGCGTTAATACAAAAATAATTGAATTGAGACTGTGCTGTTGTTATGCAGTATGGATGGCTTTAACCTTTTACTACATAAAAATAAAGCAACATGAATTAAAATAATGTGTAGCTATTACACTCTATTATAAAATTAATAACATAATAATCTCATGTTAGAAAATGTAGAAAGTATACACAAATAAAGGGAAGAACACTCAATTAACTATAACTCTTAACATAGGGATATTTATTTTTTCTTTATTTCTCTCTGAAAAGATCATGTTATAAATACTGCTTTTCTATAAAAATGACAAGTTTAACCGAAAAGAAGAAACCTCTCTTAAATTGTTAACTTAATGGCATTCATGAATGAATTAATTCAACCATGTCTTCAATAAATGTTTATTGAGCACCGAACATGCCAGCATTGTTCTAGGGCTGGAGACATGGCTGTAAGCAATTAGACACAATCCCTGATTTCACATTCTAGTGGAGCAAATAGCAAATCCATTAAAAGCTGCATTTTATTGAGTCCACATGCAGATAATTTAAAAAATATCTCTGATATTGAGATGCATCTTACAGCCACTGGTCTGTAGGGGCCACTTCCTGAAACGTGATATCAAACACTTCACAACGGGTGTCAGGGACTTGGAAGAGAACTCGAGAGGCAGAGTACATCACTCTTTCAGCCTCTGTGAACACATGGTCATGGGGTGGGGCAGCGGTGACTCAGAGGAGTGTAGCCGCCTCCCGGAAGGTTGAGTCCAAACAGGCCCATGATGCAAAGCTGGGCAGGAGCCCACTCCTGGTGGGTTGAAGGTTTCTTATGGATTTATTTTAAGAAATGCTGCATGGTCAATGATCTTAAGGCACCAAAGGTGACGTTGTGTGGCAAAACAAGCATAAGGTGGCTCTGGCTCAAAAATAAATAAATAAAATGATTCCAAAGAATTGGACTCTGTGAAAAAGTTTTAGAAGTATTTTAATCAATTTATCTCACTTTTAAAAAATGTATGTGCAGGAGGATACATGAGGAAATCTATGCCTAATTAGATCTTTAAAAGCTCTCTTAATGAGTATAAAATGATTTTCTATGTGATAAGGAAGCATTGTGTCCTTGTGTAATTGGAGCTAGTTCTCCTCTTAGTGGTATTCATAAAATACTGGTGTGTGCCACAATAGACAGTATTTTAGATTCTTTGAAATATGGTGCCATATCAGGTGGTGACAAGTGACTCAAATAAATTGAGGGTAAACGTGGAGGCTGTGTTAGTCTGCTCAGGCTGTTAAAACAAAATACCACAGACTGGGTGGCTTAAATCACAGACATTTATTTCTCATTTCTGGAGGCTGACGTCCAGATGAAGATGCCTGTAAATTTGGTTACTTACTGGTAAGGACAACCCTCTTCCTGGCTTACAAAAGCCTCCCTGTTTGCTGTGACTCAGAGAGGGAGGGAGAGAAGGAGGGAGAGAGAGAGGAAGAGTGAGAGAATTTTGGTTAATAATTCCATCATGGGAGCCCTACTCTTATGACTTTACTTTAATTTTTCCCCAAAGACCCTACCCCCAAATATCATCACATTGAGGGTCAGAGCTTTGGCATATGAATTTGGGGGAGAATACAAACGTTCGGCTCATTGAGAGTGGCACCTGGTTGGATAAGCTGATTTTCAGGAAGAACTAGGAGCACCTGTATTTTTCTCCTGTTTGACTTTGGGGAACTGTCTTAACTTTCCCAGCCTCAGTTCCCTCATTGGCCAAATGATACCTGCCCTGCATATTTCTATATAAATATATTTTTTTAAATATATTTTATTGTTGATTTTTTTCTACAGAGAGGAAGGGAGAGAGATAGAGAGTTAGAAACATCGATGAGAGAGAAACATCGATCAGCTGCCTCCTGCACATCCCCCACTGGGGATGTGCCCGAAACCCAGGCACATGCCCTTGACCGGAATCGAACCTGGGACTCTTCAGTCCGCAGGCCAACGCTCCATCCACTGAGCCAAACCGGCTTCGGCCTGCCCTGCATATTTCATAGGGGTTTAATGATAGTCTTATGATATTGATTCATATGGACAGTAATTTAACAATGGTCACTGAGGACCAGGCACAGATCTTGGGGTATAGCATTGAAGAAGGCCAAGGTGGTACCCTCCTTCAGAGGGTAATAGTTGATGGAGTACTCATCCAATTTTCTCCCACCATCCAGGAGTCCTCTCCCAGTTCCTTCTGCTTTCTCTTCCTAACTAATAAAAAGTAGTGCATAGTGTGTCAGAAAGGGTGTGACAATTTTCCTGATTTTTTAAAGCCATGTTTGAAAGAAATAAATGGACACTATTAGGTGGATTTTTGATGTTTCTTGCTAGTTACTTGAGAATGATTTAGCTCCTTCAACATTTGGATTGGGCCTTGGCAAAAATGTCAAACAAGAGAATTGGCCTTCGGGAGGTCAGACATCAAATTTCTTTTCTGTTGCTGTTCTAGATATCATTGTATGAAGCCAATGAGGCACATAGAAGCCAATACGATGGCACTGGTTTTTGAGATAAGAAAAAGGTTTATTGCGAGGTCGAGGGCAAGGAGACATCTGCCTCTTTGATCCAGGGTTCCGGGGAGAGATTTAAGGGATTGCAGCACTGGGTCTTCCTGGACAACGGACGCTTTGCTTCTGAAAGGGTGCCAGTGTTCAGGCTCGGGTCTTCTCCTGGTCCTTTGGTTCTATGGGGGAAGGGGGATGGAGAAACTTGGGTTCTAGGTGTCATTTGCATCATTTTCTCCTCTGCGATTGCTTTGGCTGTATGACTTGCAGTTTTGCTCTGTTGTCTCTGAGAAACAACCCAGTATCTTATAAGAAACAGGATACAGCCAGTTTGAGGTGGTTCTGCAGTTGCATCACCTTCTAAGGACCTGGTGCCTCTTCGCCCCTACTCCATCTTTCTGCCTGCACTCCTCCTCCCCTCACATTCATGCTTTCCAACTTGTTTTTAGGAAATAACTTGTACTAAGTGGTAAAAGACTGATAAAAGCCTAAAGTATAACCCTTACTTTGTAAAATAAAAGCTGTTGTAAAATACAAAATGCTTTGTATTTCATGTGGGTTCAGTGCTTTGTGGTAATAGTGATGTTTTTTTTACAATGGATTTTAGGTCACAATCATGAAATAAAAACTTGGTCTCCAGCACCACCCTCCTCCCAACCCAGAGGCCAAGCAGAAAAACACATCATCACAGTTACAATCATTTACATCACTTTCCAGGAAGGTCAGTCCTACTTACGAGGAAGTTTTCTCATTGTTATTGTTAGGGCAGCCTAATTTAATGCGAAGTTTTGGGAAACTATGTTCTCAACAGTGAACAACGACCAAATAGAATCACTTCAGTGTTAACGGAGGTTTAATCAAGGAAGACACCAGAGCTGCATTTGCTGCTGGCACCTGTGCTGCAGCGGGGGCGCTGTTTTTCCCCAGCCCGCCTTCTGCTACTCATGGAACAGAGGCTGCGTCAAGAGCAGCTTTCCTGCTTCGGAAGACCTAGAGGTACAGGTACAAGGGCTTCTTTTGTCGTTCTGATTCCAGGGACATGTAGCCAAGTTCTTCTCTTGCTCTATGGGCTTCAGTGAAGACCAGTGGTGGGAAGAAACACTGCAACTGAAGAGGAATCAGAGAGAAGGGCATCAAAAAGTGCCCTTCCCATGGAAACACCAACCATTTGCAACAACCTGCGCAGAGCAGTGCGAAGGGATGGAAGAAGCCCTTCACAGATCATGGTCCACCTCCATCCTCTTCAAGGAAATGTCTTTTTCCTCTTTACTCCCCTAGGGAAAGGAAGAGTTACATGGCAGACTTAGTTAGTGATCACTGTACCTCAAGCACTTCCTTTGATGTCGGTATTATTCCTCTCATCTTACCACAGAGGAAGCACTGAGCTCAAAATGGTTAAATCACTTATTCATGGCGTCACATACAAGAGCTAAGCTTTTGATTCATAAAATCAAAATCATCTATTAAAGGTTTTAAAAATTATTTTTCACTATATGCCTTAAAGACAGAAACTCATGTTACAAACTTTTGAAAAGTGGACGTGCATAGGCTTTGTAGTTGGACATAACTGGGCTTAAAGTCCACATGCTGTTGTGTGCTCTTTACAAAGTACTTACCCCTCCCCCATCTGAAGTTCTTCATATAACATGAAAATGCTTGTACTAAGAAATAGCAGACACTAGCTACATGTTACCCTTTGTATAATCTACACTAATAAAAGAGAAACATGGTAATTGGCGTACGACCGCTACCCTTCCCATTGGCTAATCAGGGAGATATGCAAATTAACTG
>NW_005372084.1:1181919-1205900 GCF_000412655.1 Myotis brandtii | reverse complement strand
CCCCCGAGTGCACAAATATTTGTGCACCGGGCCTCTAGTCCTATATAATAAAAGGCTAATATGCAAATCAACCGAACAGCGCAACAAACAGTGGAATGACTGGTTGCTATGACACTCACTGACCACCAGGGGGCAGATACTCAACACAGGAGCTGCCCCCAGCCCGCAGGCCTCAGGCCAGCCAAGGCGGGTGCCAGCGGGGGGGGGCCTGATTGCCCTGCAGAGGGAGGCGACCTGTGGAGGCAGGGGGCGGGGCTGGCTGGCGAGTGGGCCAGCTGGAACCACCCCCGATCGCCCTGCTGGTCACTTCCCCCAGCGAGCGGGTGGTGCCAGGCTGGCCAAGGTGGATGCTAGGAGGGGGACCCTTCCCTTGATCGCCCTGCTGGTCGCCCCACAGATCAGCCCTGATCGCCAACCAGGCCTAGGGACCCTACCCATGCACGAATTTCGTGTTTTAGGCCTCTAGTTGTTAATATATTACATGAATTGATCGCAATAAAGAAATTTCCTGATGATGAGTATTTCATAAAAGTGTTATTTAATTAATCTTACACACCTGTAATGTTCACACACAATAATTTGGTCAGAGGTATTGGGGTGATAATTTGCCAATTGATAAACTAAACTAGGGTCAAATTCAATACACTATAATGGAGCTGTGTAAAACAAAATAGTTTTTCTTATTGTTTTTAACTTGAACATCAATTACTTAAAAAAAAATCTTTATTGTTGAAAGTATTACATATGTCCCACCATCCCCCACTGACCTCTTCTGGCCTTCCCCCTCTGATAACACTTAGAAGAGAGGTACGGAAAATTTGGCTGGTTCTATCACTTGAATAATAAGGAAATCCACTGAAACATTGAGTATTTTTTAGAATGTGACTTACCTGACATCAGTTAGAAACTTTCCTATTTTTTTACTTGCAGTTTGGTACAGGGTGAAGTTCATGCAGTTTGGAGTTAGAATAGACAAAGGGCAACTTTGCTACCTTTTTGAGCTCCAGTTTCTTAATTGAGATATTAGCCGCCTCTCAATATGTTTGTGAGGGTATCCTATCTAATAAAGATGGAGTATGCAAATTAACCGTCACTCCATGACAAAGATGGCAGCGGCGGGCCAGCATTCTGCCCCGCCCCACCCATGGAGGGCCTCTAGGCAGCACTCGCAGGCACGGAGCAGCTGGGGTGGGGCAGGACGCCTGGCTGCTTAGAATGCTGCCTCTTAAAAGCTACGAAAGTAGTTCAACTTTTCTAAGACCACAGTATGAGGAAGCCCAAATTAGCCACAGGGAAGAAAGGCCCTGTTGAGGATGCTGATCAGGTTCTAGCCTCATTCATAGGAAATGCACACTGGAGTATTTAGGTGCCGTGTGGAGGGAGAGAGGGGCCTCTGGCCAGAGGCCGGGGCGCGGGATGCTGGCGTCGAATTTTGTGCACCGGGCCTCTAGTAATGAGATAATGTTTAAAAATTAGCATCCCATAAAACACATGAACAATAGTAGAAATAATGCTTCCATTATAATACATGCATCTTGGTTAGAGGTGTCAGATTTAGGGGTGTCTGGTCTCTAAAGCTGGCTAAGGCATCACTCCTTTGCTGGGACAAGGTAGAGGGCTCACTGAAGTGATTAGAGCAATTATTCAGTTACCTGTCACGGCTAATCAGCTCTGGTCCACCTGAAGGATAGAAGTGGCCTAGCCCTGCCTTCTCAGACCAATCACTGTTATCAGATGGCATTTTTGCCTCCAGCATCTCCTTAGACATGCTCACATTTCAAACATTTGTTGCAAAAACTTAACTCTCTTACATTTATTTTCTGTTCTATTTTAATAATTTTCCTACTCAGAGGAGGTCATCTGAGGCTTATTATGATTTACTGTTTTTCCTATGTTTCCCCTTTATCCCACTTGACATGCGTTATTGCTGAGTTCCTTGTGATAAAGCAAGAGTTCCTCTCATTTTCTTTCTTCCCACAAAATCATCTTGAAGAGCAGTTGAAAGCCTTTTAGTGAAAGTTGGTATCACTGAGGAGGAAAGAAATTTGAAAGCCATAAGAAAATGGCTTATATCTGATGCAGAAGTTATTGAAGGAGAAAAATTTATCATTAATCACTATGATTCTTGCTATCATTGTCATCATCCACTTCATTATCACCATCATTGTCATCTTAATCATCATCCTCACCTCCATTATCCTTGTTTTCACTACTATCAGATATTTGTGTGTATGAGAAGTAGCATTAGAATTCCTTAAAATGGAATTAAATATACATAGTCCTGCCTCTCTAAGTCATGCAATTTAAGGCAAGCAAGATTCAACCTACACTAACAATAAATAGAATATTAAATTTTGAGTAAAAGGTAAACAAGAGCTTAGACAGCAAAAATAATTGAAATATTGCCCGTATATATAGCAGTTTTCTTTTTCTTAAAGTATGAGACATAAAAGAAAACTACAAATGCTGTGTACTTCATCTAGAGCAGGGTCAGGAGAATGTTTTTACCTTCTCTTCTAATTTGTCAGAGAGAGAGTTAGGGAAGAGGTGGGACATTATTTTAAGAATTACTTAAGGCCCTAACCGGTTTGGCTCAGTGGATAGAGCGTCAGCCTGCAGATTGAAGGGTCCCAGGTTTGATTCCGGTCAAGGGCATGTACCTTGGTTGTAGGCACATCCCCAGTAGGGGGTGTGCAGGAGGCAGCTGATCGATGTTTCTCTCTCATTGATGTTTCTAACTCTCTATCCCTCTCCCTTCCTCTCTGTAAAAAATCAATAAAAATATATTTTAAAAAAGAATTACTTAAGAAAAGGAAAATAAAAAAAGAAAGAAAAGGAAAATAGATATCTTGCTTGATAGAGTATTTCAGATGTATTAACACCTCTATTGAAATTAGTTTTGCAATTTTAATAAAAGTAGGATTATTTTCTTTGTCTGATCATGGACAACAGTAAAAATAAGATTGAGATAGACATTTCAGGTGATTAAAGTAAACCCTGATACATGACAAGGTATTTGACTTGATCTGAATCAGTGAAAATTTTTTCTCCTCCTTATTTCTATTTATCATAAGTACCACCTCACTCTACAATGCAGTGGACACTTCTCCTAGTTATGGCTCAGAAATAACATTCAGTAGTTACTTCTTACTCTCTGAAATCAGTGTTTCCTAGTAGATTTGAAAGCAAGATCCTCTGCCAAGTGTATATCTTGGAAAATGATATTACTGGCTAGACCTCATATCATGCTGTTTCCCTTGCCACAAATGCATTTTTGAATCACCATAATTTACTAAAACCTGCTTTTTCATTCTGGTCCAGCCCAAGTTCCCTTTCATTTGGAGGTATTTTTTTTCCAAATAGAGTTGTCCCAAGTGATATCTGGGAGTTGGAAGTGTGGGATGGTTCTTCTGAATTCCCATATTTACTGCTTTACAAACAGATGTTACCTTTTATTATTCTTTTTCTTTTTTTGCATGAATTCTGTCTATCTGGCCACATATTAAGTCTCCTCAGAGCAATATGACCTGGTGGAAGTAATTTAATATCACTGAGCCTTAGAGTCCCCACCTCTAATACGGGAGATAGTACTATCATCCCAATCTACAATATGGGCTGTTTTGAAGCTAAGATAGAATGTATGTTGAATAAGTGCATGACAATATGTTGAAAGTATAAAATACTGTGCAACCTTAAGTCCACAGGTCCATAAAATGACGGAGCTCTTCAACATCACCGAGTCCAGTGCTATTGTTTTAGAGGTAAGGAAGCTGACGTCCTTGAAGGGAAAGTCACGGAGTGGTTAATGTGGCTGATCCTGTGCTCAGGTTTCTGGACTCTGAGCCAGGTGCTCTCTGTCCTCCACCCTGCTGCTCTCATTAGGTAGAACCATGCACTTACTGGGCACTGAGTACTGGTTTGCTCATTAGAGATAACACAACTGGGGTGTGAAGAACTGATAATACATCCTTTAATGAAAGTGGAAGCTGATATAAAGTTGAAGGATCAGCAGAAAGGCAATGAGAGTCTTGGTGCCTGGAAGAGGAATGGGGAGAGCGTTGGAGGATGAATAGGAGCACAGAAGAGGGAGATGGGGCCTGTGGAGATGAACTTTGCTGGTGGTGTACATTTTCTGGGTTGCATGGCTAGCTAAAATGTGTGGGGCAACCTATGTGGATTTATGCTTGGATGAGAAGCTCACTTACCTCCCTCCAGTAGTCCTCTGCCTTGCACTGTGCAACCACTCACGTCCACTGTCCAAAGGGTGACTCATTTCTAACAGGAGCTACCTGCAAGCATAGTAGTCAGGTGGGGGAGTTGATTCTAAACAGTGAGGTTTCTACCAGTCTTAGTTCATGGATGGAGAAGAGGAGATCAGAATTCGAAGGGCTTGGGTGGGGTTGGTTGGTGGCCATTTTGAACACCAACCTTGGGGCAGAGGGACAAGCACCAGAGAGGTGATTGACAAATGAGTGGAGATTTGTAACAGTCAGGATATGGAATGGGATGCAACTGAGTAGATGTGACAGTTCTGGACCAAGGTGCATGAAGATTGAGAAACTGCAGTCATTCCTTTTATACAAGGCTTGTTTGTTGCTGAGCTAGGTTGGTGAAGGGGTCAAGCTGGACATTCCATATAAAGCGCTGCTTGGCACTCAGAAGTCTGAAGAGGAGAGAAGGGAAATGCAGTACGCCTCCCTAGATGATTGCTTTAGGATTCTAGCCCTATGTTTCATTTCTAGTATATATAATAGAGATGAGTGTATCATCTCTATTATTCCTACCTTGGTCAGAATGCAGCTGCTCCTTCTTTACCACCCAAAGGAAAATATTTGCTTGCATGAGAAGAGGGTTCAGTTTCCTTCTGTACACTAAAAGCAACCAAAACAGTACTGTTGTTCTCACAGAAGACAAAAGAGACTGCCATCAGTCTTCTTAAAGTAAAGGTGTGATGCAAAACATCATCATATGTTTCAAATTCTGGACCCAATGGCAGACTTGCATAGGGAAACATTTGAAAACAAACACTTTTGGTAGGAGAGCTGTTCACTTCTGTCCTGGCTTCAGCTTTTTTCTCAGCCTGGAAAAGACAGGCTTATTTTCGTAATGTTTTGACATATTGCATTCAAAAATCTGTTTGAATTAGAAGATTGTGGTTCAGGTTTTGAAAAAGAACATATTTGCTCCTGTGGTTTTAAAAAAAAATCTTTGTGAATGGTAATCTCACTTCAACCTTATCACTTTGGATGCTTGCACACCCCTCGTTCTCCTCATTGCTGATGAGCAGTTAAAGTCCTCACAGGTACACAGCTTCATTCAGTGCTATCACTTGTGACAGAAGCAGAACAATAACATTTGTAGATGGTGGCATTGGACAGCCTGGAGCTCATGAATTAAAGTTCTTACTGGCTGGCCTAATTGCTTCACCGTAGCAAGGTGATCCTATGCTACCACTCCAAAGGAAGAAAACTTTGGGGCAATTGTGTCTCTCCAATTCTATTTTAACACACGGTGCCTGGAAACATCCCCTTTCGCAGCTTGGCAAGGGAGAAAGACATGTTGTTCATTAGAAGAGAGAAAACCCAAATCAAATGTGAGTGAGGAAGCAGTGCCAGTGATCTTGCTAGTGGTGTGATCACTCAGTGTGATATTTTAAAACCTCCTCTGCTGGGAAAAGATGATGATTGGGTTGGTCAGTTTCACACTTAACTGAGGCCTGGAGAATTACAGCCTTTTTATTGTAATACAAGATTTTTATGTGCATTAACTTTAGAAATATAATCCAATAGCTCTAGCACACAGGTTTTTTTATTTCTGCAAACTCTTTTGAGCTCTGGGTTTCTACAATGTTTGCCTTATGAACAGAGAGTTAACAATTTAATAAAGCAATTATAATTGATGTTAAATTTGAATATGCCAGGGACATTGTATTATGGTCCTACAGAGAAGCAGAACCAATATAATATATATTGAGGAAGAGAGAGAAAGACTTGAATGATAAGGAATTGGCTCTAGTGATTTTAGAGACTGGCAAGTTCTGAGTTCTGTAGTTGGCAAGCTGGAGACTCAGAAAAACCTATAGTTTAGTTCCAGGGCTGAGACTGAAGGAAGAGCTGTTGTTTCAGTTTGAGTCTGAAGGCAGGAAAAAGCCAATGTCCTAGTTTGAAGGCAGCCAGGCAGGAGAAATTCCCTGCAAATCAGTGGAGGGTAGTCTGTCTTGGACTACTCATGCCTTCAACTGATTAAATGAGGCCCACTCACATTAGGAAGAGCAATCCGCTTTACTCAGTCTACTGATTTAAATGTTAATTTCCTTCAGAAACAACCTCACAGACACACCCAGAATAATAGTTGACCAAATATCTGGGCATCTCAAGGCCCAGTAGAAATGACACAAAATCATCCATCACAGGCATCAACTAACAAAGTACTAAAGTAGGAGTAAGGTCTGTGAGATTACTTGTTCTTCACAAGGCTGATGAGACAAATTCCTCTAATGCCCTGTTATCATTTAATCCTTCTTATCCCTGCCCAGGGTGAACAGTGAGCCACAGGCCACTCAGTTGATGCCAATTGCTCAGCTGCATACTTGTGCTTTTGTTGTGAAGTTCAATATCCTCTCATATGCAAAGTGAGGTTGCATTCTCTGACTATGTGGCTTTAAGGATTCTTGAGGATTACGTGCTGACCAGGAATTGGGTCCTGGCTTCTAGTTTGAATTTGTCTACCAAATTATTGTGTGCTCATACAAATTACTTGAACCTCATTTTTCTTATTTGTAAAATAATCAAGTTAGGTGTAATTCCTATGATCTCAAAGATCCTTTCCAAACCTCAAATCTCATAATTAGTAACTGATGTGAGAACTAATTAATAGATGACTGGAAACTACTATTTTAATTATATTGGTGTATTGAGTGTGAAGGATATTTGAGCTCTTTTAGCTTTTTTTTTTCCCCCCAAATATATTTTATTGATTTTTTACAGAGAGGAAGGGAGAGGGACAGAGAGTTAGAAACATCGATGAGAGAGAAACATCAATCAGTTGCCTGCTGCACACCCCCTACTGGGGATGTGTACGCAACCAAGGTACATGCCCTTGACCGGAATCGAACCTGGGACCCTTCAGTCCTCAGGCCGATGCTCTATCCACTGAGCCAAATCAGCCAGGGCTCTTTTAGCTTTTTGATATCTGGAAATGACAAGTTTCTAACTTTCACTTCTGGAATGAGTTTTATTCTACACATTTGCCTCAGACCTCTGTTATTTTGCTGTTGTCCTCATCTAAACTATATTATAAAGATGTTTAAAATAAGCTTACTTCTTCCCACAACTATAAAGTACATTCTGTGGAAACACTTGACACCCTATGAGACAATAATTGTTAGTTCATGACTTGTAAGTTATAGGTTTCCTGGCTCAAGGCCTAAAACCAAGCCTGTTTTCTCAATGGTCAGTTTTGAATCCAATTACAATAGACACCAAGAATACATTCAAGAATGTCAATTGACATTTTGGTTACTTTCCTATAAAGAAAACTTTAGCATGTATTATGGTTGGATTTATAGTACTCAGGATAGAAAACACACTTCCTATTGCTGTTTTTTTTTGTTTGTTTGTTTGTTTTAAAGAGGAAGGAAAATAACCTACTGCTTTAGAAATAAGACTGCTAACCTCATAACTGCACACTTGAAACTCAGTCTCCATCTCTTTAAGTACCACTGTGTGTTAATGACAAAGATGAAGACTATTGATCAAGATCCTTCAGAAATTGCTCACACATTCTTCATAGAATCATGGCTGACAAAGTGACATGCTATATGTTTTCACAATGACATGGAGATTGAAAATGCAAAAGTTAAATATAAATCTTCATGGAAGTTTCAGTAATTTTTAATAATTTGTTCTTTTGTCGCATGCATATGTGAATAATATATTTGTCCCAGAGCAATACGAATTCATTTCCCCACATCTGTAATATCGGCAGTAAGCTAAATTAAAAATGCATTTGTACTTGTACAGTTAAATGATCATATTTAATGAAATGTCAGAGATGAATCTTAGCAAATAGTCAGGAAATTATTTTAGAGAGTGCAGCATTTCATTACTAGCAGTCAGGGAAAAGCAAAGTGATTAAACAAATGGTTTACTGCTCTAAGGTGGTGGCTGCCCAAGAAGAATAAAAACCCAGTGTGTGGGTTTGTATGACAAATACTACATTTCTGAGTCTTAGCCCTCTCTCTCATCTTGTCCTTTCCCAACACACATGAAATCTTGAGTGTGATGGTAGCTCATCTTAGGAGGTTTAGAGACATTCCCCATGCAATGAGGGGAAAAATTTAGAAAATGGCTATGATGCCTGAGAGTCACTTCTATGAGGTCTTCCACACTTCACTTTAGCAGGGGTTAGGCAGATGAGTTGAGTAGGAGACTCAGATCAATTGCAGGAGAATAGGGAGGAGCTGGTCAATTAATAAGGAACTGTTTAGACCACAGGCCCTCACCCCTGGGCATTTGGCTATGGAGTGAACCTGGGAAGAGATGGGAGATTAGACAACTGTACTGTGGGTAAGAACAGAGTGAAAGAGGATGGTGGTAATAGGCAGTAAGTAGGAACAGAGAAGGAGAAGAGGAACAGAGTACAAGTGGGTGTGATGGGAAGTTATTTGGTAATTGAGACAGCAGAATGGGGCCATCGAGTGACCAGTGAGACCTTTGTTTGTCACCAACACACTGCCACATCGCACACAAATCCACATAAACAACTTGATGTGCTGACAGGCCAAAAATTAAAATAAGAACTATCGACTGTTTTGGTTAGTGTTATGGTCTGAATTGTGTCCTCCAAAAAGATCCCTTGAAGTCCTAACCCCAGAACCTCAGAATGTGAGCTTATTTGGAAATAAGGTCATTGGCGATGTAATTAGTTAGCAAGGAGTCATACTGGAGTGGGGTAGAGCTTATCTAATACATCTGGTGCCCTTATAAGGAGATGAGGTGACCATGGAGACAGAGAGTGGAGTGGTACAGCTGCAAGTCAAGAAATGCCAGGAGGAGACCAGGGAGGACCCTCTTTATAAATCCTTAGAGAAACAGGGCCCTGCTGACACCTGGATCTCAGACTTCAGCCTCCAGAACTGTGAGATAGTACATTTCTGTTGTTTTAAGCGCCCTTGTTTGCAGTACTTTGTAATGGCAGCCCTAGAAAACGAATGCAGTTGTAAAACATAATTCTGAATGGTAGGGTCAATGTTATATTTCTCAGTGTTTTGAAATTTTTAAGGAACTTTTATGATTTTTCACTTAATTTTCTTGTGCTGTCATCTGGTACCACGATGAGGTGAGTGAGACCCTCTCCTCTGCTGCAAAATTTAAGAGGCTGCCCCAAACCTCAGTAATTGAGGGAAATAACATTCCGAGGCAATATTGTAAAAGATTAAAATGAAAAAAAATACCATGTTTAACAAAATGTCAAAAATTTAAATACACGATCATTAGTATTGATTTTTTCTTTTGCCTCAGTATGGCCTGGCACGGCACTGCTGTCAACATCGGAATAACACAAGTTAAGTTTAGAAATGCAGATAATGAAGGACACAGAGGCAAACATATCCCCATACAAAAAGCACTATATTTTATTTTTATCTCAGGCAGACAACAAAAGGGAGGATGAAACAGCAGCAAGATGACTTGGGTTGAATTCCCTTTTCTCTATGTGAGAACTCAGACAGCAGAAGAAAGACCAGGTCAGCGAGCAGGTAACAGTGTGAGCCCAGTGAAGCATCTTTCAAATATGAAATCTGCATAAAAGAAGACAAGCAGCTATAATCCCAGTAGTGAAGGGAATTAGATCCTTTAGCCTTTACCACATGACAGTAAATGACAGCATAATAAATAAAGCAAAAGTGATTTCTGACTTACAGTTTTCACATCATATTCCAGAGGCAATTTGCTATTGTTACAAGTATATGAAATGTAGGTCTGATTATACATTAGGGAGAGCTGACAAGAGAGCATTCTGCAACAGGGAGATGCTGGCCTATGTCTGCTGGTAAATATTTATTTGGGTGCACACTTCTCCAGCTATGGAAGACCAAGAGTGGAATGTCATATCACATGCTCAATGTAGATGAACTTTTAATTGCTTAAAGATATTGGTGTGTCTTTAACACTTAAAGAAAGTTCATCTACATTTAGCATGTGATGTGACATGCTAGTGGCCAATGGAGAGGCCTAGGGTGTATGTGGATTCTAGGACAGAGGAAATGAACAAAGACAGAAATAATCAAGTGAATTGTGGACATCTGTGCTGCTGAAAATTTTTTTTTTACTGACTCCTTTGGTTTATAATCCTATGAATTTTAACACAGGTATAGATTCATGTAACAACCACCACAGACACATGAAAAACATTTCGTAACCACCCCAACTCCCACATGCTGCCCCTTTATAATCACCGTCCTTAAAACTTGATTTTGCCGTTTCTCTGCACAGTCATCTGTTAACTTTGTTTTAGGACTTACTTTCCTAAATTCCCACAATTTCACTTATGAAAAATTCTGTAAATTCATTCTGATTTTAATAATTCAGAGCTATCTAGCCCTTAAGTTTTGGGGTCTTTTACTCTAGAATAATGGTTTTATAAAAGATGTTTGGAAAAGGAGGAAAGTATGGAGATATGAAAAGTGGAGGTATGACCATTGTTTGAACAGAAAGGGATACAGAATCTCAGTCAGCCAGGAACGTTGTGTGTGAGAGATGGTACATTCATTCATCTTTTAAGGAATCTTAATGTTTGTAACACACACTAGAGGCCTGGTGCACGACATTCATGCATGGGGTTGGAGGGGGAGTCCCTCACCCTGGCCTGCACCCTCGGGGTATGTCTGTGGGGATCGGGCCTAAACCGGCAGTTGGACATCCCTCTCACAGTCCGGGATGCTGCATGCACCAGTGACCATACTTTTCATACAGGTGAAAGGCATCTTGCTGTTGTATGGGCAGCTACATTTTTTGCCCTGATTATAAAAAGTAGTACATAACATGATCCTTCTGAGGCAGTAGTACCATTTTCCCCATCTTATGGGTGGAAAAACTAAAGCAGAGGGAAGTTAAGTAATTGGCTTTGTCACACAGTTATAAGTGTAAGAATCAGGGCTGACCACAAGATGTGCAAGCCAGAGTCCATGCATGTCATCGCTGCATCATCCTGTTTTTTCAGTGTTAGAGTAGCCGTGCCAGGTTTTAATTTTTAAATCTAAGACTGTTCCCAATATATAGGGTAGGGTCCCTAGGCCTGGCTGACAATCAGGGCAGATCTGTGGGGTGACTGGTGGGCAGGGAAATCAGGGGGCCCCCTGCTGGCACCCGCCTTGGCTGGCAGCCTGGTGCCGCCTGCTGGCCAGCCCCACCCCCTGATTGCTGCAGCCAGTTGCTTCCCTCTGGGGAGTGCATGTCATAGTGACTGGTCATTCTGCCGTTCAGTCGATTTGCATATTAGGGTTTTATTATATAGGATTTCTTTTAGCAGTACTATTTACATTCAGTATTTTTGATACTGAAAGAAGGATTCAGATCCTTTTTTCTTTCATAGTTTTTTCACTTGAACCATTTTAAAGTGTACAGTTTAGTGGCCTTAAGTGCATTCACACTCTTGTGCTACCATCACCACCAGCCATTCACAGAATGTTTTCATCTTTCCAAACTGAAACTCATTCCATAATAACTCCCCATCCCCCTGCCTCCAGCCTCCAGCAACCATCCTTCTTTTCTGTCTCTACTCTTGGTTCCTCAAACAGTGTTTGTCATTTTGTGACTGGTTTGTTTCACTTAGCATAGTGTCTTCAAGGTCATCTATGTTGTAGCATGTGTCAAAATTTCCTTCCTTTTTAGGGCTGAATAATATTCCATTGTACATATATACCACACTTGGTTTATCCATTCATCTCTTAATAGGCATTTAGGTTGTGTCAAACTTTTGGCTATTGTGAATAATCCTATGAATATAATTGTACAAATGTTTGAGTAACTGCTTTCAATTCTATTGTGTATATACCCAGAAACAGAATTGCTGGATCATATGGTAATCTTACGCTTAATTTTTTGAGGAGCCACTATACTATTTTCCACATTAGTTGCACCAATTTACATTCCCACCAGCAATGTTCAAAGGTTCTATTTTTTCCCACATCCTCAGCAAAACTTATTTTAAAATCCATCCTAATAAATTTTAAGTGGTATCTCTGTGGTTTTGATTTAGTGATTAGTGATGTTGATCATCTTTTCATGTCCCTATTGGTCAATTGTATATATTCCTTAGATACATGTCCATTTAAACACTTTGCCCTTTTTTTTCCAATTGAGTTGTGTTTTGTTGTTGAGTTGTGGGAGTAGTGGGTATATAATTTCTTTTAATGCCCTCTTGAATTCTATTTGCTAGGTTTACAATTGTGTGTATGGAAAACACAGATTTTATTCTTGTATTATTATTTATTAATGTTCATATTATTTTCCATATGAACAACTGTAAAACTATTTTGCCTCACCCTATATTTTGGATATTAATCCCTTATCAGATATATGATTTGCATATATTTTCTCCCAACTATGGAGTGCCTTTTTACTCTGTTGATTATATCCTTTGATCTACAAAAGTTTTATATTTTGAAAAAGCCCAATTTATCTGCTTTTACTTCTATTGCCTGAGATTTTGGTGTCATATCCAAGTAATCATTACCATAGCCAATGTCATGAAGATTTCCCCCTGTGTTTTCTTCTAAGAGTTGTATAGCTTTAGCTCTTATGTTTAGGTCTTTGTTGCATTTTGACTTAATTTTTTATATGGAATAAGGTAAGAATTCAACTTCATTCCTTTGGATGTGGATATATAGTTTTCCCAGTACCATTTGTTGAAAAAAACTGCCCTTTCCCATTGACTCATCTTGGCTTCCTTGTTGAAAATTATTTAGCCATGTAAATGATGGTTTATTTCTGGGGTCTCTATTTTATTATTTTATTCTACTGTTCTATATATCTGTCTTTATACTGATACCACACTTTTTTGATAAGTGTAATTTTGTAGTAAGTTTTGAAATCAGAAAGTGTGTGACTCCACATGAATTTTAAGATGAAATATTCTATGTCTGCAAAAAACATCATTGGGATTTTGATAGGAATTACATTGGATCTGTAGATCTTGTTGGGTAGTAGTATAACATCTTAACAATATTAGGATTTCCAGTCTATGAACACAGATTGTTTTTTCATTTATTTGTGAATTCTTGAATTTCTTTTAGCAATGTTTTGTAGTTTTCAGTGTACAAGTGTTTGGCCTCCTAGGTTAAGTTTATTCCTATTAAACATTTTATTCTTTCCAGTGCTATTATGAATTGTTAAATTCCTTTTGGGATTCTTTATTGTTAGTGTATAGAAACAACTGATTTTTGTTGTTGATTTTGGACCTTGCAATTTTGCTGAGTTCATTTATTGGTTCTAATAGATTTTTTAGTTCTTTCTTTTTCTTTTCTTTTTCTTTATTTTTTACATACAAGAACATTGTTGTCTTTGAACAAAGATATTGTTACTTCTTTCCAATTTGGATGCCCTTTTCCACCTCTTGAATAATTGGTCTGGTTAAGATTTTGAGTACTATGTTGAACAGAGGTGACAAAAACAAGCACCTTTGCCTTGTTCTTAATATTAGAGGGAAAGCCTTCAATATTTCACCATTGAGTATGATATTTGCTATATAATAAAATTATAAAAATACTGAATGTTTTTCACATATGGTCTTTGTTATGTTGAGGTAGTTTCCCTTTGTTCCTACTTTGTTAGGTGTTTTTATTATGAAAGAACTAGAGGCCTGGTGCACGAAATTCATGCACAGGAGTGGGGTGTGTCCCTCAGCCCAGCCTGCACCCTCTCCAATCTGGGACCCCTCGAGGGATGTCTGACTGCAGTTGGACAGTTGGATATCCCTCTCACAATCCAGGACTGCTGGCTCCCAACTGCTCGCCTGCCTGCCTGCCTGATCACCCCCTAACCACTCCTCTGCAAGCCTGATCACCCCCTAACCACCCCCCTGCCAGCCTAATCACCCCTAACTGCCCTCCTTTGCCAGCCTGGTCACCCCTACCTGCCCTCCCCTGCCTGCCTGGTCACCCCCAACTGCCCTCCCCTGCAGACCTGGTCACCCCCAACTGTCCTCCCCTGCTGGTCTGGTCACTCCTATCTGCCCTCCCTTGCCAGCCTGGTTACCCCTAACTGCCCTCCCCTGCCAGCTTGGTCACCCATAACTGTCCTCCCCTGCAGACCTGGTCGCCCCAACTGCCCTCCCCTGCAGGCCTGGTCGCCCCTAACTGTCCTCCCCTGCTGGTCTGGTCACCCCTAACTGCCCTCCCCTGCCAGCCTGGTCACCCCCAACTGCCCTCCCCTGCAGGCCTGGTCACCCCTAACTGTCCTCCCCTGCTGGCCTGGTCACCCCTAACTGCCCTCCCTTGCCAGCCTGGTCACCCCTAACTTCCCTCCCTTGCCATCCCATTCACCCCCAACTGCTCTCCCCTGCAGGCCATCTTGTGGCCACATGGGGGCGGCCATCTTTGACCACATGGGGGTGGCCATCTTGTGTACTGGAGTGGTGGTCAATTTGCATATTACCTCTTTATTAGATAGGATATTGAATTTTTGTTTGGTTCTTTCTACATTAAGTGAGATGATCATGTGGTTTCTTTCATTTTTTTAATGCAGTGTATTACACTTACTGATTTTCATATGTTGAACCATCCTCACATTGCAGAAATGTATCCAACTCATTCATGGTGTATAATTTCTTTTAATGTGCTCTTGAATTCTATTTGCTAGTATTTTGTCAAGGATTTTTACATCAATATTTATTAAGAATATTAGTGGGTAGTTTTCTTTTCTTGTAGTGTCTTTGTCTGGCTTTGGTATCAGGGTAATGCTGGCCTCATTAAATGAGTTTTGTAATGTTCTCTCCTCTTCAATTATTATTAGAAGAGATTGAGAAGGATTGGTGTTAATTCTTCTATAAATGTTAGGAGGATTCACCAGTGAAGCCAACTATTTCTGGGATTTTCTTTATTGGGAGGTTTTTGATTACTGATTCAATCTCCTTACTAGTTATAGATCTGTTCAGATTTTTATTTCTTCATGATTCAGTTTTGTTGAGTGTTTCTAGGAATTTGTCCATTTCATCTATGTTTTTCAATTTGTTGTTGTAAATATTCATAGTGCTCTCTGATAGTCCTTTTTATTTCTGTAAAATTAATTAAAATGTCTCCCCTTTCCTTCCCTCTACTCTCCTCTCCTCTCCTCATCCTCACCCAAGGGATATATTTTTGATTTTAGAGAAAGAAGAAAGGAGAGAGAGAAACATCAATGTGTGAGAGAGAAACATCAATAGGCCATATCTCATATGTGCTCTAACAAGGAATTGAACCTGCAATCTAGATATGTGCCTTGATCAGACATTGAACTTGCAACCTTTTCATGCATGGGATGATGCTTCAACCAACTGAGCCACCCAGCCAGGGTGAAATGTCTTCTTTTTAAATCATGCCTTTAGTTATTTGTGTTCTCTTTCTCTTTCTATCCCTCTTTTTAATCAATATAGCTAAAAGTTAGTCAATTTTGTTGATTTTTTTAAAGACTCAATTCTTAGTTTATTTGATTATCTCTATTGTTTTTATATCCTCTATTTTCTTGATCTCTACTGTCCAGTGTTCTTTTACTTAAACTAGAAGGGCTTTTTTAAGCTTTTCTTGTTGGGCAAATCTTGTGATAAAGAACTCCCTCTGCTTTTGCTTGATGGGGACTGCTTTAATTTCTCCCTCATTTTTGAAGGACATTTTTGCAGATACAAAATTCTTGGTTGACAGATTTTTTTTCCCAACACTTTAAATACGGGCTGCTTTCTGGTCTGCAAATTTCTGCTGAAATATCCTCAGAGTTCCTATTGCAGATTCATTATACACAAAGATTTGATTTTCTCTCTCTGCTTTCAAAGTCCTCTCTTTATCTTTTAGTGTTAGTAGTTTGATTATAATGTGTCATGGTGTATCCTACTTGAGCTTCTTGGATTTCTATATCCATGCTTCCCTAAAATTTGAGAAGTTTTCAATCATTACTTCTTAAAATAACTTCTCTATCTCTTTCTCTTGTTTGTCTCTTTCTGTGACTACCATAATATGTATACAGTCCATGTGGTACTATCCCATAAATTTCTTGAGCTCTGTTCACTCTTTTTAATTCCCTTTTATTTCTGTCCCTCAACCTCAATAATTTCAAATGGCCTGTCTTCAAGTTTGTTAATTCTTTCTTCTGAATCTGAGAGTCTGTTCTTGAACACATCTAGTGATTTTTTTCAATTCATTTGTTGTATTTTTCAAATTTAGAATTTTAATAGGCCATGTTTTTCTGTGTGTGTGTGTGTGTGTATGTGTGTGTGTGTGTGTGTTTATTTTGTTTAAAGTGGGACATTTAGAAAAAACTGCCATCTCTTTTACCCTTTGTAGACAGGAATGGAAAACTTTCACTAATTAGCATGTCATTTTCTGAGCCTTGAGGTCAGACAGAGGTGAAGGCTCAAAGTCTTCTCAGGATTTTTCTGGGCCTGCATACTGCCGAGGTGTGTGTGTGTGTGTGTGTGTGTGTGTGTGTGTGCGCGCGCGCACACGTGCGCTTTAATTTTCCCATATGCATGGCTACTTTTAAATGTATTAATTTCCCAGAGTCTCACCCTAGCTTTTCCTCAGGGACTTAGATATTCTAACATATTCCTCTGCCCAAGTATTCCTCTGTCAGATATCTTCAGATCTGCCATCCTCCTGCAGTTTTCACACCTTGAAGGGCCTGTTACTGCCTTGTGTTGCTTCTGCTTGGCTGAGATCTGAGCTCTGCTGCTATTCTCTGTTTATGCCTTGATTCAGTCCTGACAGAAACCAAGCCCTTGGGTAGCCCACAAGTTAGAGTGCTGCTAATAAGTTCTATTCTGCTCCTGCCAGCCTGAGGGTGGAGCTAAGAATTGGGCAGCTTCTTTCTGATTGTACCTTGCTGGGGAAGGGGTGGACAAGGGAAAGTAAAAATACCACTAAATAGTTTACCATATGACTGTGGCCTTTTCTTGATTGAGCATTTGCTTAGTTGATACAGATCTTTGACTGGTTTCCTATAAAGTTATTTTAGTTAGTCTCTAGGGGTTTTTTTAAAAATATTTTTTATGGGTGAACAAGGGCCTGGAGTTTCCTTGTCTGCCATCTTACCGATGTCACTCTCTTCTTTCCGAATTTAATGACATTGAATGATAAGGTCCATGTGACAAGACTGAACTCAATATAGGTGTGTAGTCCAATCATGTAGTAAAGTAAGGTAATCTGCTACATTGCCATTAAATACTTTTATCAGTAAAGGAGATTTGGGTGCATTCTAACATTCTGGAGAAAAATAATGATAAACGGATATTGGTCTTTGGCTCTCTCAGATGTTTATCAATTTAAAAACCACATTCTTTCAGAATGCTGTATATTAAAGAGTCAGCTTTTGCAGTGCTCTTATAAAATGGAGAAAATATCATGTTCTGTGTTGTTTTTAATCCTCACCTGATTATATTTTTTATTGACTTGAGAGAGAGAGGAAGGAAGAGAAGGAGAGGAGAGGAGAGAGAGAGAGAGAGAGAGAGAGAGAGAGAGAGGCGAAAGAAATATTGATCAGTTACCCCATACATGCCCTGACTGGGGATGGTGCCACAACCTAGATATGTGCCCTGACTGAGAATCGAACCCACAACCTTTTTAGTGTATGGGACAATGCTCCAACCAACTGAGCCACGCAGCTGGGACCATGCTCTGCATTTTAAAAAGAAGGTACTACCAGGTACAAGAATTTGTAAGTGGTTGTAGAACAAGGTGTGGTATGATATCAGGCTGGTAATATCTCCAGCATGAGATTATGACAGCCTTCCTAGAAGTAGGATACATGAATCAAAACATGTGTCAAAAACCTGATAATTTTGTGATTTTTGTATCAATGGGCAGTGTCTAAATTTTGAACAAAGTGGCAGCCTAGGATTAGTTTCTGTGTCCAAAAGCCTCACAGCATACCAAAAATAAAATACTGGGTGGGGCAAAAGTAGGTTTAGAGTTGTATGTGAAACATAGTTTATTATTTATTAACTATTGTATTATTTTCCACATGAACAACTGTAAACCTATTTTTGCCCCACCCTGTGTATAAGGCAGGGGTTGTAAAAAATATGAGGTAGTACTACCCTTGTCCTTAGTGGGGAATTTACTTTTCATCTTTAGGACAATACAATGGGCTGGATGAATTTGGTTCCAATTACATAAAATGAAGGTTGGACATGCCATTCTATGGTTGATGATCGAAAGTAACTATGGGCTAAATTTCTTGATCTTTGGGTGTCCCAAAGAAAGAGTTTGCTTTCCATTCACAACTTAAAAAATTCACATTTATTAATTCAGAGAGGAAGGCAAGCTCAGAGAGGAGGCAGTCATTTCTTCTTTGTGGGAAAGATGGTGTTTGAGTTTAGAAGGATGGGCAGGATTTGGATATTTAGGGATGGGGTACGCACTCCAGGCAGAATGCATTGCACAAGCATAGCCAGGAAGAGGTGACTAGGCATTGAAGGGGTGGGTCTCAGTTTGAATGGAATATGGGGTGGAAGAATGGGAGACGTGGAAGAAAGCTGGAAAAGCATGAAAATATTACAATTTATTTGGTGCCTACTTTCTACCAGGCATCGGTAATTCCTTTTGAAGATATTATGGTGTTTAATCCCCAAAACTACTGTCCCCAAATAAGTGTTATTTTCCCTTTTGTAAAGTGTTACTGTTCCTTTTCTGGAGATGGGAACTGAGACATAGAGAAATTACAGAACTTGCCAGAGGTAACCTCTTAGTAAGTGGCAGCACTAGAAGTGGCTCAGGTCCCATGGACTCTTCAGGGCACTTGGTCCACGTTGCTATGTTGTCTGGAATGAAATTCTAAATTCTAATGACATGGAAGGTAAGGATCCTCAGAGGACGTTTTGAGCGGAATGAGGCAGCATCAGAGCTCTTTGTTCTGGAAGCTGCTGGCAGTGTGTCGGTTGGGCTGGAGAATATGGTTTATCAGTTTTATCCCCATGAAAGAAAGGTGCTACTTTGTGTCTAAAGAAAACGTAATAATACACCTTTTCCTAGGTGCTGCTAGGCTACAGTGAACCAGGGGAGCGATGAACTGGGTTACATTTAAAACATGTAAAACTTTATTGAGTGTGATGTTAATTACTCTGCTAAGCATGTTACAGACATCATGCTAATAAATAATTATAACAACCTGAAGCTTGTGTTATCTTAAATTCACAAAAAAGATAACTGAGCTTAGAGAAGTTAATTCACCTGTTCAGGGTTGAATAAGGGCAGTCAATCTCCATATCTAGGACCATCCCTTTCCATAACTTCTCACTGTTCTAACTCTTTCTATTTTCCTAAAAATCCCCCAAATTTTTTTGGAAAAATGGCTTCATTTAATCCTGCCACCTGTAAAGGTGGGCTCTTCCCAGACTACAGTGAGCATTCGTCCTCCTAACTCTACCAGCTCCTTGACTGTTACCAGCCATCTCTCCTCCTTTGTCTTAGTTCACTCCGAAGGGCTTCTCGTGTCATCTTTTACAGCCATCCTAATAGACACAAATCACTTTTACAGACAGTGTTGTGAGTATGAAGAGAGAAATTCATCAGTGCCGACATCTCCTTGATGAAAGGTGGTTTGTCTTTGCAAGGCCTGAGAGTCTCTAGTGAATTTCAATTTGCTGTGTCTTGCTGGGGATTAAAGGGATTATGGTTGGTGAGAGGCTTTGAACTTCAACCAACATATTATTAGAGGAGGCCTATGCCAGCTTGAAAATCTTATTTGTCTTGAAATTTTTTTTTTCACATGTAAGGGGAAAAGGGCACACTGGTCAGAAATGCAATGAGCTAGTTGAAGGTTTTTTGCCATAATCAATCTTATATCTCTTTTTTATTTTTCTCCCCACTTGATAATTATCCCAAACATCTAGTTTTTACTGTCTTCTCAAAATACATAGTGGGGCAAAAGTAGATTTACAGTTGTTCATATGGAAAGTATTACACTAATTAAGAAATAATGCAAGAATAAGGTTTTTGTTTCATATACTCACAAGTGTAAACCTACTTGTGCCCCACCCTGTACATAATCCAATAAGGCTTGAGGTATTCATTGAGTGACAACTATGTGCAAAGCATTATACTAGGTGTTCTATAATTAAGATGGAAAGATAATGACTAGATGAATGAATGAGATTTAGACTGTCTTGGCTTTTGTGTTTTTTACATAAGTGATGTTTATGTGGAATAACATACACTACAGTCCTCATGTAAAACCGGAGAGGAGCCAAAGAAAGCCAGTAGCTTTAAACTATGGTAGGTACTTGGCAATTCATAGTACTAATTACTGCTGATACAAATAGTACAGTGGATTAGCTATAAGCCCTTACAATTTCATTTTATTATGTTCCAACTAAAGTATATGCCGTACAGCTTGGAACCTTACAGTTGCTAAAGGCTCATGGGTGAGACGAGCAATGGGTAGCATATGGTAATTGATACGAGGACATTTCTAGAGACACTTCTTTTGACCAGTCCTGGAAAGAATGGAGGAGGAATTGAGAATTATATTGTTATTCAGTGAGCCATGTTTCCTCAATCTTGCCAAGTTTCTTTTTTTGGCTCGTTCTAGTGACTAGAGAGGAGTCTAAAATAGTGATTCTCTGATGCATCTTTAAGCTGGAACCTTACAGTTGCTAAAGGCTCATGGGTGAGACGAGCAATGGGTAGCATATGGTAATTGATACGAGGACATTTCTAGAGACACTTCTTTTGACCAGTCCTGGAAAGAATGGAGGAGGAATTGAGAATTATATTGTTATTCAGTGAGCCATGTTTCCTCAATCTTGCCAAGTTTCTTTTTTTGGCTCGTTCTAGTGACTAGAGAGGAGTCTAAAATAGTGATTCTCTGATGCATGAAAAAGCAGAGCTGTTATTACAAATTTATATTAGGAAAATTAAACAAAATACCTACCTCTCAGAAAACTAAGATAAAAAAAATTTCTTTGTTAGAAAGTAATAGATTGAGGATTCTTTATTTGGTGTTAGTGAGTGAGTATATGAAGTGTTTTTGTTTGTTTTCTTTCTCTAGGCAGCGGTTCTCAACCTGTGGGTCGCGACCCCTTTGGGGGTCGAACGACCCTTTCAAAAAAAATATTGGTGAACTTTGGGTAACCAACGAATGACCTTAATTTTTTGGGTAACTTTGTGATTTCAGTGTAGACTGGAGTGGGAGAAGGCTGGTTCTAAAGTTGTTGAAAACACCTGAGATCAGTGGCTGTATTCATTTCTTGTAGCTGCTGTAACTAATGACCACTAACTGGGTAGCTTAAACAACAGGGATTTATTCTGTCACAGTTCTGGAGGCCAGAAGTCTGAAATCAATGTTTCATCAGGGCCATGTTCCTTCAGAGGCTCTGGGGAGATTCATTCCCTCCTCTCTGGTGGCTCCCAGTGTCCATTGGCTTGTGGCCACATCACTTCAATCTTTGCCTCCATGGTCACATTGCCTCCTCCTCTCCCTTATGACCCAAATCTACCTTTACCTTGCTCTTATAGACACTATTCATTGGATTTTGGGCCTGCCTGTGTAATTCAGAATGGTCTCCTCATCTTTAGATCCTTACCTTAATTATATCTTAATTTTTTCCCCCCCAAATAAAGTACAATTCATAGGTTCTAGGGATCAAGATGTGGACACATTTTTGAGAGACTCTATTCAATCTGCTACAGTGGCTTTCAAACTTGTTTGAAGAAATACATTTAGAATATAACTTAACCCCATTGTAAACAGGGGAATAAAAAATTTACAAAACAATAGTTTTTATTGCCATGCGAGATGCACTCTGTTCTATTCCATTCTATACCATTGCATTTCATTCCAGCAAAGTCCTGTTTGCTCATCTGCATGACTGATCTCATGATTCATTTATTGTGTTGCCACCCACAGTTCTAGATCTCAGATGATCCTGGGCTCTATTGGAATGTCTCTATTCTCTTTATTGGAGAACATTAGCTTGTCTTAGATTCCTCAAGACTGGCTGAACTGAATTGGCTTTGAAGGAGTTGATGGGGAGGTGTGATCAGAACACTATATTATTTGATGACCTATCAATTGTATTAAATGCAAATTATTGATATTTGCACCAGGCATTTTGTTATTTATGAGCACCACAAAATTGAAATATACAAATCCACTCTTAGGCATTCCCTAAATTCTCTTCTATGTGGTACCATAGAAAATTGTTTTAACTATACATTCTTAGTCACCAATTTCTCAGCCAGGGCAAATAGCTACTTATAAGTGGACTTTTAAGTCCATTTAGTAACTTTTCACATGTATTCTTCAATATTCAAAATATAGTGTTCTCTCCAAAGCACCTCAATTTATGCTTCATACATTATTTTAAGAGGATTTGCAAGCAATTAGAGGGAAGCTATTTCCGAGAAGATGCAAATCTCAATTTCTCATCAGTATGGACATTTTAAGCACTTCACAAGAGAGACTACAAATGAAAAGCAGTGACAAAAAATTTTTTGTTGCCATTTCAAGCAGGTGACGTAAGAGGACTAAAATTCATGATTAAGAAAAATGAAATTGTATAAATTATAGCAGAAATGCCTGTCATCACCCCATATTAGCTGTTAAAATGCCTCCAGGGGGTTAGATTAGAAAAAGGAAATTACTTATCTGTAATTCTTATTCTCTTTAGGTAGCAATTATAATAGATATACACTCTTGGGTGTAAGTCTTTGGTGTGAGAACCAGGTGTAGACTAGAAGTCAGCTAAAGAATTATAACCCTCAAGGAAGATGCACTCCGGGACATCAAGGGCATAATGTATATGGGATGTCATTGCCCTCGAATATCATTCCTATCTGACCATCAAAAAGAACTGGTGAATTTAGCCCCTCAGAAGAAAAGAACGACTGAGTGGATCTATTATTGCTATTATCATATATTAAATGTATAAAAGTCTAGCCCTAGGCAAAATTTGTGAATTGGGTCTACTCATTTTCTCTCTGCTCCTCTCTGCCTACTTCAGGAATCCAATTGCCATCTCCCTCACTTTGCTCTTAGGAAATACCTCATTACATTTATTTACACCGAAGCCAAGACATTCACAGTAGAAAGAACCTTGGAGAGGGAATAAGGAGCCACAGGCCTGGTACTGGCTTGGCTACTAATTTGTTCTGGGGCAGTTGTTAGGTAAACCATGTCATCTCTTTGGGCCCCAACATACTCATTTATAAATAAGAGGGTTGAACTAGGGAGTATGGTTTTTAGGAACATTTTAATCTCCATGATGAAAGTGAAAAATACAGGCTAATGGTTAGGCTAATTGTAGGCTAAAAGGTTAGGCTAAAAGTATTACACTTGGACATGGCATTTAAACTTGAGCAGAGCTGACAAAGCCCTATGCTGTAGAAATGAAACCTCATTTGGAACATCTGCTCATTTGGACTCAGGGATGTATTGGGGGTTCTGTGCTTGTTTAATCAGAAGTTTTGAGATTGTATTATGCTAAGACTGGCCCTAAATATCTCTTAATGCAACTTGAGTTGGGGTAAATTTCACATAGAGCCCATATTTAAAGAAGAGCTTTTCAGAAGCTGCCTTTTGCAGGCCACCAGGGCAGCATTCCTGCAGAGACGCAATCACTCATGAAGGGCTACTCCAGCGTCTGAAAGAGCTGGGTCATTTCCAGAATGGGCTGCTACATGGCTAAAGACTAACTTACTCCAGGAGTGTTTATTTTCATTTCTTTTTGGCATGCATAGGGACTAGCTGCCTGTGCCTCTTTGAACATAGAGACAGAAAAAGGCATTTCTCCCTTCT
>NW_005372084.1:1180317-1181803 GCF_000412655.1 Myotis brandtii | reverse complement strand
TTTGGCCCCAAATCTCCCTGCTTCTTTTTCCTTTGAGGCCATTCCAGACCATATTGAGAGGAAAAATGCTTGGAGGTCCTGCTCAGATCCCATAAAGTTTTAAAGGGAAGAAAAAAGCTTTCATCACTGAGTGGGTGCATTCAGAGCTTTGCAGAAGGAATGTGCTCAGGTGTGACTGTCACCTACTCTGGACTATTGACTAGATGACCTATTAACCCATTTTTCTATTTGGGCCTCTTGGAGGGGCCCTCCAAAAATTGAGAGTTATTTGAAGTTCTCTGTAGTGTAGCATGCATGCATATGGTACAACTGATCTACCCTAAACTCACATCCTAAGAATTCAAGGTGGCTCTATGGCCTAAGGTCTAAATCAGAAATTCAGTCATTCCTTTGACAGCTATTTGGAGCAATGACTCTTGATCACTCATACTCTAACAGTGAGGCCACTAGAGCCAACAAGCAGGAATGAGGGATGGGAAATAGGACATTTAGCTTAATCCAGAATAGACCAAAGCCCATGTGACATAATTAGGCTGTTCTAGGCACCCTTTTTTCCTACCATTTTTTCTTGCTTCAAATAATCTGGAGAAGGGTTCATAGCAATTCTGATTCTGTATTCCCTTTATATCTTGGAAGAAAATAATTAAGCAGCAGGTCTCCAATCCATTCTCTCCCTTTACTATGGGTGCTATGAGGAATGTATCAGGGAATGTCCCCAGGAAAAAGAAAAGACAGATAAATCATTCTAATTTTCTTGTATATCTGGTAATGCCAGACAGTCTAGCAAACAACCTAATGGTATTTGCTAGCAGGAGAATCCTTATCTATGGAACATTCTAAGCAGGATGTAGCTGGTTGCCTAGGATTGCCTGTCATAAACTGACATGAAATATATGCACTTATGGAGTATAGCTCTCTGGAAAATACTACGTAAACCATCTGAGTAAAAGCTGGATGTGTTGCGTAGGAGATGGAACTCTTCTCTAAGTGATATGAACTGTGCACATTGCTTAGAGCCATCATGCGAACCTAAGCCAGAGAGCACTTGATGTGGTGAGAAGGACCTGGAGAGCTGTGTGAGTCCAGACCTCTCTCTGCCTCCTCAGTGCATATGCTATATATATAAAAGCCTAAGTGACTGTTACCAGCTGGCCAACCTCCTGCAGTCCCTCCCCCGGCTGGCCAACCTCCCATGGTTCCTCCCCTGGCCAGCAGGCCCCGGTCGGCCCTGCCCTGATCAGCCTGTCCCCAATCTGGACTGGGCAAGATGGCCCCGATTGGTCCTGATTCTGGCCAGGCCTAGGGACCCCACCCATGCACACATTCATGCTTTGGGCCTCTAGTATGCATATAAGTTTTTTGGTTAATTTCTTCCTGCCCCTCCTCCCCCATCCCCTCTGAGATTCATCAGTCGGTTCCATGTTTCCATGCCTCTGATTCTATTTTATTTATCAGTTTATTTTGTTCATTAGATTCCTTGTTCATT
>NW_005372084.1:1151030-1180146 GCF_000412655.1 Myotis brandtii | reverse complement strand
TCCTCCTCCTCCTCCTCCTCCTCCTCCTCCTCCTAACTACTTTTCTCTTGCTGCTTTTAGATTCTCTCGTTGTCTTTAACTAATGGCATTTTAAGTATGATGTGTCTGGGTGAGGGCCACTTTGGGTTCCTCTTGTTTGGGACTCTCTATGCTTCTTGGATTTGTAAGTCTATTTTTTTTTTTCACCAGGTAGGGGAAGTTTTTGGTCATTATTTCTTCAAATAAATTTTCAATATCTTGCTCTTTCTCTTTTTCTTCTGGCACCCCCATAATGTGAATTGTCCCAGAGGCTCCTTACTCTATCTTCATATTTGTGGATTCTTTTTTCTTTTTGCTCTTCTGATTGGATGTTTTTTGCTTCCTCATATTCCAAATAGTTGGTTTGATTCTGAGAACCCTCTACTCTACTGTTGAATCCCTATAAATTATTATTTATAACAGTTAGTGTATGCTTAATTTCTGACTGGTCATTTTTCATGCCTTTGGTGCTTTCACTAAGATCCTGAAATTCTCACTTAGTCTCTTGAAGTTCTCATTAAGATCCATGAGCAACTTTATAACCATTGTTTTGTACTCTGTAGTTTGCTTGCTTCCATTTCATTTAGGTTTTTTTATTGGAGATTTCTTCTGTTCTTTCATTAGTGACATGTTTCTTTGTCTCTGCATTTTGGATACTTCCCTGTGTATGTTTCTATGTATTAGGTAGAGCTGCTATGTTTCCTGAAATCGGTAGAGTGGCCTTGTGTAGTGGTGTCCTGTAGGGCCCAGTAGCTCAGGTGACTTGTGAGGTCACCTGGACACTCTAGGTGCACCCCTGTGTGGCTGTGTGCACAGTTTGGTTGTAGTTGAGCCTTGATTGCTGTTGGCATCACTGGGAGGAATTGACCTCCATGAGGACCAGCTGAGACTACAATGAAAGAGCTGCTGTTCAGGAGATACCCCTATGGAGTAGGACTTGCTTTGGTGGGGCTTTGGTGCTCATTGAGTCTACCCCTTTAATGTGTCACTCCTGGATGTGTAAAGTTGTAATCTGGTATGATTAATCTAGGTAACCTTTTTCTGAAGCTGTCCACTGGGTGCACTGGCTCTGAGGCCTCCCAGGTGGTACAAAGTCAGCCACTACCTGGGCCACCTAGCAGAAGCTACAGAGTGATCTGCAGATGGCTGCTACTTGTGTTGGGCTTGGAAGTGCTCAGGCTAGGCCAAGCTGTCTTGGGCCTCTTATTGATAGGTATGGGGTATGCTGATGCCAGCTGCTGTTTGAGAAATTTTAGAAAAGTCTGAAGCCTGACCCAGAGCAGGCCATTCATATGGAAAAGCCACTGCCAACAACTTGGCTGGGGCTGCAAATTGGGTGGGGGCAGGGTCTCAAGGTGGACTGAACAGTGTGAGCCAGGCTGATGGAAACTCAGATATGGCTGCCAGTCAGCTCTGCAACAGGGGAGGTCTCAGCATAGGAACAATGACCCCTGGAAGCACTTCTGATGCCAAACAATCCAGTTCCTCCTTGTATGTTTCTGGATCCCCCTAAACTATTGTCCCAGTGCTGGGGTTCAGAGGGAGCAAGTCCTTGTAAGTTCATGTGTAGGCCCTTTAAGAGTAACTGCCTGGGTCTCCAATAGCCTCTGTGTCACTCAGGCACAATCCTTGCTATGTTTTACAGCCCAAAGTTATGGGGAACTCTCTTTCTAGCTCTGGCTAGGATTCTGATATGGATCTGGGACCCCTTTCTCCTCATGGCAGGCCTCTGCAGCCTAGATATCTCTCCTGATTAAAAAAACACCACATGTGGATATCAGATCAGCCCTTCCATGCCTCTCCTCTTCCCTGCTTACCCCCAGTCTCATTGTGCTTTCCTCTTTACATCTCTAATTGTAGACTTCCATTCAGCTGGATTTCAGGTGGTTCTGAATGATGGTTGTTCTGTATTTTAGTTGAATAATTTCTTTAAAAAAATTTTGTTTTATTGCTTAAAGTATTACAAAGAGTATTATATATGTCTCTAGTTGAATAATTTTGATGTGACTATGGGAGGCAGCAAGTACCAGTATTTACCTATGCCACCATCTTGCCTTTCTCCATGTTGATCTTTTTAATTTTAGCTATTCTGGTGGGTACATAGTGATATCTCAAAAGGGTTTACTTTGTATTTCCTTTGTTACAAATGAGTTGAACACCTTTTCCTATGTCTATTCACCATTTGTATGTAGATCATTTTGTGAAGTCTTTGTTCAAATCTCCAGATCATTTTGTTGTTAGATGATCTATCTTTTTCTCATTGATTTGTAGGAGTTTCGAAAAAATATATAAGATATGCACATGACATAAATTTCAAATTGTCTCACTCTCTAGCTTATCTTTTCATTCTCTTATTGATGTATTTTGAAGATTGGATGCTCTTAATTCTAATGTGGTCATATTTATCAAAGATTTGCTTTATGGTTTGTGCTTTTGGTCCTTAAAATTTTTTCCCATACCTTCTATATTATCTTAAATTTTGCCTTTCATATTTAATCTATAATACTCCTGGATTATGTATTTTATGAGGCAGAGACAGTTCCTTTTCATTTTTTCTTCCTTCTTTCCTTCCTCCCTCCCTCTTTTTCTTCCTTCCTTCCTTCCTTCCTTCCTTCCTTCCTGCCTTTCATATTTAATCTATAATACTCCTGGATTATGTATTTTATGAGGCAGAGACAGTTCCTTTTCATTTTTTCTTCCTTCTTTCCTTCCTCCCTCCCTCTTTTTCTTCCTTCCTTCCTTCCTTCCTTCCTTCCTTCCTTCCTTCCTTCCTTCCTTCCCTCCTTTCCCCTTCCTCCCTACTCTTCATCTCTATCATAAATCAAATACAAGACATCATTCTCCAGATTCCATTCTAAACTTGCTCACTGGGTTCTTCATTGGAAATAATGAAGCTTTGCCTGAAAGATTTTTTTGATAAAAGTACACTAGAACATGGGCTCTTTGAGAGTAAGAATGTGGCTTGTCCATTTCTGTTTCTCCAGTGCCCAGAACGATGCTCAATCAGTGTTTATTTACTGAAGGGTTCATGGCTCACATTTTCATGGTAAGATAGAGTTAAGTGAGAGGCTCAAATTTTATCCTAATTAAAGATAACTTGGGAAAAACTACTTTCAATAATCTGTCTATACCTCATAGAGTTTCTTTTGCTAAAAAATAAAAGTCTGACAGTGGTTCTCAACTTTAGCTGAGGTTTGGGATTGCAAGGGAAGTTTTAAAATTGCAGAAACCTGGATTTTACCCCTAAGGATTCTATTTAATTGGTCTGGGATATAGTCTGGCATTGAGATTTTTCAAACCTCTCCAGAAGATTCTAATGAATAATCAAGGCTGAGAACCACCAGAAAAAGAAATAGTGAGAGAACAGTGTTACTGTCATGGTTGCCAGATAAAATAGAGGATTCCCAGTTAAATAGAAATTTCATGTAGCCAACAAATAATTTTCTAGTATAAGTCCATCTAAAACATTACATGGAACATATTTATGCTAATAATTGTATATTATCTGAAATTCAAATTTAACTGGATGCTCTATATTTTTATTTGTGGAATCTGGCAACTCCAGTTACTATAAATTATTCCTCAGAGGCTAACCTTGTTAGAATTGCTATCTCCAGATGATATATATCCTTCTCCATGATACCCTGGTCCTGTGCAATGCTTGTGGGGCTGATTTCTCTTTGTCCTTCCAGCTGCCTGTGTGGCAATGACTGCTCCATAAAACAACATCCTCCGAACTTGGTGCCTTTACGAAAAGCCCACTCAGCTTAACAGGTGTCAGATTGAAGCAGGCCAATTTAGGAACAACTGAAACATTCTTTGGAGAATTGCATGGGAAAAGTAATAATTGAGAAATTAATTTTACAATGTCAACAATTTATACAGGCTGCAATGAAGTCCAACTAGACTAAGTGAAACGACTTAATTAACTTGGGTGATTCATGGTTAGAACTGTCAAAGATGAGCAGTTTGTTAAAACAGATGACAATCATTCCCTTTCCTCTCATGTCCGTAGGTGTAGAGATGCTTCACTTTCCACCAACACTGCATAGTTGGTCCTTTACCTCTCAGCTTAGCAGGTGTTGCTCTTGACTCCCTTGGAAGGTTCTGAAAGGGTAGGACCTCTCATTTGCTTGCTTATGCTGTCCTTGTTCTGTGTTAATGAGATTTAGACTCTGTACATTAATAGTTTTCTCTTGAGGTGTCACTCACACTACTGGGAAACCTTTCCATTTGCAAGTTTTGTGGGATTCCTGACTGCATTCCTAAGCGCTGAATGCCCATTGATGCTCAACTATGAGACGATGGCTACCTGGAAGGCAGAGGAAGGTGCACTTACGAATAAGTCGAGTAATTATGAGGCAGAGTCCATTATACTAATGGCAATTTTCCAGCACATTGTCATTTTTTTAGAGCATCGCATTTGAACCCAACAATACCCTTGCAAGTTGGTAGGGCAGGCTTTATTTTCTTACTTTGCAGCTAAGATAATAAACTCAGTGAGGTTGAATGACTGCATAAAGTTATACATCGAATAAATGGCAAGTATCAGTACTCCGATCTTGACTCTTGGTTTACTGTTGTTTCTAGTACAGTCATGCTTCACTTAACGATGGGTGACCTTCTAAGAAATGCATCATTAGGCCATTTCACTGTTGTGCGAACATCATGGGGGGACTTACACAGGTAGAGATAGTACAGCCTACTACACAGCTAGGCTATGTGGTATAGCCTGTTGCTCCTGGACTACAAGCCTGTACAGCATGTTACTGCACAAAACAACATGAGATTAAGTCAAGCACATGAGAAAATGATGCAATAAAGAGACACAGTAAACACGAGTGTGTGAGGCTGCTGCTGAAGTAACACAGCATACTGTTTTACAGCAAACTTTCTTAAAATAAGTAGGAACAGTATACTCTAAAGCAGCGGTTCTCAACCTGTGGGACACGAACAATGAAAATACATCCTGCATATCAGATATTTACATTACGATTCATAACAGTAGCAAAATTACAGTTATGAAGTAGCAACGAAAATAATTTTATGGTTGGGGGTCACCACAACATGAGGAACTGTATTAAAGGGTCGCAGCATTAGGAAGGTTGAGAACTACTGCAAAGTAACAATGAAAAGGTGTAGTATAGTAAACATATAAACTAGTAACATATTCATTTATTATCATTATCAAGTATTAGGTGCTATGTATAATTGTAGGTGCTATACTTTTATATGATTGGCAGGTTTGTTTACACCAGCATCACCACAAACATGAATAACGTGTTGCATTTCGATGTAGGACAACTACGAAGTCACTAGGCAATAGGAATATTTCAGCTCCTTCATAATCCTGTGGGATCACTGTCATGTATGTGGTCTGATGACAGACAGGTCCTTATGCAGTGTATGACTTCTCTCTGAGACAGCACTGCCTAAACTTGTAGGATTTTAATACTCAGAGAAGTTGTTAGAAATGGGTACTAAATTTTTTTCTTTTAAATTCTAACACAGTGAAGCTGGGGGAGGGCCCAGGAGTCTGTACTTTAAAGATTGGCCTTAGAGAATTAGCAGAGACTGTTGTATTTGAGAATTACCATGAATTCTTCGTTAAAGTTTAGGAATCTTAGTTGCTTTAGGGAGCAGCACAAATAAATTTATGTGAAAATATTTACTACATCTTTTGCTGATATTTGTTGATATTTATAATTTACTTGTAAAATTTTTGTTGGCAGTCCTTAATAAGTGCAACAAAACTTATAAGGTAGAAATAAAAAAGTGCATTGATTATTGACTTCTTCACTGCAGTACTGCTTTGGATGTCAGTGGGGACTGATTGATGATTAGGCTCTCTATTTTAGAATTTGTTTGATTTAATCCATTCATGCAACAAACATTAACTGAGTATCTGTAACATGCCAGGCCTTGTGCTAAGCACTAGAAGTAAAAATGTTGGATGAGGCATATTCCTTGCCTTTCTGAGAGTCTCACAGTCTATTGGACAGATATGCAGGTCTATAGATCCTAATAAATGTGATCTATGATACAGTCAGGGTATTTAATCCATTACACTGCGTGGGAACACAGAGGAGGGAATTCAGCTGTCCCGAGGTCAAGACAGATTTCAGAAGGTGCCACAGGGTCCTGCCTCAGGTTTTTTTCTGGATGTCGGTGAGTCTCCAGACTTTCCTCTATTGCATTGACAATATCAGGGCCACTCCACCCTTTACCTGCAG
Source organism: Myotis brandtii (assembly GCF_000412655.1). Classification (NCBI taxonomy): domain Eukaryota; kingdom Metazoa; phylum Chordata; class Mammalia; order Chiroptera; family Vespertilionidae; genus Myotis; species Myotis brandtii. The sequence goes on along the minus strand of NW_005372084.1, from coordinate 1,173,895 downwards.
GGTCTACTCAAGAGACAAGCACCTTTCAGAACTAAAGTCAAATGGCTCATTGCTTCCCTGCTTGCTGGGCTTCCTACATAAAATGAAGTCACTTCCCATGAACCATATGCGCTCTGAGCTTGCGTCTGCTCCCCATTTCTAGTTTGGGGCAGAAAGGCAATTGTTAGGATGGGAGCCAATAGATGTCACACCATAATTTCTCAGAGTGTAAAGAGGCCTACAGTTCTGCTCACAGGTGTTCAAATGCCAGAGAAACTGATGCCAGCATCAGTGGCCTGTGATTACCTCATCCTTAGCCCCCTTCATCTCTCTGATTGCTGAGCTAAATTCCATGGACAATAACCCCAAACAGAGAGCTTGGCAAGGGCACCAGGATGAACCTGCTCAGACTCACTTCAAGCTACTCTCTGGAGCCCTTCGTTGCCCTCACTTAAATTGTTTCCTAGTAGAATTGTCCTCTCTCTTATTTAATGCAAATTTAATTCCTTTTCTCTGGACTGCTACTCTTCCTCCCACTCTCCCCACCCCCTTCCCCTCAAACTGCCTGAACCATTTTTCACCCTTTCTTTGAAGGCAACCACTATAAATAAAACCAGAGAGGCAGCTGGTATTCCAGGAGAGGGCTGAGGTCACAGTGTTGCCCTTTGAGAGCACCGCTGGGCTCTCTTCAAGTCAAACAGCCTATTTCATGCCCTGACATCCCTTTGCTGTTATCTTCACCTGAGGCAATATTTTTGTTTTTACTGTTGTGCAGCTCCTAGGAATGCGAAGCTCTTTCAGAGGCTCACATCTGTCCAACCCTATCTGGATAGCTTCTCTCCTGACATGCAGAGAGGAGCAGGGGTGGGAAGCAGGGTGGATCAAGTGAGTGCAAAGGGAGAAATGGGTTCCTAAGACAACAGCACTGAGCTTGCTTTCATCTGTGACATCGGTGACCCCATTTCATCCCTGGAGATGGGTTTGCTTGAAAATGTACCTTCCTGTTTTGAAGGTGTTGATCAAAAAAAGACTAAAACTTTAAAAATTTTGGCTCCTCTAGAGGAAAAATTATTATTAACTGGTCTGACTGGGTGCCTGAAGCACCCCAAGACTTAAGCAACCAAGGCTACTGAATTCTGATCTTGGATGCTTGAATAAAAATGAGAAAAATCAAAATAGAGGAGGAAATTAACATAGATTGACTACCTTTTATGTGCCCCAAATTTTACCTACTTGTTTTATTTAATTGTACAATAATGGTCTTGTAAGTCAGTATTATTTTTCTCATGTTACAGATACCGAAGTGAGGGTTCAGGGGGTTTAGGAAGTAGAGCCCAGAGCCAGTGAAGGGCAGAGTCCTGATTCAGACCAAATCCATCTGACTGGCTACTGTGCTGAGAGAAGGGTTGGTGTCTTACTGACATTGGGGAGCTGTGCACTTTGTTCTAATATGAGTGATTTATAACACTATAATCGGACTGCAATGTTATTGGTATGCATGAACAGAAATGGCACCTGCAAAGAGAGAAGGTTTTATATGGAAAACTGAAGCACATGAAAAAATTGGGATGTGCTAAGAAGTTCTTAAAGTTTATCTTCCTCTGTCCTTCCTCCCTCCTCCTTCTCTCCCTCTATCCCTTCCTTCTTTTTTTCTCTCCCATTCCTTTCTTTTTCTCTTTTTTCCTTCCTCCCTCCTTCCTTTTGGTATTTCATTCCATTTAGAGATGATGGACAGTAATATACTTCCCGCCCTTGAGCAGTTTCAGTCCGAGGAGGTGGCCATGTAAGCAAATAGCTATGATGCCCTCTGTCAAGTTCTGTTAAAGAGGTTTACCTGCAGTCTATGAATACAGATGGGGGAGCAAGTAAATTTGCTTTGGAAAGTTAGGAGTAGATAAAAAGAGGAAGCGACATTTCATCTGGCCCTGAATGGTGGGTGAACATTTACTCCCATTTGGGAGAGATGAATGGGCCCTTTATATTTGGGGAATAGTAGGCCCAGGATGGCCAGATTTAAAGAGTGGTCTGAGGGCTGAGGCTGAGAGAGTAGTCTTGGCATTCAACTTTCTCTTCTAGAAGGGCCTGGGAATATTTTTTGGAAAAAAAATAGAGCTTGTCATGAGTCTGGAGTCTGGGTAGAAGTTTGAATGGTCACACCAGGCCAATGGTCACAACTGGTTGTCAGGGCTGTAATATCTACAGTTTTATTCTCCTATCTTGGCCCATCCATATTTTTCATAGGACAGTGTAACAAGTCACTCACCTCACATAGACTCCTGGGGAAATGGTGATGAAACTTGCAAGTAATCTGTTTCTACTTGCAGTGGATTCCATAAAGCTGCGTCTACCCACTTAAGAGAATTGCTCTTGAAGAAATGCCTGAAGTCATTGGGAAAGAATGTCTTTTGTCCTGCAGAAATAAATGAAGACCAAGGAGAATAAGCAAAGGCTATTTATTATTCTGATCTTGCTGTAGCAAAGGAGTCAGCTATCATCTCTGTGTCTGGCAGAGACTGAAAGGCATGCAGAGGAGTGAGGAAGCTTTGGGGGGCGGTGGTGGTGAGAAGGCTTCAGGTGTGCCCTGATTGGAAGCTATTAGCCTGAGAAGCTGTGGGCAGGCTAAACAGAAATGAGGTATCCTCTGCAATTGATTAGGGAAACATACAGGGGTGAGCAAAAGTAGGTTTACAGTTGAGAGTATGCAAACCCCACAGTTTATTCTTGTATTATTATTTATTAATTATTGTATTACTTATTTTTCTTCTTCTTCTTCTTCTTCTTCTTCTTCTTCTTCTTCTTCTTCTTCTTCTTCTTCTTCTTCTTCTTCTTCTTCTTCCTCCTTCTCCTCCTCCTCCTCCTGTTCCTCCTCCTTCCTCTCCTTCTTCTTCATTTATATCCTTACTTATGATTCATCTTTTAGGTAACGACGACTGGTCATTTAACCTACCTTTCCACACCCCTGGTATTTTAACTTGCCTGGTTGGTTCTAAGTTGGAAGTGGGGTAGAAAATTAGGGAAGCTGTCAATTATTAATTAAGTCCTGACCAATTGGAGATGACTGCTACAGGGGTTGTTTTTTGGCTTCCTAGAGATAGTGGCCTGAAAGTTAGCAGGCTGGTGTCCTGGGTTGCTTATCAGCGATTCTCAACCTGTGGGTTGCGACCCCTTTGGCGGTCGAATGACCCTCTCACATGGGTCGCCTAAGACCATCCTGCATATCAGATATTTACATTACGATTCATAACAGTAGCAACATTACAGTTATGAAGTAGCAACGAAAATAATTTTATGGTTGGGTCACAACATGAGGAACTGTATTTAAAGGGCCAGAAGGTTGAGAACCGCTGCTCTAGATAATGCTGTGGTTTCCTGGGCTGGTTGCTGCAGGCTGTGGGTACGAGTTCTATTTTATATGTGATCAGGCCATTGTCCGTTTGTATACACAGGCTCTCAGTCCATATCCATGAATGCGGACTGGCTTCTGGATTTTGGGTTGGCACTAATGGTAGAGTCTGTTTGGTGACACACAAGCACATGGGATAGAAAGGTGTGGGAGGAACTGCATACACAGTGGAAGTGGGCAAGGCCAGGGAGTGTCAGGTGCTCACAGGGTGTGAGGCTGTAGGGGCTGGAGTGGGGCTGAACTCAGGCTGCTGCTCCCAGGACTGCGGCCCCTTGAGGGAGCGACACCTTTTTAAGGCTCCCGGCCACAGAAATGGGGCTTTCCCCTTCTCCTCCCGCCCCCGAATTCAGGAAGGCTGTCTGCAAAGGCGAATCTGTGTTCTTTTCCCTTAACTAGTATCACGTGTCCTATCCTGGTAGTGGGGTAAAATAGTCAAAATATTTTTATAGCAGCTGTAAACGGCTTTACAACATACTTACTGTTTATGAGGAGGGCCAGCACGTTGGGAGTTGTGAGGCTGTGACAGGTGCGTTGCTGGACTGCCAGCATTTCTTACAGTTTTCCTAAAATGCGTTAAGCCTAAGTCACAAAGCCAAGTATAAAATTTTAGGGCTTCTCTAACTTGGCCTTTTTTTATGTTCCTTGCTTGAAGTTCTCTGGAAACCAATGGAATCTGACAGCTAAACTTATTTGCTTCTGTGAACTATGTCCATGAGGCCGTGTTCACTTCCTGACAGAGGGAAGATAATGAGTGTAAAAAGCACCTTCTGAATGATTAGTGGAGTGAAATAAAAACAATATCACTAATGTTTGGGGAAGCTTTTTAAAAATCTAAATCGAAGGTTTTTTTCTAATCACATGGTGTCTTTTTACCCAGAACAATTTAACAACTAAAAAAATTGAAAAAGAGTTAATTAAATATAAGAATGTCTAGTTTTTAAAAAGGCCACATGAAGATATAATGAAATGGGACACAACATCAACTTTTTTTGCAGGATCAGGAAGTAAGTTCAAGTTATTAGCATTCTCTTTAACAACCCAGAGCAAATAACATAGTTTAATGACCTTAATGATATAAATTCTTGTGAATTAACAATGTGCTGCAAAATTACAAATAGTTCTCATTAAATAGACTCCCACAACCAATACTGAGAGATGATTACAATTTGACAGAAGTTGTTTTGAAAGCAACTGTGAAGTATGGTTACGAGGATTACTTTTCTTATTTATTTTGAGTTAGTGCATTAGTCCTGAATGATGAGTGCATGAATGGTTCATCGAAGGGGACAACCTGACTCCTTACTCTATGTGCAACGAAAAGTACTCTTGAAAGTTCAGCCTGCAACTCGCTGATGGAGAGCTGGGAATGTCGGTTGCTCTGACCTTGCTTCTGTGGCCTTTGATCGCCAAGATCCATCTGCCTGACGATTGTTATGCAGACACCAATTCAGAGGGAGTCTAATGACAACAAATGGAGCAATTCTAAGTTCAGAGAAAAAAATCTGAGAATGAATCCAACAGGCATAGCATGAATAATAATTTCAAGATTTTTTTTAAAAGACCAGTATTTTATCTGGCAATTTTACCTTTATTCCATATGATTTCCATATCTTACAATTTGCCCATTTTAAGTGCACAATTTAATGGTGTTTATTCTATTTAAAGAGTTGTGCATCTGTTGCTGCAATCAGTTTTAGAACATTTTCATGAACCCAAGAAGGTACTCAACACTCTTGAGCTATCACCTCCCAAATTTTCCACCCATGGTTTTAGGTAGCCACTACTTTACTTCTTGTCTATATAGATCTTTCTATTCTGGGCATTTCATATAAGTGGAATCATATCATATTTGCCCTTTTTGTGTCTGACTTCTTTCACTGAGCATGTTTTCAAGGGTCATCCATGTTGTAGCCTGTGTCAGAATTTCCTTCCTTTTTAAGGTTGAATAATACTCCATTGTATGTGCATACCACATTTTGCTTGTGAATGATGCTGCTATAAACATGGGTGTGCACGTATCTGTTTGAGCCTCTTTTTCAGTTTTCTTGGGTGAATATCCAGAAGCACCACACGTAGTGGGGTCACCTGGTAACTCCTTGTTCAACCATTTGAGGAACTGCCCTGCTTACTTTTAAGCAACATGCTTTTATCTATAATTTAATTATGAAAAAAATAGTAAGTGGAATAATCGTTTAAAGCTTTCATTCTTCTTGCTTTTGAAACTGAGTAATGTCCACACAATGCTATGAAAAGCTTTCTTATTATCTTCCCTTCTGCCCCCAATAAAAAGGAGAAAGAATGTTGAAATTCTCTTTACGTAGAATAAAAAGCAAAACATAAAGGGAAAGTCCTTGTGAAATGACATTAAAACTGTTAATGTCCTTTCAAGGAATACTGGAAGTCCTCCAAGTCCAGGAATATTTATGGATTTTCAAAGCCTTGCTTGCTCTTTGATACCCAAACACAGCAAAAGTATATTTTATAGTTTTGAAACAAAACCCCCAAGAATCCTTCATGTAAATCTTGACATTAAGCCAGTCTTTCCTTGTCTTGCCCCTTGAATCATTTATTTAAGTGGCAATAATAAAAGAAGTCAGCAATTCAGTTGTAAGCTCTGGAAGGTTTCTGTATGCATTGACCTTTAAGCGCTGGTGTCTTGACAGGTGAGCTGGTTGTAACATTTCCTGTGAGATACGGTGCGGCCAAGGGGTCAGGCATGCTAATGATAAAATTACCATCTACCTTTTACCTGGGCAGGCCCAGTGCCTGTCATTGTTGCTGTAGGTAACCTTTCACCTGAAGCTGTCTTTCTTTTGCCCTACTAGAGATTCTTGGAACGAAAAGCTTATGGTGGCAAAAGACTTACGTTTTTTTTGGAGGGATGCCTTTTCTCTCTCACTCAATCTCAATAAAACATCTGTTTATGGGGGAGGCTTCCTTTGTCGTCTTGTGTTCTTCACGTTTTAGAAACGTGGCCATTGCTCACATTCTTTCTCTAAAGCTGCAGGTATTAATGAGGTTTTATTGGTGGCCTGCTTTCATCTGTAACAGCGGTCCCCTTCCCGCTGATTCCAAGGGAAAGGCATTTCAGTGCTACTGCCTACCGGACATGGTTAAGTAATTAGGGAATTGGCGGCAATTTACAGAGATGCGTGCCTCAAGTTGGTGCAGAGGAAAAATAAAATGCAGAGGGACACTGGTAATTGAAGGGGTCTGAAGAGGCAGATGGCAGTTTGGTTGAGTCACAGAAAGTTAATGAAAAATGATGTTAATGACAACTTCCCAGGCTAGCAATCTGGTACTTTAATAAACTGGATTTTACATATTTGTTGGTTAGTCTTTAAGGTGTCATGAAATGATCTAATTCTCTATAAATAACACTTAGCTAAATATCTTGAGCCTCTGGGCTGGGCTAAAATAAACATTGGAATGCTTTCATTATTAGGTAGTAAGATTCATTATTGAATGTTTACTTTTTGGTATGCTGAGAGTGGAGAACATAATAGGGATGGCATAAGTGAGGGAAAAGGAAGAGAGCGACAGAGGAAGAAAAGAAGGAAGGAGGACAGGAATGAAGAAAGGAGAGGGAGAGGGAGAGAAGGAGGGAGGGAAAGTAAGAGAGAGAAATCTCTGAGGGAGGAAGAGAGGGAGAAAAGAAAGAAGATGGGAAAGAAGGAGGGAGAGAGAGGGGAGGAAAGGAAGGGAAGAAGGAAGGAAAGCCTCATTTTCCACCTTTGTTCACATTTCGTCTGTGATGTTTCCAGAGCAGGAACCCCAGGTCACTGCCCCTGATAAGAGAGAGCAAGTGGCTCCTCGGCCCTGTGAGGTGACTCCGTGGCCCCATGAGGTGGCCAAGGGTTTGCACATGGCGCTCCTGCATCCTCATCCTCATTTCCACCTCGGAAGAGATGTATCCTATCTAATAAAAGACAAAAAGGGTAATTAACCGTACCTCTGCTATGTACCCATTGGCTAATTAGGTTGATATGCAAATTAACTGCCAAGAAAGATGGCAGTTAACCGCCAACAAAGATGGCGGTTAATTTGCATATGTAGGCACCAAGCCACGGACTGAGGTATTAGGCCCGGGCAGGGGCGGAGCCAGCCAGCCATCACGATGGCAGCGGGGAGCTGGGGATCCCCTGCCCAGGCCTAATGCCTCACCCAGAGGCGTTAGGTCTGGGCAGGGGCAGTGCCAGCGATCACAGGTAGCAGGGGCAGAGCCGGCCATGGTGGGAGCTGGGGGTCCCCTGCCCAGGGCTAATGACTTGGCCAGAGGCGTTAGGCCTGGGCAGGGGCCAAGCAGGCAATTGGTGTGAACTACAGAGGAACTACCTTTTCTGACTGCTGATTGGCTTAGCTCCCTGTATGCCACTGGTAATATTCTTAGTAACTTGGGTAATAAGAGTCCAAATAGCTGAGCTAGGGTGTTTTACCACACTCCTGGAGAAAAAAAAGAAGGTCTGCTGCTGGAGGGTTAAGAAATGTCATATTCTGCCCTAGCCAGTTTGGCTCAGTGGATAATGCCTCGGCCTGTCCACTGCAGGGTCTGGGTTCAATTCTGACTAAGAGCATGTACCTAGGTTGCAGGGTTCTCCCTGGCCTGGGCCCAGGTCAGGACTCATGCAGGAGGCAACCAATCAAAGTGTTCCTCTCACTTTGATGTTTCTCTCTGTCTTTCCCTTTCTCTTCCGCATTCTCTAAAAATCAATGGAAACATATCCTCAGGTGAGGATAAAAAAAGAAAGAAAGAAAGAAATGTCATATCCTATGAAAGACACATCTTGAAAATGCCTAAAGAAAGTTGTCATTTTTTCATGGTAAAGGGACTGGAGTCCATGTTGATGAAAACACCTTGGTGGCTGTGGTGACTGGCAGTGGCTGCAACAGCGGGGTGATGGGGCTGGTGCCTTCCCCTGATCAGCCCAGTTGCCTCCCACAAAGGGAGGCCAGACTGTGGCTTAGGCCCGCTCCCCAAGGGGAGCAGGGAGCGGGCCTAAGCCGTCAGTAGGACATCCCTGAGGGCTCCCAGTATGTGATAGGGGGCAAGCTGGGCTGAGGGACCCCCTCCCTCCAGTGCACAAATTTTTGTGCACCGGGCCTCTAGTGTTTAATAAGAAACCGGGAACCCAGTGATCCCTGGTCTGTCATTTAGATCCTCTCTCTAACATTGCACATGTGACTTCAATGACATTTGTCTAGTGACTACAAGAATACTTTGTAAATAATGATAATTAAAGGAACCCAAGAAATACTGCCTGTTATTTAATGTGTTTATTTAGCTCAAGTTTGGTGCCTTGTAATTATCATATGGAATAAATATTCAGCGACAAAATCTCATTATGGATATGTTCCAGTAAGGAAATATAAACTTTTTGACTATTTGTAGCATATTCAAATGAAAGCTGTGGCTAATGAAATTATTCTCAAGTAATTAGGTATCTATATATATAAAAGGCTAAGTGTTTGTCTGACTGTCTGACCAGTAGCTATGATGCACACTGACCACCAAGGGGCAGACACTCAATGCAGGAGCTGCCATGACGTGCACTGGCCATTTAAAAATAAATGGCACCATGAACCTGGTGCCGACAAACTCTCGGCTTCCCCCAAGTGGGACACAGGCCCCACCACCACCCTGGAGCGACACCTCACCAAATTGCAGCCAATGCTGCCAAGACCCCATGGCACAAAATGCAGCCCACAGCCCAGTGCAGCCGGGAAATGGTCACTGTGGGCACCGGGTAATGACGTCATGTAGCAATGCCTGGCTTCCTCTTCCTAGTGACTAGCCTCCTTGGAGTTTCTTCAGCCCAGGAACACAACTTGCTTTATAGCCAGGTGCAAACATTTCACTTTAGCCAAATGTTTGTGAAGCATTTTCACGTGCCTCATCTCATTTGATCCTCACAGAAGTCCTGGAGTAGGTAGATAGGAGACTCGGTAGAATCCTATTTTATTTTTGTTAGCCAGAAAACAGAGATTTAGAAAGTTTAGAAACTTGACCTGACTGAAAATAAGTAAGAAATGGTGGACCTTGAAAATGACTTCAGGTTTTCTCACTGCGCAGAATATACTCAAACACTGCTACAGTTAAATATTTTACCCATTGTTCTCCCTGTGTGATCTACAATAATAATTTGCTTCATGTTGATATTAACTGCTATGTTGCTTACAATTACCTGAAAGAGAATTTGGGCTGCTTCCCTGGGCTGGAAAAAGTTTAGCTAAATCAGAAAGCAAATCTAATTAATCAAGTTTATTCTATATATATAAAAGGCTAAGTTGACTCACTCATGTGCGATACATATAAAGCTCTTGCTAGTGCCAATAGCATGTGTGTGTTTTGATCTGTCATTGTTGATCATGAATTTGGTAGATACTTCTATTATAGAGAAAGGGCAAATAGCAATATTAAAATATTTCTTTTAATTAATTTCCTCTCAATGTGCACAAATCCTTGCACCAGGACACTAGTATTAAATAACGTCCCAGGTTGGTTCCATGACATGGTTGGACTGCTAATTTTTATCTTTTCCAGGCCCAGAGAGAATTCTCTCTGAAGATCTGTGCCATTAACAGCCTCAGAAGCTGGCTGAGTTTGGAATCACTGCAGAGGGCAGAGCCATGCATCGTTAAGAAAACTGAGCCTTACCATTCTTCCTCTCTGAGCTGGTGACTCAGGAGAAGCACACAGGAAAAGCCTATTCTTGCAGCATTTGTGCTTAGATCTAATGTGTTGACAAGGTCCTGGTAGGGACTTCATTCAGGCTCAGTGAATTGGCAGAGTCATTTCACGGCTTATCAGATCATGGCTTCCTTGTCTTGCTTTATTTTTCAAATCAGTCCCAACTCAGGAGACCAGAGTCACAACATTGATCTCATTTCCACTAGACAAAGGACTCAGCCATGCATTCAGTCACCCATTTTTCTTCATTCTTCCCTGGGTCTGGAATAACATGGAGCAAGACAGGGGTTTTGTGTTCAATATTTCTCAAGGCTGGACCTTCTAGTCATGCTCCCTGGCACAGGGAATACAATTGAGCAGGTGTAGGGGTAAGGGGCAAGGGAGCCAAGAGTACTTGGCACTTGTGGTGATTCCCTTTTTTCTTTTATACCTTTAAACCTTGCCCCCAAATTATTTCATTCATTTTATTAGAAAGGAGCCCTAACCTTGAAAAGAATTAAAGTCATGGCTTTATCCTTGATGACAATTCCATGTAATGGTGTGCAGAGGAGAGGATTCCTAATCACCTCTTCTCTCACCTCTCCATCTACTGCTTTATTAGCTCTGCTCTTTCCTGGGCCCCTGCCTGTTGGACACAGTTGTGTTTATGTACAGTGAAGCCACATCTTCCCCCACTGAGTAGGCAGAAGAGTCAAACTCTATGGGCTCAGTAGAGAAGAGGGTTTTTCTCAATCTAAGTGAATGATGTTTGCTGGAACAATGTGGGTCTCTAGGCACTCAGAGATGACAGAGAGAGAAAGAGAGAGAGAGAGAGAGAGATTTCTCTGTTTTGTTTTCTTAAGAAGACAATGTTAGCAGCATTAACTTGGGTCACTCAGAGATGTGTGTGAACCTGGGTGAGTGTAATTATTCCTCTAGGCCACCAGGGAGACTGGTGTACTCCTAGCCATAGGACTTTCACATTGAAAGGATAAACAAATCTGAACAGAATTTCTGATTCTCATCAGCCAGCCCAGCCTGACCCTTCCATTCCAAAGGGTAATGCATTTTGTAGATTGAGTGGGAAACTAAATAGGCAGCCCTCTTTGGGGATGTAGATATCTCTGCTTCAGAAAATGTTTATTGATTCTTTAGGTTTTTCAGAACAACATTAATCATGCAAAAAGGCAAAGACATGAGACTCAGAATCCTGGTGGTAGGAGACAGGGGAACTGATTTTCTTTTTACAGTAAGACTTATGTCAACACATTTCTGAAATTAATCAATAGTTAAATAACTCAAGTGACAGATTGATCATTCTGGTAGAGACTGAAGTCTATAAGATGCTATACAATTAAAACAGAAACAACACATAAGGCATTTTATTTGACATCACTCAAAGTTCTACTGATCCTATTGCATTTAATTCATCTTTTTTCCACCAGCCTCTGGATTTAGGAAGATTAAAGCCACAGTAAAATAAAATTTAGCTATTAGAAATAAAAACTTAAAGAGTTCTCACCACTATTTCAGCTCCAATTTTATAACAAAAGTAAGGTTATAAATTCCATATCAGTTTAAATAGACTGTAACATAAGTTATAAGGTCTTTTATGAGATAACAAAGCACCCTTTTTAAAAAGAACACACACATCATTTTACTTATAACCTGCTTTTCTATTAGATATTTTTTTTCTTTGAAAAAATGTTTTTATAAAATTTTATCATTGTGATTTTCCTTTTGTAAAATGGGCTATTTTTCTGCTTGCTTATCAATACAATGTTTCTTTGTTTCTTTTTTGAGTTCTTGCATGTTGAAAGTTGTTGTGGAAACTCATGAGCTTTCAGAAAAAGAGCTTTGGGGTAGATAGGTCACGGTTCAAATTCCTATCTCTGCCTTTTACTGGCTGCATGACCTGGTCAGGCTTCCTTGTCTCTTGAAATCTCCAGGTGTAAAAGGAAATCAAAGAAGTCTCTTAGGACGGTTGTGAGGAGAACAAGACATATGCTCGGTATGGAGTCAGTGCTCATACTACTATGTAATGTTGCTATGTTCATTATCATTATCATTATTACCTCTGCATAGAAGCTCTTTGTTATTTAACACTTCTCATCTGTAAATCTTTATCTCAGAAAGATGATGAATATCCCTGAAATAAAGGATGTTCAAAATAATGATCACAAGGCATTGGAAATTCTGACTTACGTATCTTGAATTATAAAGAAAGTAACATTTTGGGCAGTATAGCTTGAATAATATGTATATTATAGTATAGTATTCTAATTATTTTTTTAAACTATGTTATTCTTTTTTAAAAATATATATTTTATTGATTTTTTACAGAGAGGAAGGGAGAGGGATAGAGAGTTAGAAACATTGATGAGAGAGAAACATCAATCAGCTGCCTCCTGCACACCCCAAACTGGGGATGTGCCCACAACCAAGGTACATGCCCTTGACCGGAATCGAACCTGGGACCTTTCAGTCTGCAGGCCGATGCTCTATCCACTGAGCCAAACCGGTTAGGGCAGTATATTCTAATTCTTAATAAATATTTACTTATATGCTATATGTAATGACCCTTGGTCTACTGGAATATTTAATGAAACAGCTGACAAGGCTGAATAATTTTGTTTCTTATATTCTGTGTGTTATCAGTCAAATCGACAATGGAGAGAAGTTGTGATTCAGTTATGAGTAGTGAGTAAAACCTACAAATCCTATATAATAAAAGTCTAATATGCAAATTGTCTCCTCGACTGGGAGTTCGATCAGGGGGCAGGGCCAGAGGCAGTGGAGGCAGGTGGCCAGAGGAAGGGAATCCTTCCCCCCCCCAACCCCCCCGCCCCCCTGGCCAGCAGCCGGCAGCTTCTAGGGACCCTACCTGTGCATGAAATTTGTGCACTGGGCCTCTAGTTTATAATAATAAAAGCATAATATGCTAATTAGACTGGACATCCTTCCAGATGACCTTCCAGATGAAGCTGGGACTGCGAGGGTTGAGGTGGCCACCATGGTGGGTGGGTGCTGAGGCAGAGGCAGCCTCTAGTAATAATATAAATGGGCCTCTAGGAATAATATAAATTATGTTTAATAAATATTGGTGATAGTTATGATAAGGTCAGACTGGCTAATTCCTAAATTTTCTTTTGTCTATAATAATTTTTGATCTTTAAGAGAGAGCTGGCTTTATGAAGTGCTATAGTATTAATCTGACAAAATTGTTTCTTATGAACAGGCTATTTTGGGGTTAGGCGGAAAGTGTTTATACCAGTGAGGTTAGGCCATTATGAGTCTAAATTTCAGTGGCTTAACATATAAAAGTTTATATCTTGCTCATGCTACATATACAATCTGATTTGGCAGGAACAGGTGCATGTCTGAAGGCAGGACAAGTCCAATGTTCCAGCTTAAAGACAGTCAGGCAGAGAGAGAATTGCCTCTTACTCAGCCTTTTTATTCTGTTCAGCTTTCATCTGATGGGATGAGGCTACCTTGTTAGAGAGGGCAAGCTGCTTTACTCAGTCTACTGACTCAAATCTCATCCAGAAACATCCTCACAGTCACATCTGGAATGATGTTTGACAACATATCTGGGCACTGTGTGGCCCAGTCAAGTTGGCACATGAATAAACCACCACACCAGTTGGTGCTGATGCAGCTGGTCAGGGGATGGCACTTTGAGTACCACTGACTCTCTTCTGTCTTCCCAATTTTCCCAGTGCGATAGAACCTCAGATGCCCCATGGTAACCTGTTCCATAGCATACTTTTTATTGATTTTCTTTCTTTTTAGCTCTTTCTTCTCCTCCCTCCACTCCCATTATTTCCTAGGATCATCTTCCAAATAAATTACTCACTCTTAAAGTCAACTGTTGGGGAACCCAATGAAATACATTTGCTTATAATATAATTGTGTCTGGGGCCACCCTGTCTATGACCATTATGTTTGAAAATGTTTATGAACAAGAAGATACTTATTCATTGTCTTTGTGGACATAAAAAATGGTTAATCCTCTATTTTCAATCTTAAATTTTAGATTACAAGTGATAGTCACATAAAACCTGCTGAGACTCAGGACAAAATTTTCATGTGAAGCAGTGTTGGTTTTTGGTTCTCTCTACTCTGACTCTCCCTGCTCTTTCCAGTTTCTCCTTGTCTCCCAGGATACTCACACTGCTCCCTGCTCCCTCTGTTGCATAGGGAAGAAATTGTATGATGTTATTTCACAGGAAAATATTATTGACTGATAAATTAAAAACATTTATTGAAACCCCACTATGTGCTAGGCACATTAGCTAGCCATGGGGAATCCTAACATAAAAAATATATACCCATGCCTTGGAGGTGAGTCAAGTCTAGTTACCAAACTTACTTATACATTGGAACTTTGGGAATTCATAAAGTACAGTTTCTCAGACCACATCCTGGGAGAGAAAATAGGTCTAGGGTAGGATTGAAATGCAATCATTTATGAAAGTTTTCCAAGATGTGGTGTGCTGCCACTCTACTGGCTGTATAGACCCCAAAGAGTGCTTTACCCAAAGGAATTTATCTTTAATTAGGTAACTTGGGGCTCAAAGTAACTGTCCTAGTACCTTAAAAATCACAGTGTGTAAGGTCAGTATAATTATTCTCTGCACCAGCATTTTCTTTAATGTGCTTAAGTTGATGAAATAAATTAGATACTGAACAATAGATTTGAGCTGAACTGTAGCTAAGAATCCAATTATTTTATGGTGTTGGTTGAGCCAGCCCTGGCTCATTTCAGTCAATAATTCAGGTGACATTATAAAGCCACAGCCCTGAGTTTGTCTCTCTCTATGTGTACATTTTTCCAAGGTTCAGATAATGCACAAGGTGAAAAATGCAGAAGTAAAACATGAAAATGGTCATCATAGGCCTTGTTCTGATTCCAATAAGCCTTTAGAGTTAAATGTTGAAGCCCACAGTATGCCCTCCAGTTCCTCAAAGACTGTTTTGATTGACTGTTTCTCAATAAAACTTTCTGGGGGTAATGTATTGGACTTTATCCTTGGATAGCAAAGGTACTTGACAGAAGGGAAAATGAGCCAGGGCAACAGGAGGACTGAGCCACATATGAGTGAGTTTGTGGTGACAAACTTTTCTTGAAGCTCAGCTTCAGAATCCACAACAGAAGTGAAGGGGTGAGTGAGGGATATGCAAAGCTCCAACTAGCAGAATCTCCAGGACTCCACACAGTAGCCTTTAAGTACCGAGCTGCTTAAAATATCATTCTGTTTATTGTAATTTGATGTGTGAAATTCGGCTGGCATTTACAATTCAGATCCCATTCCTAAGGGATTTCCATTTAGGCCTGTTTGTATGATTGATTCCCAGCCTTTCTTTACTATGGACGCTTGAGATCGTTAGGTAAAATGCACATATATGCTCAGAGACAAATGTTTATCATCATTACTTCAATGAATCATTTACCAGCCCTGACATGTTCTAATGTCCCTAGCGCTTCAGCAGCACCCCCTCCTGCCTCTTTGCTGTCCATTGTGTTCCTCTGCCCTCTCCCCTCAAGTCCCCCACATCTCAAAATTTCAAAGTATTGCCACCATTAATCATTGGAATTTAGCTGGCAGCAGGGAAGTGGGGGGAGAGTTATCCAAATATCTCTTTCAAAAAACCAAAAAAGAATGGCCTTTTTGTGCTGAGGGAGAAGGGAGGATGGGGGCTGGTTGAGACATCAGACTCAAGCTGTTTTCAAGATGTTGATGGTGTTTACTGACAGCTCACGGGGTGCTGGCTCCTTCGCTGAGGAGAGGCCTCTGTTCTCTTGGCTGGACTGCCACACACTTTAGGGCCTGTCTCTGCAGCTTTTCCAAGCAGGGCCTCCACCCAAGGTGATAGTTGAGTTGATTCTGGTCCCATTAGGCTGCGTTTTTCTCATTGCTGTATAAAGGAATGGTGTAATTCTCATCATTAAGTATATGCTCTATTTTCAACTGATTTATAGAATGACCCTTAACTTGTCTGGTGTTTTTTCCTCTCCCTTCTTCTAGTTTATCCTCATCTGGCCAGAGCACAATTTGTTTTTGTTTTTTTTTAAATTATTAAGTTGTTGCTGTTGTTTTATTTATTTGACATGACTATATAATTTAAAAATTGTAAAATAGACAAAAGAAAAAGGTGTATTATCATGAATGTAGCAGAATCTTTATTGGTATTTTGCTGCATTTCTTCCTGTTTTTTTCTTTTATACTTTAAAAATAGTTGCAATTATAGTGAATATTCAATATTGTAGCTTGCTTTTGTGCATTTTCCTGTGTTGCCAAATTATCTTTATAACCATGATTTTTAATGGCTCAATAATATCAAGACATATTTTAATAGCTTTATATTATCAAAATATTCAAGAGAAAAAATATTTCTCAATCCCTCCCATTTATTCCACCTAAAAAAGATACTGGAGTTGAGATACAGTGTTTCTACTGAAATTTCTCCCTGGACTTCCTTCTGTTAATAGTTGCCTTTTGAAACATTGGGTGTTTTTTTTTTTTTTTTAATAGGAAACTCACCTAGTGAATTGGGACTAAAATGCCCAATTAAACAATAAACAAACAAACAAACAAACAAACAAACTAAACCCCAAAAACTGGTTGATTCTTTTAAAGTTTGTGTGGCCACATACTTGAAGTAAAACATTTGATTCTTTGAACTTTTAGACTAATATAGTCCAACGAGCATTCCTTGAGCTTTGTTCCCAGGATTGCCAGTGAATTCTTTTTTTGGATGTCAACTCTGTCAACCCCTACAGGAAATCCTGCTGGGACACAAAGACTAGGACATCGGATCTATGTAAGCTGCCTAATGCAAGATCTATAGATGTCCTACCACGCAGGGGAGAGAACTTGCAAAGACTTGTGATGGGTTACAATTGAATTAGATGTGTGGCTTTTTCTGTCCCCAGGTCATGTGGGGAGACAAGTCACATGATTATTTGATTCCTGCTCTCCAGATCATAGAGTAAGCAGGTGATGCAAATATCTGCTTCGTGAGTCTCCCCTCATTGTTGGTTTCGCTGTGAAAGGCCCAGCACCTCAGAAGGCTTTATATTCTCTGGGAGCCAGTGCACTGCATCATAAAAGCAATATTCATACAGGGAGGAAAGCAAAACCTTTATTTTAATTATTAAAAATCCAAACAACAATTTGAGATGATTATTTTTGAACAGGATGTTTTCCTTCTTTGGTAACTCATTGCTTCCCAGTGAATTCATCATGGCCCCATAGCACATATCACCCTCTCCCTCCCCTTCTTTGCACACCAAGTCCAACTGCTGCTTTCCCTCCTACTATGTTTTTATCCAAACCAGATTATCAGGAGTCACCTTAGCTTTGTCTTTTAGTTCTCAGGCCCAACATTCACACTATCTTATTCATTCTACCATACATGGCTTTCATATCAACCTACTTTTCTACTTCCCTGTTACAGACTGTACTACTTCAGTTATGTTCTCACTGCTGGCTGACCAGATTTCTGTGTTACCATATTAGGCCAGCTAATCCAATGCAGATCTGTCCCTTTCTTTGCAGTTCATCGTGCTTGATATCACAACCACTCAATTTATGCTGTTCCCTTGCATTGGAGTTGACTTTCTCAGATGTCCATCTGACCACGTCACTCATCTGCTCATGAACTGCACGGTTTCTGCGGTAAAGTTTAGGTTCTTGGCATGGTGAACACGGTGCTTCATCATCTGCTGCCTGCTTCTCTTCCCAGCTTGATCCTTACTCCCGATTCTACTGAATCAAAACGTTAGTTGGTGGACTCCAGGGAGATATATTTGTAACAAGCTCTGAAGGCAATTCTTACGCAGCTGATGCAGTCATGTGGAAACTCAATAAGGTGCATCATGTGCCTCCATTTTTCTGTAATCAAGTCTTAGGAAAGGATGAATCATAATGTATTTCAGTTACTGAGCTCTCTTGGTTTGGATCCAAGATAGAGTCCTATTATGGTTAATTCTGCATAGAAGGTTTTGCTTAGAGTTAAACTGCAGGGTATTAATGTTGCTCATACCTAAAATATTTGTATGTCGTAAGCCTGCCTGGGCATTAAACCAGTTATGTTATTATTTTCCTGTCTTGTTTCTGGAGCAGCACACCCCTCCTGATGCCCATGTCAAGCTGTCATTTAACAGGAAGAGAGGGGAACACGGAAATAATAGGGTGAGAAATAGGAACAAAAGAAGACTAGCTCACACGATAATATGGCAAAATAGAAAAAATGAGAAACACAGGTATCCACATCTTCAGAAATTAATTATCGTGTCCATGTTCATATATCATTTGGACATATCAAACATGAAGCTTTTAATGATATGGCAAGACTAATTATTTAATAATACAGAAAATGCAACCATATGGAAAACATTAAGGAAAATGTTTAAGATGCAAAATTGCTTTTGTAATATTATTTCTGTGGTGTGAAATCTGTATAGAAAAAGAAACTTTAGAATATGAAGTTAATATTGGATCTCTCGGGTGCTGATATTATTGATTTTTCTTTTTCCCCCTGATACTTTTCAAATTTCTGAGTTAACAGATATTACTTTGGGAATCAGGAAAATATAAGCTTACTTTTATGATTGTCATCGTTAGGACTGGAGCAGTAAGAGACATGAAGGTGAGAGAGAAGTTGGCAAAAGTGGGAAACAGAGAGAGAGAGAGAGAGAGAGAGAGAAGGAGAGGGAGGAAGAAAGAGAAAGAGAGGTCACGGGAAAGGGGGAAAGGAGGTAAGATGTGAGGGAGAGAGAGAGAGAGAGAGAGAGAGAGAAGGAGAGGAGGAAGAAAGAGAAAGAGAGAGAGGTCACGGGAAAGGGGGAAAAGAGGTAAGATGTGAGGGGGCATGGCCAATAGGCAAGGACACGTTTTGTTTTAAAGCCTTGAGGAAGCACACTTTATTTTAAGACTCCATCTGCAAATGGGAACTTCTGATGCTCTAAACAGCCTAGTTCTCTGATCAGAAGACACTATAAAAAGACAAACTTTTTTTCTTCTTTTTTAAAACAATTCACTGATATTCTTCACAATGATACATAGAAACAACTGCTTGTATTTACCACCAGTATTAAAAACAGCAGTGAGCTCCTGGACATTGCTTTGAAGCCACCTGAGAATTGATAAATGAGTCACAGAGGGCAAAGCTCCAGTGTCTTAGGAAAATATTTCCTCATGTCCTTTGTGTTGCTTTGTTCTGCTCAGTCCTCTCAAGTCAGTTGAGGAGGATATGAAGTTACCACCCTGCGCACCAGTCTGCTCCCTTGTCCCCAGGGGGAGTCCAGTTCACCTGCATACACACCTGGCTGCTGCAGGAACAGTCCTGACCTGCAGAGAGGCTGTGAGCCGGCAGATGGATCAGGCTATGAATATGCAGAAAGCAGGAGGAAGGGAATGACTACTCAATGCATAATGACTGAATTACAATTTTAAAATGGAATGAGTTAGATAGTTATTATCAGTGTAATTATTCATAAATGTGCCTAATTATTCATAATTATTCAGAAGCATATTACTTCCCTGATTGCCATAAGTGATCTCTGAGGCCAATTACAATTCGATTCTGGTCACGGGACTCAGGGAGTATTACCCCTTCTGTCTTGGTGAATCCAGAGCTTGGTCTCTGGCCTCACAGCATTGGGAGCGCTTTGTGTCATCTGGCCCTTTAAATACACACAACAAACGCATTGCTTCAAACCCAGCTGATTTCAAAGCCCCCATTGTCTTTTCCCCCTTTCCAGTCCCCAGCTCCTCTTATTTGGGTTCAAGCTGTTCCTTCGAGAGGACCTTCGCTGCTGCTGTTTAATTAGGGCTTTCTTGTTGTCATTCCTGCATTTGATATCTTAATATCATTGCAGGGCAATGTAGGGAAGCGGGGCAGGAAGCGGAGGCCCTTGTGCAGACAGGGTTCTGTGCAGGAGCCAGGAGTCTTGGCCCTTCTTAGGAGGATGAGCAGTTAAGTCATGGGTTTCAGATTTCTGGTAAATCTAGGAGCCTTCTCAGGTGGGGGAAGCAGTTGTTTCTTTAACTCCCCCCGCAATAGGCTACGGCTCACTGCCTCCCTATACAATTCGTGCTTCTGGGATCATTTAAAACAGTGTAGCCAGGAGAATATTTGCAGGTTTTCCAGAATGATTTCACTTTGACCTCAATGTGGCAAACAGCGACGTGGGCTCAGGCTTGTAACCTGCTCTTCGCGCGGTTCTCAGGAAGGCGCAGCCTTCGGAGATGGAGCCAGGGTTCAATTTCTGCTTTTTTTTTTTCCTCCCTGGGTAACATTACAGGAATTACCATATTGTGGGGCGGCATTATCAAGTGCAAATTAGCATATAGATTAGTTCTGGGGCCGGGAGGAGAGGTGGGCTAAGATCTTTAAAATCATGTATAGTTATGCTGCACAAAGAGCGGCGCGCACAAATCTTCCAGGCCCGGGCCTCCCTAACCCAGCACGCGCTGGCGGAGCTGATGGGTGTCAGCCGGCAGTTCCCCAGGGAACAAAGACAACTCTGTTCTGATTACAGCTGAGATATGACTGGGAATTGGGCAGCAAGAAGCTGCAGATCGATTTGGTGGATTTTAAGACTTTTACCAGCTTTTTGTTCCTGGATAGAGAAACCCCGGCTTGGTTAATACGAACACCTTATAACTAATGGGAATTACCAAGTTTAAGTTTTGCATTTGGTCTGAGAAATGAAAATAGTTACATTTTTACTCACAGGGTAAAAAGAATGACAGAGAAGAGTATAATCGATAAAGATAAAATGCAAAAAAAGAGATAGTTTAAATTGCTATCTTCTAACATAAAAACATTAAAATAGATTTGTTGAAAAATAAAGATTTCTAGGAGTCACTTTTTCTTCCTAGACTCACAACACAGGAGACCGGTCCCTCCAGTGGTCCGCAAACTCATTAGTCAACAGAGCCAAATATCAATAGTACAACGATTGAAATTTCTTTTGAGAGCCAAATTTTTTAAACTTAAACTATATAGGTAGGTACGTTGTTATTAACTTAATTTGGGTACTCCTAAGGCTTAGGAAGAGCCACACCCAAGGGGCCAAAGAGCCGCATGTGGCTGTCGAGCCGCAGTTTGCCGATCACTGGCTGGTCAAGTATTCACTGCGGTCCTCGGTCCTCCCAGGCGCAGGCGCAGGTGCAGGCGCACGCTGAGGGTGGGACTCGACAGCCTGTGGCTCCAGAGCACATTGTTCATTTGAAATCTACAGCTGCCCAGAGGGGAGAGAGCTCTGAGGACTGAGTGGCCAAGGAAACTTTAATAGGATTCTGGAACTGACGTGGCCAAACACGTTATGTGGGGTGTGAATAACATTGGTGAGGACATTCCAAGCCAGGGCAATGGGGTCCAGGGGCACGTGTGAGGAGGGTCTCTAACAGGTGGTGGGAGGTAGAAGGAAAATGGTGTGAATAACATTGGTGAGGACATTCCAAGCCAGGGCGATGGGGTCCAGGGGCACGTGTGAGGAGGGATCTCTAACAGGTGGTGGGAGGTAGAAGTAAAACAGGGTAATGACGCCCAAGGCAAATATCTCCTCTTTCAATCTTTGTAATCGATTAATGCATCTAATTACTGCCTTGAAAAATTATTGTGGAAAAAGAAATCAGTGCTTTTTTCTCGATGCCATTCCTGACACCTAGTTGGGCAGATAACATTTGCTTTGTAAATTAATTAGCTACTTTAATTCACTTAAATTAAATTAAATTGAAACCCACTAAGGTCAGCTCAGAGCCCAGTGATAAGCATGTGACTTTCTCTGTAGCAAGTATTATCACTACGTAATGAAATAAACATATTTTATTAAAATAAACACAATTCTTCTTAAAATAATATTGCCCCCCCCTTTTTTTTCCTGGAATTGCCCCATAGCTTTCATGGTTGGGAGTAGGCTTAGAATGGATGTAGAAGAAACTGCCACAGCAAAACAGAAAAACACAGGATGTCCGTGCAGGTGAACTGGTGTGACAGCTGAGCTAGAAGGAGCTGCACAGAGATTTCTTTCCTCCCAGTGACATGAAGTGATAAAAGCCAGAAGAATATGGTTCCGGAGACTGACGGGTCAGCATGGCTAAAGCAGAATGGGTTTACATGGCCTCTTTGATTACTGGAGACAACACCACCTATTTCACGGCACAGTGGGTAGATTTAAAAACCTGACCTGGTTCCAGGAGTGTGTTATCAATGGTTTTATCAAGGTACAAACTGCTCAACCAGTCAGGGATGGGTAAGGGCAGGAGAGAGCCACCTGGCCATGTGTAACTTAGCAAGATGTCCTGTCCTGGTGCCCAGCCCCACACTATTCAGTGTGTGAGGAGGCCATGTCAGCTCTGCACTCCAGGGGCCCTGAAAAGTCACCTGGGCTACCCTTCGGTATCTCTCCCACCTAGGTTTCTCCAGATTCGGTGAGAGCCTGGGTAAGAAAAGTACAAGGCCTTTGCCCTTTGAGAAGAGTGCCGACACATATGAGTGCTCAATAAATATTTATGAAGAAATATTTGTTGAATCTTCCCTTTTGTTCAGTTTGAATCATCAGGTCCTGTTGCTTTTATTGCCTGTATTGTCTTGCATTATCTATTTTCCAACATTTAATACAGGTGTTAGGGTTTTTTCTTTTTTCATCCTATATAATAAAGAGGTAATATGCAAATTGATCCTCACACCCTCAGAAAGATGGCTGCCTACGACCAGGCTGGTAGGGGGGTTAGTGAGGGACGACCAAATGACTGAACAAGCAGGCTGTGTGGGGCGACGGTGGGGCAACCAGGTCAG
>NW_005372084.1:1117701-1150541 GCF_000412655.1 Myotis brandtii | reverse complement strand
TATATATATAATGCAGATAGACCGGATGGGGGAATGACCGGTTGCCTATGACATGCACTGACCACCACAGGGCAGACGCTTAACGCAGGAGCTGCCCCAGCCCGCAGGCCCCGATTGCCCAATGGGGAACCAAGAACCGGGGTTGGGTGGCGGTGGACACAGGCGGCACCGGGGCCTGATCGCCCTGCAGATGGCCCTAGACACAGAGGGCAACCAGTGGCGGCAGGCGGCGGAGGGTGGGGCCAGCTTCCAGCAGCCAGGGAAGATTGGCTCTGATCTCAGGCCAGGCCTAGGGACCCTACCTGTGCATGAACGTCGTGTGCTGGGCCTCTAGTTTTGTTCATAAAATGAAATGTCTTATTCTCCCAATTAGATTTCAAGCTGTTGCATGACAGGGGCCTTTCTCTTGTCTCTCCTACTGCATCCAGCGTAATGCTTTGCTCAATCCATGTGTGTGTTAATGTGTGATAGAGGAGGGCACCTGTGAGCTGGTAGAATGGGCACTAGATTAGGAATCAGAAAGTCAGGTTTGTCTGTGCTCTGACAGGCAGGGTGAGAATCGTGGGAAAGCCATAATCGTTTTGAGGTTCCGTTTGATTATATGTAAAATATGGATATTAATTCATGTCTTACTTGCATAACAAGATCAAATAAATTGGGTTTGTGAGGATCAAGTAAATTACTGTTTGTATTTGATTTAAGGTATTCCAGCAATTACTTGAATTTAGCTGTGATGGTAGTATACCTACATGATCATTTCTGAAACTGAGGCATTCCATTATAAGGAAAGAACTGATCCTTGACGGCCTTAATGGAATAAACATGAGCTGATACTTTTTTTTTTTTTTAATTTGGTTGCAACTGGAATCAGGCTTGTCCAAAGCCAGAAGGCCTTGTCTTTTCTTCAGATATTATGTGAAATGTGAGACTGTTCGTTCAAGAACAGACAACCTTGAGTTTAAGAAGCTCTTTAATGCAAATAGTTTATGCAGAAGACAGAGAATCAGAAAGACTGTCCTGAGATTAGACATACAAAACTAACAAGCTATGCAAACCCCAGAAAACTCAGGTCTATAGGGCATGTGATTCCTTGGAAGAAAGTTAGAAAAACTCTGGGCAAGGAGTTTCTTGGCGTTGTTGGTAACAAAGCATGATGGAGAGAGTGTGGTTGGAAATGTAGTTTGCTGAGCTCTGGATGAATTTCCAATGTTTGTTAGGGTAGTCTGGTCCGAGACCTTTTTACTGTGTCTTAACTTCCCTCATGTTGCATGTTTTACTAGTGGGTCCCCAACCCATCATTGACCCAACATTGGCCAACCTCCATGGTTGGGGACACTTTTTTTCCTGTTTGCTTCATTTTATTCTCCTTGACTTTGAGCATCACATGACTTCCATTATAATTTAATTTCTCCACAGCAGACCTTCCTTACTTAGCATGGATGTTTGAGGTTATCCAAGCAATATGGTCATCCTGACAAATTTTGAAGACATCTTCTCACTTTAAGTCTTACCCGTGCTCCTGAGAGCAGTAGGCTAGTAGCCCTCAAATCTAGATGCATTGAAAAATCTGGATAACTTGATTAATTGATCTGAATTAGGGCCAGGTAGTATTTTTCAAATACTCCCTAAATGATTATAATTAGAGTTTACAAACGGTTTGTAATATAGACAGAAGTCCTTTTGCCATATTGTTGATATGCACTGTTTAAAGAAGTACTGTAATGACCCATTTGTGACACAGATATTCAGTGTTCCCACATCCTGATTTTCCATTTGGAAGTCTGACTACTATGTAATATTATGTGTATGTGTATGTGTATGTGTGTGTGTGTGTGTGTGTATGAATAACACAACTCCACAGACTACATTACATAAGAGAGCTCCCTTAGTGCACCAAGAAGGTGCCTTATTCCTGCATGTACAGGAAGTTTCCATTTACACCGATTAATTGACCCATAATCTTATAGAAGTTATCACATAGTATTGACTCATACTTACATTTAACATGTAAAATGAAAAATAGCTACAAATTCCATGAGTTTCAAGAAACCTTATTCTCCCATCATACTTTTGATGGCATTTTTTTAAATTACTTTTTAAAAAAATTAAATTTTATTGGGTTACATTGGTCAACATGAACATATAGGTTTCATGTGTTTTTATTAAGGACATTTTGACATGAAAAAATAGATAAAATAGTCTACTTGGTTCCCATTTACTAATCCTCCGACTTCAACAATTATCAACATTTTGTTCATCTGGTGTCTTGTCTTCATCCTTTACCTTCCAATTCCTAGTCTCTGACTGAGACAAACTTAACCTTATAATTTTTGCTTTTCCTTTGAAAATCCTAGTAATTGTTTAATATTGCATTGCCAACAAGCCTCACTCATCCCTGATTGAAGAGGCAGGTTGTAATTCCATCCCTTGTTTGCAAGGTTTCCTGCTAAACCTAAACCCTTAAGCTATGTTCTTGCAGACTGGGACATTAGCAAGATCTCTCGATTGAATTACAGAATTGCATTCCACCAAGGATTCAGATTTGTAGAGTACTTAACACTGAACTACATGAGGAGGCACAGGAGTAATGGGTCTTTTCAGTAATGTCATCTTTTTTCCCTTCCGTAAATCAAAGGCAGTATTACAAGACCTTTAGTTTTGTGGTATGACTGGAGCTATAAGTATACAGGGGCTGGAAATAGCCCCCAAATTAAAGCATTTGTCATCTTCTGAAGGTTTATTCTTTTACCTGTAGTTATTAATATGAATCATTGAAGAACCAGATCTTTTCTGTAATTTGAAACTTTTGGGGGTACAGATTCAACAGTTTCCAGTACCCTGAAAGCTGAAACAGAATAAATTACCCAACTGGTTTCCTCCTTCTGCCAGTGACCTGCTTTGGGGCTCTCAGATGCAATTCCCACTTAGCAAGGTGCTTCGCCCTCCAGCCTTGAGGACTGTGGGCTCTGAGACAGCCTGGACTCTCTTCTGGGCTGAAACTGGAAGTAAAATAAAGACAATGTTGTTGAGAATCACCCATCCTCAGGGAGGTCCACGTTGGAGACCAACTGGTCCCTGTCTGGGAGCTCAAGCCAGGAGGAAGTATTTGCTTTCAAACTGGATTCATGGATCTTCATAATTTTATCACAGTGGTTCCGAACCCCAGAGTTTCAAATCGCTGGTGCCCCCTGTTAGTTCAAGGAGAATGCAAATTTTCTGGACATTTTCTCAAAATGATACTTAATTCATTTTATTTTTATGAAAACAACAAACACATAATGTTGTCTGAAAGTCTGGGAACAAAGAGAGGAACTAGAGAAAGGGGGAAGAAAGAGAAAGCTGTAGAAATTTGGGAACCAAATCCTGTCTTTTTTGGGGGTGGGAGGATGGACTGGTTGTGGTGGTGTTTAAATGAATTTGTGCATGTATTAAAATTCATAGACCTATACACCAAAAGAAAAAAGTCAATTTTACTGTGTTATAATTTAAAAAATAGATTGTTAACCAGGAGAAAAATATAAGTCTTGTTGAAGGTTGAAAGTAAAGAAGCCAGTGAATGAATATGAAATATTCTGGAAATGAAAGGGAAAGAGCACTTTGAGATCATCAATTATTTTGAAAGTTGTTTAAAAAATTAAAAAAAGTTTTTATTTTATTTTATTTTTAAAAAATATATTTTATTGATTTTTACAGAGAGGAAGGGAAAGGGATAGAGAGTTAGAAACATCGATCAGCTGCCTCCTGCACAGCTCCTGCTGGGGATGTGCCCTCAACCAAGGTACATGCCCTTGACCGGAATCGAACCTGGGACCTTTCAGTCTGCAGGCTGACACTCTATCCACTGAGCCAAACCAGCCAGGGCTAAAAAGTTTTTTAAAAGTGCTTATTATAGAAATGGGATTGTAAAGATGGAGATTTTAAAAAGTTGTCAAGAATCTTCTAACTATACTAAGACACCTATTTGTATTAAAAAAAAATCCTATAGACTTCAGTCAGGTTCTGTTCTTCCTTCCCTTTACTGGACAGTGGCTACCAGCTCAGAGTTTCATGGAGAGAAGGGCAATGGTCCTTCCTGCTGCCCCAGAAGCTGCTGAATCAAAGTTGCCTTTTAGATTCACATTAAAGTTTGAGAATCACCGGTCCGAGGTAGCTGATTGCCTTGGGATTGCTACTGAGGCCTCAAGTAAATCCTTCCGCGGAGGAGGCTGACTACCAGCACACACACCTCCCCAGGCCCTGCAGTGGGGAGTGAGGGCGTAGTCCCAGCATTTCTTCCAGCAAAATGAAATCACTATATTGGAATTGCCCAAAGAGGCTTATCTTAATTACATTTTTAATATCACTGGCAGTATTTGAGGATTTCTTTTCCTTGCTGTCCTCAAACATTGGCTTTTTCTCTTAAATTTAAGTTTTATATCATCTCTGAGCCAGGTTGAAGGAGGAGGCTGATGGGAGTGGGTAGAATCTGAGAAATGTGGCATTTAACTGGAAGTTGCTAGTTAGCACAGGTAAGCACGGGGGAGGGAGAGCAAGTTGGGGGGCGGGGTAGACAGAATTCCCTGTTGTCTCCCATTGCTCGGTGGGGACAGCCTTGTTCTATGCTGGGTTCATACGCACTGTTGTGGGAAGTCTGTTATACATGCCTTGTCCTGAGCATGACTCCTGACTGCTAAGGTCCAAAGGAGACGCTCTCTGTGGGCTCTGGCTGTTGGTGCAGAGAAGCTCGCTCGCTGGGTGAGCTGCAGGTGTAAGAACTGCAAGACCAGTTGGTATTTCTCTATGGATGATGTGACTGGATCCATATGCCTTTAACTTTATGCAGAAAAATTCCCAGTGAAAGAAATGAATTAGCACCAACTGAGATTGCTTCCATCATATATTTTTCTTTTAATTAATATTTCATGACCAGTTAACCAGCAGTCTGTTATCCTTCTAATAAAGAAAAAGGTATTATAACCAATAAAATATATTTATTGCCCTCATTTTAAAGTCTTAATTAAGGACCCATCCTTCATGAAAATCTTTTTAAAAACTACCATCAGAGGTGCACAATAGAGGGAAAGAAGCCCTCTATGCCAAAGAAAGAAACATGTTCTCTCATGGTTAGCGCATTAAATGTATTTTTTGGACAAATTTGTAAATTCACACAGTAATTAGTGTATTATGGAAGAGAGAGAAATGTAAGTCTGCAAGTAAAAATATGGATCAGCTGTTTGTTCAGCGTAGATTTTGTATACAGCACATGCACACAATAGAATCATTCTCAAATTTGAGGAATTCAGAAATTTTTACTTTTTTAAACTCAATATAAAGACATAATGGAGCTCTAAGTTTGAGTAATTCAGGAACACATCATAAGAAAAGGAGTTTAGTCCTTATAGGATAATCTTAAATGAGCATAATACATAGTTCTAAAGCCATCATTCTCACTGGACACCCAAATTGTGTGCACCAGGAAGTGGAATCTGTGAAGATGATCTACATTATTGATGATTCTGCACAAGGCAGGTAGAGAAAGGGCACATGAATTCATTCCGGGTGGCTACATATCTATTAGACCAGAGTAAGTAAACAAATTCTCAATCAGGTTTCTCCTGCTTTTGTGTATTTTGAGCTCTTGGTTCTACTCATCAGAGAAGATGGAGAAGATGAGAGGCAATCTGTACACTATCATCTTCATTAGGGTTGGTCTTAGATATCAACATCATACATTTATAAGTGAAATAGAGGCTTAGAAATATTCTACTTAGTTTTTTCATTTGAGAAAAAAAGTAGAAAGATTTACTCAACACAGCACAGCTAGCTAATGGCAAAACTGGGACTGGAATTCACCAAATTCTGCCTGTGGCCATTTTAGAATGGAAAGAGGCACAATTCTGATTTGTGCAGTCCATTTGATCAATGGCATTAAATGTGCTGTGTAAAGTGCTACTTAACTTATGATTGCTAGTTCTTAGTCAATTGGGGTAAACTCAAAACGTGTTTGACATACCCCAGTAAACAAAAAGGGCATCTTTGCCCTAGCCGGTTTGGCTCAGTGGATAGAGCGTCGGCCTGCTGACTGAAGGGTCCCAGGTTCTATTCCAGCCAAGGGCACATACCTGGGTTGCAGGCTCGATCCCCAGTGGGGGGCATGCAGGAGGCAGCGGATCAATGATTCTCTCTTATCATTGATGTTTCTAGCTCTCTCTCCCTCTTCCTTCCTCTCTGAAATCAATAAAGAAATATATTTAAAAAAAGGGCATCTTTTTCAGTAAATTGAAGTTAAAGATATATTTACTTTTAAGCAGAAAGGACTATTTCTAAAGCATTATGACCATCTCTATCCCTGAATCTGAATCAGGATACTAGTAAATGGAGAATTTGTTTAAAACTTTAAAAAATTAGGATTATCTTGATGAGTGACTTTGGCAATATAGTCATTTAATAAATTTGGAAAAATCTACCCAAATCTTTACAATGTTCAGAATTCTAACTAGATTGTATATGATATTTCTCTTATTTTACCATATTTGCTTTTTGTAATTATAAATTTATAGTTATATACTTGCAAATATAAAAAGCAAGTACAGAATATTAAATGCCAGTAATCTTTGTTTGAGTGTCCTAAAAGGTAAAATTATTTTTCCAGTTGTTTCTGTTTCTATGTAATCAGTGGGCTTATTTTATTAGTATTTCTGCTCAGTGTTTATATCTTGTTGACTCTATACTTAATGAGAAAGCAAAGAAAAATAATTTCCAATGGTAATTATTCTTAAAGCTGAGAAGGAGCTACTTGTAGATCCATATTTTTATGATGCTAAATTGGTTAGTACTTGGCATAAAAAACAAACAATAAACTAAACCCAACATCTTCCAATAAAGAAAAAGGTATTATAATAAAGAAATATTAGGATAAGCCCACATTCACACTCAATGAAATTGCAACCAAGGTTTCAGATGTATGTGCCACAGCACAAAGTAGAATGAACATCTGAAAATCTTATACTGAGCTCAAGGACAATACAACAGTAAAGACCTTGGGCTAGAGTTCTATAACAAATCTACCATACACATATGATGGCCATAATCAAGGTCTAGAATATAAAAACTTACCCACACTTGAGAAAGCTAATCTATATACACTGAGTGGCCAGATTATTATGACCAATGTTATCCAATGGTACTTTCTTTTTCTGTTGTGGAATGGTGGAAAGAAGGCAATAGTGTGCCACCTAGTGGTTGAACATGGATTGGCATGGTAGACTCCCCAAATCCTATTTTATAGAATTTAAAGTGTATCAACATACACTAATCTTTCCTCCTCAGACAGACTTATTTTTCTTAGTCTAGAGAGTCCTCATAAGGTACTATTATTCTGTGTGAAGATCATAAATAATTTTAAACTGATTTTAAATAAGTAATTAACTCTAATGTGCATGGACATTTGCCATTGAATTATATTCAATAAATGGTACTTAATTAAATTCAGTTAAATCTAAGAACTATATATTAAAAGTAGTGCCATCCTAAGCTACTTAATTGTGAGGGGCTGTATATTATGATACTAGAAGTTATCTCATCTCTGTGGACTAACAGTTCATTTTTCAAACAAACATTGATTTCTATAACTTGACATTTAATCAAATGCTCAGCTTCTTCAGTATGTATTCTATCTTTTTGGTAGAGTACAACCAACAGTGACCACAAACTATTACTTTTTATATTTAACACTAGAGGCCTGGTGCACAGATTCGTGCACATTGAAAGGAAATTAATTAGATGGTGGCTGGTGGCAGGGACTGGGCCAGACGAGTTGGACATGCCCTGGAGCTAACCTCCTGCAGTCCCTCTCTGGCAGGTCACACATGGGGCGGCGCTGGGGCTCGAAGGATGTCTTTAGAGTGAGCAGGGTCCCTCGGGCATGTGGGGTCCCTCGGCCTGGCTTGTGGGACGAGCCAAAACCAGTAGTCCGACATCCCCTGAGGGGTCCCAGAGTGCAAGAGGGCACTCTGCAAAGTTGCAAGAGGGCCAGTCTTATATATATACACTGAGTGGCCAGATTATTATGACCGGCCAGATTATTATGACCACCCCATCAGTACTTCGTTGGGCCACCTTTTGCCTTCAATACTGCGGCGATTCTTCTTGGCATTGACTCCACGAGATGTTGAAAGGTGATGCGAGGAATCTGACACCATGCCTGGTGAATAGCACTGTCCAGTTTTGTGAGATTTGATGGTTGTGGAACCAGCTGCCTGATGGCTCTTTTAACTTCATCCCACAAATCCTCAATTGGATTGAGATCTGGTGGTTGTGGGGGCCACCGAAGCAAGGTAAAGTCTCCCTCATGTTCTTGAAAGCACTCCTGCACAATACGAGCACCGTGGCATGGCGCATTGTCTTGTTGGAAGAACCCATCTCCATTGGGATCTGCCATCAACATGATAGGATGAACTTGATCAGCAACGATACTTAGGTATGTTGTGCTATTCAGACTTTTATAATTATCTGGCCCTCTAGCAACTTTAGTGGGAAATTATAGCTAATTTGCCTACAAACGTCAGGTGGTCATAATAATCTGGCCACTCAGTGTACATAGATTAGCTTTCTCAAGTGTGGGTAAGTTTTTATATTCTAGACCTTGATTATGGTCATCATATGTGTATGGTAGATTTGTTATAGAACTCTAGCCCAAGGTCTTTACTGTTGTATTGTCCTTGAGCTCAGTATAAGATATTCAGATGTTCATTCTACTTTGTGCTGTGGCACATACATCTGAAACCTCGGTTGCAATTTCATTGAGTGTGAATGTGGGGTTATTCTAATCAGTATCGCTGAAGAAAAATTTCAGAAATGGTTATTTATTTACTGTCACAGACCAGGGTGTATCCTTAGGTCTTTTGTCTTTTTGCAAAGACTGCCTTTAAAATCAGAGCTGAAAGATTTTTAGACAGTGCAGCTAAACCAGCCTCATGATGTAGTTAGTGTTCTGAGGTTCACCTTATGAAATTGAACTTGAAATCACATATTCTCCTACTTCTGATCAAATTCTAATTTTGTTCTGTTGGAAACGTTTAGGCTTTTCTTTAAAGGTCAAATTACACCTTTTCCCCTCCTCTAGCTTTACACAGGCTTTTGGCTAAAAACAATAACACTCTTATTTAACCTGTTTTACCCTTTAGGATCCTTGAGGTTATGAGGGCTTTTCAATAGGCTGTAATCACAGAAGTTACAGCCTACATTTATATTCTATTTCAGCAGAAGCAAATCTACTGTGAGATAAAAAGTAAAATACATTTATCTGATTGCTTAAACATATTAATTGTGGGTAATGATTCACTTTTGTGTAGAAATGTAAAATAGAAAATATGATTCATTTCTGGTTTTGAAACTTTGATGTTTTTTATTCTGAGGTCACTTTATCATCTCAGTCAAAGAGACAATATCTTGTTAATCTATCTCCATTTCTAACATAATGGTATTAGTGAAATGTCATATTAAGGGCATAATTTCATTCTTTTTAGTATTTTTATTTGTTTTTTTCCCATCACCATTTATCCCCTCTATGCCCTCTTCTACCCACCCCACCCCCCTACAATCACCACACTGTTGTCCATGAGTTCTCTCTTTCTCTCTCTATTTTTTCTCAATCCCTCCACTACCCTCTGTCCCCAACACATTAAGTCCTTCCTTCCATCTTTTTTTTTTGGCACAGAGCCAGATGATTAAACATTGCTAGTGAGTGACACCCACAGTTTTTTGGTGCAATCTTTGAAGCAAATATTAAAACTCAAGCAAGGATATGGAAGTCACTGTCCAAAGTCATTATTGATCAGAGAAACCATCTTTAGTAGGCACAGTCAAATAAGTTTGGCATCTTTTGTTGACTTTCCAGGAAATAGTAGGAGGTCACATGGTGCAGAGAAAAGAACATTTAGCCTGGAGTCTTGCTCTGTTGGTAGAAATGTTGTTACACTTGGTCTCAAAGATGTTTATTTCTGACTAGAATTTGCATATATTAAGTTACTTCTGTAAGACATTGAGCAAATCATTTGACATACCTGGGCTTCATATGGAGCATAAGGTAATTTGGGGCATAAAACAATTAAACAGTAATTACAACTACCAGATTCTGTGGTTCACTTTCTGTTCAAACGTTAAGTAGGAAGTGAGACTTCTTCACAAAAAGGCTTTCACACACCCCTCACATCACCATGCTCCTCAGCAGCTGGTGGGCTGGAGGGAACAAGGCCATTCAAGTCACACAGACCCAGCAGGAGGCTCAGGCAGGAGGGGTGGAAGGTAGCAGCCTTCTCTCCCAGAAGCAAAGCAAGCAGCCAGCCTTTGGAGGGACTCAAACTCCTCTTCAGAAACCACATTCTGACCCTAAGGACAGTGCCTAAAAGCAAAGTTGAAGAACAATTCTTCACTTGGCAATAAGTAGCAAGAAGGCCACATTCAGAGAAAATATATATTTCACCAAAATAGATGGGGTGATCTCGTGTGATGTGGGAGGCGGTGACAGCGATTGCTATCAAAGCCTCTTGCGTACCTGATAGACTAGGTGCTATTGACCCTTGAATAACGGGAAGCTATGGGCACAGGCCCGCCACGCAGTAAAAGATTTACATATAACTTTTGACTCCCCCAAAACTTAACTACAATAGTCCCTCAATATTCTCAGGGAATTGGTTCCAGGATCCCCATGGATACTCAAATCTGCAAACGCTCAATTCCCTTACATAAAAAGGTACAGAATAATGCATAAAGTTTCCACCTGCGGATCAAAAACACTGTTTTCTACCCATGGTTGGTTGCATTTGTGGATGCAAAAACCTGAAGATACAGAGGGCTGACTATATTTATTGAAAAAATCCATGTATGAGTGGACCCATGCAGTTCAGACCTGTGTTGTTCAAGGTTAACTGTACTTAAAGGTTTGTTACAAGCCATATGTAATTCTCATTAGTATTTGTTATGGGTCAGATAGTGTTCCCCAAGTATGTTGAATTCCTTAACTCCAGTACTTCAGCATGAGACCTTATTTGGAGATAGGGTCATTACAGACATAATTACAGACCCTGGAACAACACAGGAGTTAGACTTTCGCATAATTGAAAATCCATGTGTAACTCTTGACTTCCTCAAAACTTAACTACTAATAGCCTATTGTTGACCAGAAGCCTTACCAACAACACAAACAGTTAATTAACATCTATTTTTCATGTTATATGTATTGTATTCTTACAATAAAGTAAGCTAGAGAAAAGATTACTAAGAAAATCAAAGGAAGGAAAAGTACATTTACAGTCTTTATTTTAAAAAAATAATCCACCTACATGACCCGTGCAGTTCAAACTCATGTTGTTCAAGGCTTAACTGTAGTTAAGTGAACATGAGGTCATTGGGGTGGGCCCCCTTTCAATATGGCTGGTGTCCTTTTTAAAGGGAAAATCTGGACAGGGGCATGCACAGAGGGAAACACCCTGTGGACCTGGGGCAGAGATTGGGCTGAGGGATCCTGCCAGCCAAGGAATGCCAGAGATTGCCAGCAAACACCAGAATTCAGAGGAGAGGCCAGGAACAGACTCCTCCTCTCAACCTTCAGAAGGAACCAGCCTGCCGACACCTTGATCTCAGACTTCAGCCTCCAGAGCTGCGAGGCAGCGCATTTTTGTCGTCCAGCCCCCAGTCTGAGGTCCTGGTTACGACAGCCCTCACACACCTCTAACACAACATCCTCGGCTTGCCAGTTCTCGTGCCTTCTTTTTATCATCTTCCTGAGGGCTTGGGTTAGGATTGTCTGATAAGAGACAGGATGTGCAGTTAAATTCAATTTCAGATAAAAACAAGTATTTCGACAAACAAAACAAAATGTCCTGTTTGGGACATACTGATTCTAGAACATTACCCATTCTCCTTTGAAATTCAAATTTGACTGGCTGTTCTGTATTTTTATTGGCTAAATCAGTTTTTCTGGGGTACATTTGTCACCGTAGCGTTCACTTACATGGACTGAGAAGATTCTCTGGTGCCTACTTGGGCAAAAGCACAGAAGTACAAATGCTTTTAGGTTTCTGTCTCAGTGAGGCTCATTTCTGATTATATTTATATATGCTAAACCAGTGCTGCAACTAACTAGCTGTAAGACATTGTGTAAATCATTTGACGTATTTGAGTCTTGATCTTCTCATTTGTTTAATGAGGGAGCAGAACTACATGCTTTCAGAGGTCCCTTCCAGCACTAAATGTCTACCATTCAAGAAAATGCTCCTTAAAGAAAAATTTAAAAAGCCAAGCTTATTAAAGTGTTAGAAAGTACTTAGCTATTTTTATAGGTTGGATCAAAAATATAAGCTGTCACTTCTTGGAAAGCTTTATTACCGCCACTTCTTAGCAAAGGCTGAAGTTTAATATCATTATGGTGCCCCTTAATGAGGAGTCCCTAATTTAGGAGGGTGTTCATGATAATGATCACTTAAAAAGATTATTACTGATTTGAGAAATGGTGCAAGTCTTAATGGATGCTGAGAATGAAAGCTGAGTGATTACTTTTTTACTGGGCTGGTGGTGTTGAATCATGTTTGCTCTGCTAATTGTACTTAATTTACTGTGCAGTTTTGTGTTTTTTTTTTGCCTCTCCTGTTGCTCTGAGGAATAGTGCTACTGGGCGAGGCATTGAAGTTGGAGCCTTTATTCACTGACTATCACATATGCCTTAATAGTGAAGGCATCCTGAATTTATTTTTAGGTAATTTGTTAGAGAAAGTGTACTGAAGTTAGCCTAGCAGTTCTGAATCTTCCCTCTGCACTGCTTCTTAGACATGTAGAAAAGTTTACCCATCTATACTAATAAAAAGGTAATATGCTAATTAGACTGGGTCAACCGGACATCTTCTGGTCGTCTTTCCGGACAAAGTCACGATGGCGGGGGCCGAGGCAGAGGCGGTTAGGGGCTATCAGGCAGGCAGGCAGAGTGGTTAGGGGCGATCAGGCAGGCAGGCAGGTGAGTGGTTAGGAGCCAGTGGTCTCGGATTTCGAGAGAGGGCAGGCCGGGCTGAGGGACCCCCCCCCCCAATGAATTTCATGCACCGGGCCTCTAGTCAGCTTATGAAATCCTAGGAGCTGCCAGTGTTGCCAATGGTTCTTTACAAAGAGAACGGATTGTTATTTCTCAAATATGGTTCTAGAAATTCAATGGGTATACTTTTTGAAGTGCCAATGTGCATTTCATACTGGGAGCCATTGGGAAGTTGGTTTGGTAGGAATTTGAGATTAAGAATAAAGGGAAGGAAAGAAAATAATCCTGATGAAAAAGCTACAAGGAACCCTTTGCTCTTACAGAGAGCTTGGCAGAGCACTGGGTTCACTCCAGGACCTGGCACTTGGGGTCAAGGAAGACACTCAGCCTTGAGTCTCTTTTGTGAGGGCGCCATGGAGGCTGTTGGCATGGCTGAGATAAAGCTCTTCTTCCAATAACCACATCTTGAGGAACTATACCTCAAATTACTAACCAACCCAAATCCTTCTAAAGACATCTAGAAGGTTCTGTTAACCCTCTGTGAGACAATTTGTCTGGTCTCAGGTATGGTTTTATAAAGAAGTTTTAATTACCCTCTGAAAATGAGTGTGGGAACACTCAGTTATTTACCTAATATCAATTTCCAATCCACCAATAACCACATCTTGAGGAACTATACCTCAAATTACTAACCAACCCAAATCCTTCTAAAGACATCTAGAAGGTTCTGTTAACCCTCTGTGAGACAATTTGTCTGGTCTCAGGTATGGTTTTATAAAGAAGTTTTAATTACCCTCTGAAAATGAGTGTGGGAACACTCAGTTATTTACCTAATATCAATTTCCAAATCCTAGCTACAATGTGTCCAGTTCCTGGGGATGGCTTGTGATTGGTCCCAGCAATTATAATAACCTTGCTCTCCATTTTCCAAGCTTCCTTTGTAGCTAGAAGTGTCCATGTGTCCTAATTCTGGTCAGTAAGACAAGAGGAAGTCTATGGTAGGGGCACCTGGAAAAAGCAGATGTCAGTAGCAGATACCACCCCTTCCTGTTTTGCGCTTCCCTGAGTCTTCCTGCCTCTATCCAGAGTATAATGTCTGAAGCTACATGAGGTAAGAAGTCAGCAGGACGACAGGAGGGAAGATGGAAGGAGACCGTTTCTTTGACTTCGTTGCCCAATGAGTTACTCTGAACCTCCGCCCTCTGGACATTTGTTGTACCAGGTCCTGCTCAGTTGTTGACTTGGGCTGCATCAAGCGAGGAGCTATTTATTCTTCCCCAGTGGAGTCCATTATTGAAGCAGAAAGGGACTGACTTACATTCAGAGAGAAAGTGACATAAACTTGGGAAAAAATATGACCCTTGGAAACAAACAATTACCTGGTGTTCTGTTTCCTTTTCTTAAAGTTTCTTGATCAGAGTAGAGCAGGTCTGTGCCCTGCAGGTTTCGTCTTCTACTTATTTTCTACCCACCACATGAGGGTACATAAAGAATCACATGCAGTAAGCCCTACCAAGTATAATTATGAATAATGGGAGTGATTATGTATGTGCGCTGTGGTCACATTAACAACAGCCTGCTTTGCTCTGTAAGACCCCACTCACCTTCAGTCCATGAAGCGAAGCCAAGCCACAGGTCAACGGCTGGTCCCATGATTTAGGTTATACTCTTACTCTAAAGACTGTGTAAGATTGAGACACAAGACAGTGGATTGTACGGGACATAGGAAAGTCATGATCTGAGAACCAGGTGTCTGGTATTTCCACTAAGATTCATTGCCCGGTTTATCAGTGGCCCAGGCCCAGCATACTTGAGTAAACAGGAGTCACTTCATTGGCACACGGACTGACCTCACTTTGCAAAGCTCTCTCCCCTCCCCAGCATACCTTTGCAGCAGTTTCCTGGCAGATACTTTATGACATGTTGCCATGACATAAAGCTCCCTCGAACTGCGTTACACTGCCCAGAGCCCCAGGCTACTGGGAAAAATGGCAAGTGTTTGAAGTTTAAGCTAAAGAGTATGCTTTTAATGAGATCGTGTGCATTGCAGATCAAAAGCATCACCAAAAGGTAAAAAGTTCAAAGAGGCCTTTACATGCACAGGGAATTTGACCAAAGCAGCTTTCAAGATCTTTCCGATAGAATTTTAAAAAGCGTTTTTAAGTTTCTAATCCTGAATGTTGCACTTCTGTGGGTTTCCCCTTGACCTTTCATCTGACATGACCTTTGGTGGTAGGATGGGTCTATCAGCGGGGAAATAACAGTGCTTGGCAATCTGTGATGCTGACCTTACCAGGGTCTGTGAGCATTTGGGAACGTGGCCATTTGATAGGGTACTATCTCTTCACAATGTTGAGGGGAAAGCACAAAAGCCATAGCTGGCTTAGGAGAATTTAAGCTTTGCTTAAACCTCATGCACTTCATGAAACTCTCAGAAATCTTTTCAGTTAGAATTGAGGGAGGAAGGGAGCAAGAAAGGAACCCTTGCGAAGTGCCTAGTAGATAACAGGTGCATGTGAGGACTTTGATGCATTATTTCATTGAATCCTCAGAGGATCTTCGTGAGGTGGCTGTTGTTAATACTCTGTTCTTCCACTGAGATTTATGTTTTAACCATCAATACATTTATTGTAATTATCCTCGCATTCAATTTAGTTTGAAACGTCAGTCTTTAGCCTAGAACTGTGCGCAGTTAGAGAGCAGAGGCTGTGCTGCTCACTGCTGTCGTTCACGGCCACAGTCCAAGGCACATCATCTCCTTTAACCTCATAAAAACTCTGGGGGTTCGGTTTGGTTTTGCTCATCGCATAGATAAAGAAATTGTCCAAAAGGTTGGGTAACCGGCTTTTAAAATCACACAACCAGTAAGTGGCAAAGCTGAAACTTGAACCAGGCCAGTGAGTGTACACTCCACATGTCTCCATTGTGCGCTGCTGCCCCGAATCTCTGTGTCCTCTTAGAAACCAGAGCTTCGGTGCTTGTTTGACTGAGTGCACCCGCGTTGTGAGTGATCTGTTTTCCAACAGGTAACTCAGCCTTCCAGGCTCTGATCTCCTGATTGCAAACCCCCTCAACACCTTTTGTCCGCACTCACTCAACACCCTCCTAATTGCTCATCATTCGACTTGTGGGTCCAGGGCCGGCAGCATCCGCATCACCTGGACACTTCAGAAAGAAACAGGTCCTCAGGGCCTTGCCTAGATGTTCTGCATTTCAGGAACTGGGAAGTGGTTTTAATCGAACTTTCTAGGTGATCCTGATGCATGCTGACTCCGAAAGACGGCTTCAGGGGTCTCTGCGTCAAGGATGAACCATTCAATCTGCTCTTTAGAAAGCAGCTAGGGATTCCCCCCAAGTATTATTATCTATTTCTAGACAGTGTAATTCATTCTCTTACAAACTTCTATTCTGGACACCCCATTTCATTTTTGTAAAATCAGCATTATTGAGGTATACTTTTTTGTGTGGTAAAATATGCATAATATAAAATTTACCCTTTAATATATCCCAAGAAACCAGAAACACCAATCAGAAAGGATATGTGCACCCATATGTTCATAGCAGCACAATTCACCATAGCTAAGATTTGGAAACAGCCTAAGTGCCCATCAGTAGATGAATGGATTAGAAAACTGTGGTACATCTACACGATGGAATACTATGCTGCTGTAAAAAAGAAGGAACTCTTACCATTTGCAACAGCATGGATGGAACTGGAAAGCATTATGCTAAGTGAAATAAGCCAGTCAATGAAGGAAAAATACCACATGATCTCACACATTCATGGATAATAGAGACCATTACAAACTTTTGAACAATAATAGATACAGAGGCAGAGCTGCCTCAAACAGATTGTCAAACTGCAGCGGGAAGGCTGGGGAGGGTTGGGGGGCAGGAGGGAAGGGGGTAAGAGATCAACCGAAGGACTTGTATGCATGCATGGGCAGGGGATTTTCAAAGGCGGGGGAAAAAAAAAGGACACATATGTAATACCCTTTGTAATACTTTTAGCAAAAAAAAAAAATTAAAAAAAATAAAAATAAAATAAAATTTACCCTTTTAATTATTTTTAAATGTGCAGTTCTATGGCATTTCAAGAACATTCACATGATCGGTTTCAGGTGTACAGCTTAGTGGTTAGATAATCATATACTTTACATAGTATTCCCCTCGATATTTCGAGTACCCACTTGGAACCATACATAGTTATTGCATTACTATTGACATTTCCTATGCTTTACTTACTTTCCCGTGACTCTTCTGTAACTATCCATTTGTGCTTCTTAGTCCTTTACCTCTTTCACCCAGTGCCCCAAACACCCCTCCTGCACCCCTCCTCCCCGTCCCCTCTGGCAACCACCAGTTTTTTTTTCTCTGTAACTATGAGTCTGTTTCAATTTTGCTTGTTCATTTATTGTGTTGTTTAGATTCCACATATAAGTGAAATCCTATGGTATTTGTCTCGAACTGGCTTATTTCACTGAGCATAATGCCCTCCAGGTCCATTCATGCTGTCGCAAATGGTAGGATTTCATACTTTTTTATGGCTGAGTAATATTCCATTGTATATATGTACCATGGCTTTTTTTATCCACTCATCCATTGATGGGCACTTGGGCTGCTTTTATAGCCTGGCTATTGTAAATAACGCTGCCATGAGCCAGGGATTTTTGAAACACACTTAGCATCATGTTCCATGGGCTATAACTGTGCACATTGTTTATCCAGGTACTGAACCCTCTACCTGCTTCAACTCAGGTATCTACCACATTCTCTTCAAGGGTTTTGCTTCAGTGACCATTACTCTCATTGACCATGAGTGTTTTGAGAGTTTGGTTTTATTCATCTTCATAGTCCTTGCGCCTAATATCCTAAACACTATTTATTGAACAAATTAAATGAACTGCTAAGTCACATGTTATTTTCTTATGGCATGAGGCAAAATCTAGTCATGAATCTGACAAGTTTAAGTAATGTATCTAATTCCTTTTTCAAAGTGTTTTTAATAATAAATTTTCCCTCAATTAAAAACTATCGAGGAGTTGGGGGGCAATTATATAAGTAAAGCCCGTTGTTAAAAGTAATGAGGAAGCATAACTATTACTCCACGCGATGAGCCTACAGGAACACTAGTGCTGATTGTCCAAGTGGTCAACACTCTTCAAGGAACCAATTTTTCATTCATTGGCCAAGTGTTTTGTTTTGTTTTGTTTTGTTTTCAACTAAAATGAGCAAGAGGTATATTCCCTCCTCTCTCACTCCTGACATGTTGGGGGGGGGGAGCCCAAATTTAAAGTTTTGACAGGTGCCTTATCTCACACAAAATCCAGAGTTGGGAGCTGCTTTCCCAGCAGGCAGGGCAGGAGATAGACAACATGAGGCAAGTTACAGCTGCTGAAAATTACATTTTATGAATCATACACTGAGAATTATAGAGCTTATGTGATTTATCCAAAGTTGTACTGGTGGTAAGAAGTGGGACTGGGATAGAACTCAGATCTGCTTGAGTTCTTTTCCCTGGAACACCGACCGCCCACGAGAGGGGTTCCCCAAGGCCTGCACCTCAGGATCAAACAAAGAATCTCAAAAAATACAGATTTCAGCTACACCATAGCCCTAATAAATTAGAATTTTG
Source organism: Myotis brandtii (assembly GCF_000412655.1). Taxonomy (NCBI): domain Eukaryota; kingdom Metazoa; phylum Chordata; class Mammalia; order Chiroptera; family Vespertilionidae; genus Myotis; species Myotis brandtii. The sequence goes on along the minus strand of NW_005372084.1, from coordinate 1,131,903 downwards.
GGAGTAAATCAAGGGGAATTTGTATTTTTAAAACATGTTTTTGCTACTGTGTGTGTCTTTAAATAGTTTGCTAAAATTTGAGTGATCACATTGATTACTATAAAAATGTACATATTCCAGAGATTATATATAGAGAATTTCTAAGATGGTATCAGTCAGTAGTAGCTTAAAAGTGCTGGAGGGAGGTGCAAGGATCTGTGGAGTTAGGAAGGGAGGCAGGTGAACCAAGAACAATCTCCGTGACTTCCCCATTTTGCCTCAGGCCAGCCCTGCCTGTGTTAGCTCTTGCCTTTCTTTTGAAGTAAATGTCAAAAGTAGTTTTCTTTGAAGGTGACATAAGTATTTAACACCTCAAACAGCGAGAATCCCATCAGACAGTTTTATGATGTGATAATTTACCTCTTATAAGTAAGTACACTTTGACCAGGTAGAATATAACTAGCTGAATTTGAATTTCAGAAAGGAATTCTACTGAAACAATTTCTCTTGCTTTTCTAAAAATATATTTTCATTGATTTCAGAGAGGAAAGGAGATGGAAAGAGAGATAGAAACATCAACGATGAGAGAAAATCATTGATTGGCTGCCTCCTGCACATCCCCTACTGGGAGATTGAGTCCACAACCCGGGCATGCGTCCTTGACCGGAATCGAATTTAACCTGGACCCTTCAGTCCACAGGCGAACTAACACTCTATCCACTGAGTCAAACCAGCTAGGGCATCTCTTGCTTTTTTTAAAAGGCAAATCTGATTAATTTTTAATTGGAAAATTAAGTTCCATTGGGTTCATTGCATTACTAAAAGAATGGGCCAATTATTGGTCAATAAAACAATGTGACCAGAGATTCCATTAAATGAAGGCCTCTAATCTTACTTTGCACAGTATAAAGTGAACTTGATAATTTTTCCTGCATTTAAAATATTTAAGTATAATATTTCTTACTCTTCACTTAAAAATATTCAAGTAGTATTCTTTGTATACCACTTACTTTGTATACCACTCATGTGTATTACGTCTTGGGGATACAGTGATGAATTAGACAGGATTTTGATACCCAAGGAACTTCTAGTCATAATTAACATGTATGTACTATGTGTATGTATTATATTCTCCATTAGAGATTTTTCTGCCCAACTTGTGCCTGGATATTAGTTACATAGTTGCCCATACAGACTTACCCTTAAGCATATCAAGCACATATCTCAAAAGAATAACTATCTTTTCAGACATGTTAAAAGAGGGATTGAAGATAAGAGATTGTTTGCATAGGCGATAGAATAACTAAGGAGACAGGACAGCGAGTCACTTGGAGATGAGCAACACGGGGAACGGCTGGAGGGAGTCAGAGAAAACAGACTCCAGCAGCTGGTTCCTTTGGGTGGTGGGTTAGGACCACAATGGGCTCTCCCAGTGGGACCTGGAATCCTGGACAGATGCAGCTGCTGCTAGAGATGCCTGTCAAAGTAGAGCAAGAAGGAGAATCTTTTTAAAAAAAATATATTTTATTGATTTTTTTAAAGAGAGGAAGGGAGAGGGATAGAGAGTTAGAAACATCAATGAGAGAGAAACATCGATCAGCTGCCTCCTGCACATCCCCCACTGGGGATGTGCCCACAACCAAGGTAAATGGCCTTGACTGGAATCGAACCTGGGACCTTTCAGTCTGCAGGCCGACGCTCTATCCACTGAGCCAAACCAGTCAGGGCAAGAAGGAGAATCTTTAGTTTCCCTCGGGCAACATGCTGAAAAGTTCATGTTAGCTCCTCTGACTGGAAGGGGCTGGGGACAAGCACAGCAAAAGAAGACGGAGGGAGATGTAACATCCAAATATTAGATGCGGCTTTGAATGAAGGTTGGAGGAAACGCCCTCTTTTAGGATAATTCAACAGAAAGTCATTTATTAGAACATAACTACTTGCCTAATCCTTTTAGAAATGTCTTTTCCAATATTTGCTCTTTTTTGCTGACAGGCTCTGTGGGTGGCTCTCCAGAGGCCAGGGGTTCCTTTCAGTCTCCTCAGTGGTTCCCTCATGGGCCCACCCTTGTCAGGCTGCTCTTGCCTCTTGGCAGGACGCTCGCTCCCTGCCATGCCTGCAGCAGGCGCTCATGCTTGCGATACCTCCCCGTTGATGATGCAGCTCTTCAGAGATGTCGTGGGCTCTCTTTTCCAGCTGCACACCTGCCTCTTTTTCTGGGGCGTGGAGTCTGGTTGAGGAACGCTGACCATGGTGCTTCTCCAGGCCACTTTGGGTAACGACGAATTGACTGCTGGAGGTGAGGACTGTGGTTCTGCCGAGAGCTGTGCAGAGTGATGGTCTGCAAACCGAGAGTAGCACCTAGCAGTCCACTCAGTCTTCTGCCAGCGCCTCCCATTGAACAAACCTAAGGAGAAGCCAAGAGGAGAAGGGAGTCTGGAAACCACTGTTTCTGTGATACGAGCAGAGCAGGGAAAAAGGGAGAATGACACCAAATAGTCCAAAGGGGGCAAACTCAGCTGCCCTCTGAAGGAATTAATCATCTGTTGGTAGAGAAGGCCGGGATCGCTCCGTGTGTGTGTGTGTGTGTGTGTGTGTGTGTGTGTGTGTGTGTGTGCGAACCATGAAGCATGTACCTCCTGGAGAGCAGCTGAGATAGGGGGTCCAAAGCACTGCAGAGGCACCGTTCCATCCAGACCTCTTTCAGAACCAGGGTTCTTGGACTCTCTACTAAGCCCCAGTGTCACTTCAGATTTTTAAAACTTTTTTTGTCTTGCAGTAGAGCTCAATATCTGCCTTCTGCTCTCAGAGGAAATCAGCCTAAAGTGAATCCAGACAGATGATCAATGCGTCCACATCGTCTGGCCTCTGAGACTCTCAGAGAAGAAATGCTTAGCTCAAAGTAATAAATTGCAGGCATTGTGGCAAAAACAAGCAGGTTTTCTTTGAAAAGTTTCTACGGGATCCTCTGGGCTCCGGTCTCCCCTCTGTCAAGAGCTCTGCATAGAGGTTTGATTTGCCCCACTTTTACCAGGACCATGTCAGGTTGGGTACAATGACCTCAGCTGAGGACAGTACTGCTCAAGAACCAGTTTTCCCCCTGCCAATGCGTGGTGGACCTGCACTTTTGTAAAGTGTAATCGATTTTTAAAAGCTTAATAGAAAAAGACATACAAAGCCCCCTTTGAAATACTTCGCCTTAGTATCAATCGGCCTGAAATGACTGCGCTCCTCCTCGCTGCTCTGCACTCCTGTAGACCACACCGTTTCTACACTTACTCAGGGTCCCCATGGACTCAGAGCATCCGGCTGAGGTAGTCCTTCTGGTCTCAGGAGGCTGCTCTGCAGGAAGCTTGTTTTTCCCACACCTGCCCTCCGGCCTGTGAATTTCTGGAAGTCTCGACCAAGATTTAACAAGAAGCAGGATCTGTGCATCAGAAGCACAATGTGCCACGGAGCTCTGAGAAGCAGCTGGGAAGACTCACCCGCTCTGCTTCCAGGGCGTGTGTGTGCATCTGACTCATGGAAGGGGGCCCCGTCTTTTCCCACACGCCGTTTTATGTCCTCTCAAGGCTGACAACTTGGAAAAGGCGGCGGACATATCTACAAATGACAGCTATCTTCAGGGAAAGGAAAATGGCAAATATTAGACAAAAAAGTATGAAGTAAATTTTTCACCCTGAAGGGCTAAAGAAATCATTAGAGCTACCTGACAGCCTCGGTCTCCAGGCACCGGACCTGCCTCCCGGCTGTCTCATTGCTATTTATATGAGCCAGGACAGCTGTCCAGCAGCCAGGTGGAAACTGGGGGCATCTACAGGAACTTCCACATGGCCCAGAGGGAAAGAACCAGCAACTCTTACATCTGTCTTTTAAAATTCTGGGTTCCAAATTATCCATCCATTGTTTATAATTAGTTACTCTTCTCCACACACACACACACACACACACACACACACACACACACACACACACTTTAATACTTTTATTCCTCTCTCCCCCAAAACATTACATTGAGCAAAGTAAACATTTAAGAGTTAATTATCATGTCACTTCCACAAGATATTACTATACATACAGAGTGGGTATGGAAATCAAGTAAAATAAAAATAGCTGCTCTTTGCTTAGGGTAAGATTTTCAAATAAATTATGAAACGGGAAGTTTAAAGTGCTTCTCTTACATAATCTTGAAACTTATTTAAATCTACAAAATTTCTTGTTTAAAAAGTTGTCATTATTGAAATGTTATGAGGGTAAGAAAACACAAGCTAAATACATATCAATGGGATATATTCTCAAGTGCAATTACATAGGGATGGAGTGCTTCTTTCCGGTTGAGAAATAGGTTCTCTCTCATGCCCTTTATTAAAGTTTAAGGAAAGTGTTGACTTGACAGGAGAGAGAGGGGCAGGGAATGAACTTTCTTACAGCTGATCTTTAAGGACTGGTGTGCTGCCTGCAGCACTGTCATTAAGCATGACCGGATACAGTAACGTTTGCAAAAAAAAAAAGTTAAAAAAATCAGAAACAGAAAACCCCTCACCACCCAACCAGCCCCAAATCCATCCCCCACGACCACGCTGTGTTTTTGACGTGTCTACATGTGCACGTGTGTTTCCAGTGAGAGCTTGATCATTGTTCTACCAGCAGCTAAAATCCTAAGCCATATGTCAGCATGTTTCTCCAAGAGAAGCTCGGCTCTGTTCTCCTCATATTGTTTCAGCAATAGACTCTAATCACCACAACTTAAAAATCTGTTCCCTCAATCTTTTGACAAGTTAAAGTTTCTCTTTTTCAGCCTTTAGCATGATAAAAAAAACCAAAACCGAAAACAACCCAAACCTCTGTACCTATTGAAATTCTTACTATGCCCAACATCTGCTTTCCTCTGAAGATTACATCATCTTCTTTTAGATGAGGTTGTGCATTTAAGACCTGAAAACTGTGACCCCCGTTGCCTAGCAACTGGGAAACTCAGGCCTCAGCCCTAGTGGGGGAGACGAAAGAAGGTCAATTAATGTGGCAGGCCTGTCCTTATCAATATGCTACCGTGGCAGCTACTTTTATTTCTGTATAGTAATATATCATAATAAGTTTTGTAGGTCTTTATACTGTGGTTCTCCCTTTTGAATAAAAGCATAACTAAGACTTGAGGGGATGTCTGATATAACAGAAAATGTAACCATAAAAAAATACCCAGAATAGAAATCATCTGAGTGCTGAGTACCCTGCCGGGCTGCCTGAGGCGGTTACACATTTCCATTGAGTTATTTTATGATCAGGCCAGTATGTTATTGAAATATTATCTCTTTAGCCTTTCTCATTCTGATAAGAAATGACAGGCTCTCAGAACAGTAATACATACAGAGTACAAAATATGGAGCTGTGGACAAAATTCAGCTGGGATAGCGAGCACTGACTCTGGAGAATTTCCATTAAAACCGGTCATCCCTGGGTCGTATTTTCAAATCAGGCAAGTCGCATTCTAATGTCACTTTAATCGTGATGTGAATTTGGAGCCTCTGTCGATGATTAAATTCAGATCAATTATTGAACAACATTAAAGAAAGTCTGTATTGTTTTTTTTAGTAACCTCATTGAAGATACAATTTCTTTAGTAAATGATGAAATGCTGTAACATTTATGATGTACAGGTAATAGTTACAATCAGACTTGAAAGGGTCATTCATGAATACAGGCTAAGGCAACATAACTAAAACATTTTAAGTGAACTATTCAGAGGGTGGTCTGATTTGGAAATATTTTGGAAATGATATGCAATATATATGGCTTTGTTCCCTTATTTATACATGGAGGAAAGGTGATCTTATCACTATTTACTTATTACTTTAAAAATATGTTTTTATTATTATTTTTTTTTTTAGAGAGAGAGGGATAGAGAGATAGAAGAATTGATGAGAAACATAATTGATTTGCTGTCTCCTGTATGGCTCCTACTGGGGATCAAGCCCACAACCTAGGCATGTGCTCTGACTGGGAATTGAACAGAACAGGTGACCTCTTGGTTCCTGGGTCAATGCTCAACCACTGAGCAACACTGGCCGGGCTACTTATTGCTTTTTATTGTTGTTTAACAAGTCATTTCATAAATACAAAATTGTCATGTACATATTTATAGATATCTGAGCTACGCATGTGGTCTCCTGGTTTGCATGTCAGGAGACCTGGGTTTCGTTCTTCACTCTGCACTGTGACCTCGGGCAAGTGGCAACTCTTGGGGTCTCAGCATTGATTCCCAATCTATGAGATGAAGAAGCTGAACTACATAATTGCTAGTGTCCTTTCCTGTGATTCTTTTATCTTCTATCAGCTACATTTTTCTCTGTTCTCTATTCTGCCATCTAGATACACATAATGACATTTTTATGCAAAGTATGACTTATATGAGCTTTTGCATAATAGCCACTTTGTGCATTTTAAGACTTTTTGACCTTCTGACAAATGACCTTCAAAAGGACATAAATTTAGGTTCTCAAATATTAGCAGCATTCGGGGGTTGTATAAACTGACCTTCCACAAACCTGAAGCTAGCATTTTCCTCTGCTCAGCCCCGTCTCCGTGAACCTATGGGATTCATGACTTGTTTTGCTTTTCTCTTCTTTTTATTTTTTTTCTAAAAAGCATTAATGTAGAAGCAGATGTTGTCTCCTCCTCACAAATGCTGCACAGTGAATCATCTTAGCCTCTCTGTAAAATTTTAACTTAATGGAGTCCTGGCATTTCTGATGAGACGAGGAACTTAATTTTATAGAACAACCTATTGAACAAGCTGTTCTTGGACATTCCCATCTCAACTAAATGTTAAAAGTATTAAAATTCACATTAGCACAAGAGGAAATTTTGCATGGGTAATCCTTTAATACAGTGTTTTATGGCTCTATTAGCTGCACAGCAGCTGGTGACATGATGAATTTAATCCATTAAAAAATTCAGTAAGAGGTTTAAAAGTCAGCTTTTTAAAACATTATCTTGCTGCAAGGAAAGAGAACTTCTCCTCGAGGCCAGAACTGGGGTGGCTTCACACTGTGGCAGGTAGGGGACACACCTGCATGACAAACTCTCACAAGCTCAGAGATTTGCACCGAGAGTGATGAGTGGGAACTCAGGGCTGCGGAGTCGGCAGGGGCTGCAGCAGTGGGACATCTGACTTCCCTCTTCCACTTTCTTCTTGCTCTTCAGAGAACATTTCACGAGGATATTAAATGATGGTGTTTTTAAACGGTCAAGCATTTTTTGGCATCATTGCACATATTTATGTAAAACGAGAAGTTCTTGAGTCTTTAGTGGTGTAATCATATAGCTCATGGGGACATAAGGAAGAAGAGATTTCTCACCTTTGATATAAGCGTTTGCAAAGTCACTTGGGTATCAAAGCTTTGGCTCGAGAGATAAAATTTTCACCTTGAAGAAATGCTCCTGGTTTGTGTATCTATGGGGCATTGGAGGCATCCTGGGATCAGAGTAGCTAAGTGGCTTCAGGACTGGACTGATGGTACTGTCATTTCTTAACCACTAGCCTTAACATTCTTCATTTTTATTTCCAATTTGTGACTTATTTTCCCCAAAAGAAAAGAAATCTACATTGTCCACCCCCACTGGTAGATTGTGTGGGTTAGTAGGTAGGATTAATTGTTCTCAAAGTCAGGAGAATGTCTTGGCAACAAATATGCACTTCTGAGCAGAGACGGTAGAGGTCACCTTGGATAAATTGCCTGGCATCTGTAAACCAGTTTGTCACTCTACTCAAGCCTGGTGAATTGAAAAATAGGTAGCTTCATTTAGGAGTGGTTTTTGCCTAAACAATTCATTTATATACTCATTCCATATTCATGTAAATTCCTCATGTTATCTCCTCGCTTAGCAGATCTTGATGTAGGAGGGGAATTGCTATTTCTTGTACAGCTATTATGGATCATAAAAGCAAAACTAAAATCCACTTCATTGGCCTTGCAGGAGATCTCTAATGATCCCTACAGTTTAAACAAACCACCAGGTTGAAAACGGAAGCAGCTATTGCATTCTCAAGCATAAAAATTGGTTTATTTTCTTCCAACACGAAAGGCTTCATTTTTCTCAAAGTGCATGCGTTATTAGGGTATGAAAAACCATTGCTTCTGCTCCATGAAGGGAGACATGAAATTTCTAAAATTATTATTTTCCATAATCTGCATCTCCCCCCCCTCCCCCCGCCATGCTGCCAAACATTACCTTTTAATGAAAAGGTCAACATATTTAGAAAACCGTTGAACTTGAGAGCTGGTCACTGTGAGCTTGAGTGAAATCTGTTTTGATGGTATCTAATCCTGTGTTTGAAGCTGATTGATCTGGATTCACTGCCCCCCTCCCCCCTTGCCTTTACAAAGGCACCTTTCATGGGTGTGCAGTAATGTGTTTCTTTTTCCAATCTATATGGTTCCTGGTGACTGAGCCTGTTGTGAGAAGGGTTATGCAGTCTGAGTGCTTGACTAATGATACTGCCTTCTTAAAAAAATAAAACACAAACTCCACTAAAATGATTTCTTTATTGAAAAAAAATGCATAACCGAAATCCAGTCAATAGTGTCATCATAACCACACACATTTCCACGTATATACTATTTTCATAAGCAAGAAAGATTCTGGTTGACATTTCAGATTTTATAGTCAAGGATAACACAAAAGCAGAATAATCAGATCTTCTCAACCAGCATAGGTATTTTGATAGAATTTGGCATGTTATAACCATTTTCAAAGAATTTAAAAATGAGAGCAATTTGTGTTTCTTGACGGTTTGATCAATTTTAATGACTCTTGAATCGCCACTGCAGGATAATATGGATTGGGCCAAACTGGGTTACTTGATGCGTGATTAGCTGATCCTAGCTGCTAAGAAAAAGCCTCCGCCTCTTCCATGTTTCCTCCATGTTGCGGTGGAGTCCTCTGCAGTGAGACACCCTCATACATGAATGAGCCCTAGATGGCCTCTGCGAATGGACACCTAGGTTGTTTATTTCTTCGTCTTTAGCTCAAAAGTCCACCCAGGCCAAACTCAAATTTTTACAGACCAATTATTGTAAAAACAGCCCAAACAAGGACATGGTTAGCCATTTATAGACTTCCTGCTTTGCCTATCCAGTGAAAGCTCACCCAACAGCTGCTACCTATTGATGGAATAGGGCTCTGCAATTGTAAGATCTCAAGCTGCTGTGCCCTTCTGAGCTGTCTGTCCATAGTCCCCACTGTGCTGCCGAGGGCCACCCCTGGTCCTGTGAGCCCCTCTTCTCCCAGGAATTTCCTTGTTTTCCTTTCCGTCTGAACAGCGACCCCCATGCTATGAGGACTTCCCCCACCTGCAACCCTCCCAGCAAGTGCCACTACATAAAGTGTGTGGTCATATCCATCTCCTCTATCAACTCCAAATTCCTCAACCCCTGACCTCTTCCTCTGCCTCCTCCTCCCCTTCTCCTTCCTCCTCCTTTTCTCCCTCTCTCTCCCACTTCTTCACAATAAACAAGAAACCTTGATTGGTGTGGGCTAAGAAGAGGAGGAGGAGGGGTATAGAGATTTTTAAAAAGCTGCCTAAGTTTACCGAACCTTGGCTATGCTGATGAACAAGTGACTACTGGTCCCCTATTGGTCTGGCCACCACGGGGAAGGAGCTGCCATTGGAGTAAGACAAGGGCTTGTTGTCAGGAAGCCTCAGTCTCTCCGGTGGACAGCACAGACACACATGAAAAAAGAGCAGATCAGTGGCTCCTCCTCCTGACTGTGTTCCCATAACTCACAAGCCAATTTCCTTCTCTGCTCCCTTTCTGCTAACGTCACTCATTTATTCTCTCACTCTGAGGATTTTGGTGGACTCCCTTCTATGTGAATGGCACTGTTGTGGGCACTGGGATGTAGCTGAGATTGAAGCAAAGGCATGAATTAGATTATGATGTAGGGGAAGTCTTACCAGCTGGGATGGGAACTTAGAGAAAATCCCACCTTTCCAAGGCTGTGGGGAGTGGAGAAGAGAGTGCCCGAAGGATGGTGTATGGGGTGGAGGCTAGGACCCTGCTCACTCCTCTCTGGCCTGAGATCGGGGCCCCATAGGACCATCCAGTTCTCTTGGGAGAGTTTCAGGAAGTTGGGCCAAGTGACCTGCTCCTTTAGGTGGTGTGTGTGAGTGTGTGTGTGGGCTGCATTTCCCCAAGGACACTCATATTATGGCAAACTCCAAGTGATTCCCCAGTAATCCCAGGAAGTGCTCAGGGTAAAAATAGGGCTCCCTGAGCAAATTTGCTTGTAAAACACTGTACACTACAAAACCCATTAGCGCAATGCTTCTCGAAGTTTCTTTACACACAAATCCACTGGGGATCCCATTAAAATGCGGATTCGGATTCAGTGGGCCTCGAATGCTGCATTTCTAACCAGTGCCCAGGCGATGTGATGCTGCTGGTCCACCAGCACTATTTTGATGAACAAACCTGAGGGGATTCTTTCTGCATCTTAGTCTCTAAAGGCGCTAAGATATCCTCCACGAATCCACCCAGTTTTGTCTAACACGAACATTTACAGAGCTGTCTGGCTGCAGGACAGCAATGAGAGCTTTTGGGATGTAGCTGAGGAAACATTGCACTGTTAGCCTCACGGTAGTTCACTGCATTGTCAGTCAAGAATTCGATTTATTTTGCATGCCTGTGTGCACTAGAGTGTGTAAGTGTGCCACATAAGTCTGTATGGCAGGCTGTTGTTTGCACAGATAGCTACCACATCCTGTACAGGACCTCCCAGAACTTTGTCGATGACTCATCACAAGATGAAGTCTATGTTTCCTTGCTTCAAACCTGTGCCTGGTGAAGTCTCCATGGGCAGAGCACAGAAGAGTGTGATTGTGAGGTCCTGGAAGGCAATGCAGTTTCCACCTGTTCTCTCTCAGGATACTTGCTTTGAGACTTTAGTCACCACGTGACAAGTCTGGTTACCCTGCCCAGAGACCACATGGAGAGTTGAGAGGGAGAGGGACAGGGTCAGGGAGCGGGAGAGGAAGGAAAGAGAGATGCTGAAAGAACCCAGCTGTTTGAATCTCCCCAGCACAGGCACTGAACATGAGTCGAAAGCTTCCCAGATGACCTCAGTCAGACCTCAGCTCTAGTAACGGCATGAAAAACCTCAAATGAGAACTGCCTAGCTGAGCCCAGTTAGCTCGCTGATTTATAAGCAAAATAAATGATTGTTATTGTTTCAAGCTATTGTTTTGGAGTGCTTTTTATGCAGCAATAGATGTCTAGAAGAGTCTGAATAATAAAAATTAATCAGATGAGGGACTTGCTTTTTTAAAAAAATATATATTTTATTGATTTTTTACAGAGAGGAAGGGAGAGGGATAGAGAGTTGGAAACATCGATGAGAGAGAAACATCGATCAGCTGCCTCCTGCACACTCCCTACTGGGTATGTGCCGCAACCAAGGTACATGCCCTTGACCGGAATCGAACCTGGGACCCTTGAGTCCGCAGGCCGATGCTCTATCCACTGAGCCAAACCGGTTAGGGCAGGACTTGCTTTTTTTATATTAACTTAGGGCCAAGGAACCTTGGTTGGAGCTGAGGTAAAAAATAAGTTATTCTTAGAATTTTCCTGTGGGTGGAATTCTCATTGTCTGTAGTGAGAATCCAAAGCTGAGGCACTCTCTCCTCATACCCTTGTAAGGGTAAGGTTGTAGTCTATAATCCAGATGACATCTGATAAACAAGCAGACACCCATGAAAATGAATGACTGTCAAAATTTTTTCATGCTTATTTGTTATTAACGACAGAGAATGTAAAGGTGCAATTCAAATAGTTTGTTATTGTTACACGTTTTAGCAATATATTACAGTTTACGCCTTGGCTTGGAAGTTGATTACAAGTTTTATGAGACTGAGTGCCTGTTATTGGCAATCTTGATGTTTTCTTTTTCCCGGTAAGATATCACAGACAATTGATTTATATGTAGTCAATGTTTTTCTATATTATATCATTTCAATAAAAAAAATTAAAGAAGAAAGTGTGCAGTAGGGAGTGGGAAGAGGATAATGAAGGTTACATCAGTCATATGGAAGGGTTTTCGAGTATATTAATAATATGTATGTACTCTATGGAATCCATTCTAAGAACACTTTATATTCTTTGCAAGAGACAAAACAAGTCATCAGGGACTTTTTATAAACACAGGTGGTGCTTATTAACTGAGAAATAAAAGTTTTACACTCCTGATGATTAGCTTAGACAAGTGTTCATGTGCTTCTGCACTTTTGGAAAATGGTTCTTATATTCTTTTCTAGTTTTCCTCTCAACCCTGATTATTTTCATTCCATATAACAGCTTGAGTTAGTGTTGCAGTGATACCTAATATATCTGTGACAGATTTTTTTTTTGGGGGGGGAGTATTAGCAATCTATTTTACAATGATCATCATAATAAAATATGGCACTATACACATTTTAAAAGACTTGGCTGTGAAACCTCAATGAAATAAACAAAGACTTCATATGTGAATAGAGAATTAGGATTTACATCTACAAGTAATAGGCTTAAAGGGAAAATCCAATTTGCCTCTTTTATCTGTCATTGTCATACATTGCTGTGTGCTTTATCTTAGGATTTCCTGAATTTAGCTGGTTATTTTGTGATTGTTTCAATACATATGAAGGGCAGACAAAAAAGGCACAAAAAATTAAGAGGATTTTGTGAAACAATATGAACAAAGCACACAAATGAAAAAAGGAGACTGCAAGATCAGTTTTGAAAGAGGAGGCAATGGATTCTAGAAAATTTGAAAAAGAAAAATGTGCGGTGTAAGGATTTGTAAATTCAAACCTTTGGAGAGCAAGAGAGGTGAGAAGTTTTGTGGGCATTAGGAGCAATTGGAGGAAATGTGGTTTGGAGACCTGTCTGGCCTCAGAAAGCCTTGGAGCAGAGGCTGACTGGACAAATTTGAATGTAATAAATGTTGTAGAGATGGCATATACGATGGCCTTTGGATGCAGGACCCCCTTTCTGTAATTAAGCTTTACATCTCATAATTATAGGTAGACTAGATAGATAGATAGATAGATAGATAAGTACACATTTATATACTTCAGGAAATACTTTTATTGTTTACCTCATAAGCACAATACAATATTTCTATAACACTCTGAAGAGGAAATGAAATTGATACCAAGAATTAGTAATTGGGAGATGAGATAGTAACTACAGAAAAATGAATCATAGAAAAAATAAATGTACGCATCAAAGCAGGGTGCAAATAAATGAGAGGCAGAAGCCTTGATTATTGGCTCTGGCTACTGGAGGGCATCTGTCTAGGTGGGGTGCCTCACAGGCAGATGAGAAAAACAGAGCTTCTAGTCAAAGCATAATATGCTAATAATATGCTAAGGCTGCTTAACAGCTCACTATGATGTGCACTGACCACCAGGGGGCACACATTTCAACTGGTAGGTTAGCTTGCTGCTGGGGTCCAGCTAATCAGGACTAGGAGAGATGGGCCAGACACACCCTGGAGCCCTCCCATGGCCCCTCCCAGGCTGGCCAACCTCCTGTGTCTCTCCTCAGCCCTGATCATGCACCAGTCAGACATTCCTCTCACAGTCTGGGACTGCTGGCTCCTAACAGCTTGCCTGCCTGCCTGCCTGATTGCCCCTAACTGCTTCTACCTGCCAGCCTGATCTCCCCCAACTGCCCTCCCCTCCCAGCCTGATCACCCACAGCTGCCCTTCCCTGTGGCCTGGTCACCCCCAACTGCCTCCCCTGCTGGCCTGATCTCACCGCCTTCCCCTGCAGGCCTGGTCCCCCCCAACTGCCCTCCCCCACAGGCCTGGTCGCCCCCAGTTGTCCTCCCCTGCTGGCCTGATGGCCCCCACTACCCTCCCCTGCCAGCCTGGTCGCCCCCAACTGCCATCCCCTGCAGGCCTGGTTGCTCCCAACTGCCCTCCCCTGCCGGCCATCTTGTGATGACATCGCGTGTGATGCCACCTAGGCTTTTATTATATAGGATGATAGCACAGGAAGTGATCACTTTCTAATAATCTGTTCTTTGGTATCAGTTGCTGAATTATTTGCAGCAAGTCCCTCGGCCTGGCCTGTGCCCTTTCGCTATCCAGGATCCTTCAGGGGATGTTGGAGAGCTGGTTTCAGCCCAATCCCGCAGGCCAAGGGACCCCACTGGTGCACGAATTCATGCACCAGTGTAGTAATA
>NW_005372084.1:1102618-1117512 GCF_000412655.1 Myotis brandtii | reverse complement strand
CCTCTCCTGCCTCTGCGGCAGCGCTAAGGATGTCCGACTGCTGGCTTAAGCCCGCTCCCCACGCTAAGCCATCAGTCAGACATCTCCCGAGGGCTCCTGGAATGCGAGAGGGCACAGGCCAGGCTGAGGGACCCACCCATGAGTGCACGAATTTTGTGCACCAGGCCTCTAGTATTGTACATAATTATTACATTATAATAAAGGCAGCATATTCACTAAGGGCTGTGTTGGTTAGTAATCTTGGCTAATATTCATGTAAAAGAAAATAGTTTTCCTCTGGTTATATATTTTCATATTACTTGGCTATTTGTCTTAAGTTTTTAAAATGCCTCTATTTCATTGTGACTATTGAGTTGCACCATATGCCCAATTTAGAAAAATCACAAATGCAAAAATAATTAAAAGTGATTAATTGGTTAATGGAAGAGTAGCTTCTATCTAGTCCAGCGGTTCTCAACCTGTGGGTCGCGACCCCTTTGGCAGTTGAACGACCCTTTCACAGGGGTCGCCTAAGACCATCCTGCATATCAGATATTTACATTACGATTCATAACAGTAGCAACATTACAGGTATGAAGTAGCAACGAAAATAATTTTATGGTTGGGTCACAACATGAGGTAATATATTTAAAGGGCCAGAAGGTTGAGAACCACTGTCTAACCTAGGTACAAAATGCAAAAAATGACTACTTGAAGGCACTGGGGAGCAAATAAAAGCAGGCAGACAGTGGAGGAGGATTAAAAGCTGCTAGACCATGGCAATGCAACTGAGTATGCCTCATATTTTTTAGCCTTTAGTGGAGGGCAAGCCCCAGTCCATGCCATGTGGGGTGATTAAAACATGGATTGAAATTCATCATCTTAGTGGTTTAAAGAACCATAGGATAGAAGTTCAGGCCCACAGCACATGGAAATTGAGGTGGAAAATTTATGAAAAAGAGAGCCAGAGAGGAGGGGGATTCCCAAAATCAAAGTAAAAATTCTGTCTATATATTGTTCATGGATAACCCATGAACAATACATCTAAAGGATATATTTCAAGCAGCCCAATTAAAACTAAAAGAACAACGACAACCCACTTTGTTGTTTCAGAGTTTGGCATTTGAGTTTAGCTCAGTTAAGTATCTGCTTTAAAAAATGCATTTTAAAGAAATGAACAGAATGTATAGTTTCTATAAAAGAGCATTCCTAATATTCAAGATACAATAGAAAACTACCAAATATATAAAGAAAAATGAAAATGCAATTCATACTCAAACAAGAAAGAAATCAATGGAGGGTGATCTCAAAATGACCCAGATGTTGACGTCAGCATACAAGGATTTCAAAGCAACTATTATAATTATACTAAAGTGTTTGAGAAATATACTAGTATGATCAAAATAAATGTAAATATAGGAAATCTCAGCAGAGAATTACAAACTATGAAAAAAAAAGAGAACCCTCATGGAAATTCTAAAATTAAAAATTACAATGTCTAAAATTAAAAAAAAATTACTGTATGCACTTAACATACTGGACATAATAGAAGAAAAAGGTTATGACTTTGAAGTTAGCAGAAATTATATAATTTGTATAAGAAAGATATAACAATTTAAACAGAAATGAATAGAGCCACATGAAAACTGTGGAAAATATTAAAATGTCAGATAGATTTGTAATTTGCATCCCAGAAAGAAAAGAGAGGGGAAAATGGCAGGAAAGTGTTCTATAAGCACAATAGAAAATGAAAGTATCTAAACCAGCCAGGGAAAACTGTTTACATATCTATATATATAAAAGCCTAAGTAACTGAATGACTGAATGACTGAACGACCAGTTGCTATGACGTGCACTGACCACCAGAGTGCAGATGCTCAATGCAGGAACTGCCCCCTGATGGTCAGTATGCTCCTACAGCCAACCTCTGCAGCTGGCCAACCTCCCGCAATCTCTCCTCCCAGGGCGGCCAACCTCCCGTGGTCTCCTCCCCTCCCCCCATGCCAGCTGAGGGATCCCACCCGTGCACGAATTTGTGCACCGAGCCTCTAATAAGGGAATAACATTCTGGATAATCACTGATTTTTCATCAGAAACTCCAAAGACCAGAGAGAAAAGAATAATTTTTTTTAAGTGCTGAAAGAAAAGTAAAAACTGTCAACCCCAAATTATATATTCAATGGAAATACATTTTAAAATAAAGGCAAAGGAAAAAAAAAAACATTTTCAAATGAAAAACAAGGGAATTTGTCATCATCAGACTTGCACTAGAAATGTTAATGCAGCATCTTCTGACTGAAAAGAAATACTAGATGGAAACTAATATTTTTAGTAAAGAATGGAAAACATTAAAGATGTTAAATATCTGGGTAAATATGAAAGAATGTTCTCTTTCTTATTTTCTTTTAAACTATGTATGTGTGGTTAAAGCAATTATAAAACTTTCTTATGGAGTGTATATTGGATATAAATGTAATGTATATACCAACTATCACAGAAAATGGAAATAAATACATATTAATTATTTAAAAAACTGAAAAATTACTGGTATGTATTGTAATTCCTATATCATTCACTAAAAAAATAATGTAAAGCAGTAAATCTAAAATGCCAATACATAAATTAAAATGGAATTTTAAAAATATTCAAAGAATCCATAATAAGGTAAGGAAAAAGGAAATGAGGACCAAAAAATCAAAGCAGACAAAAAGAAAATAAATACTAAAATGGTAAACCTAATTTAAATAATATCAACAAATATACTAAATATTAATGTACTAAACAATTAATTAAAAGGCAGAGATGATCAGACTGGAGAATGAGATTTAACTATGTCTGGTCTACATGAAATGTGCTCTAAATGTAAAGACATAGACAGATAAAAAAATAAATGGACAGAAAAATATATTCGACAAAAACAGTAATCATAAGAAGAGTGGAGTGGAATTAATATTAGCTAAAACAGACAAAGAACATTATCTGTGATGAAGGCATTTTATAATAGTAAAATTATCTGTTTGATAACAGCCATAAAGGTGTGTTAGCCTAACAACAGTTTCAAAATATATCAGTGAAAAATCTATTGAATTAAAAGGAGAAATAGTTAATTCCATAATTATAGTTTGAGATTTTTAACATGCCTTTCTTAAAAACTGGTAGGACAATTAGACAAAGAAATCATTAAAGACATGAAGTATCAGAACAACATTATCACCATCCTGACCTAACTGATATTACAGAATACTATCACCAACACATGCAGAATACATATTATTCTGAAGAGTGTATGGTATGTTCACTAATATAACATAAAGGTCAGCATATTCTGTGCATTATAAATTGTAATAGACTTAAAAGAATTGTAACCAGAGTATATTCTCTGATCATAAGATGAAATTACATAAAAAATACATTTTAGTTACATTAAAAATAAAAAGCATTGGATATCTGTGAAAACACTAAATATCTGAATAATAAACTCACTTATAATCCAAGGGTCAAAAAAGAAATCACAAGAAAACTAGAAAATATTTAGGACTGAGTAATAATAAAAGCATAACATATAAAAATTTGTTGAATACAACTAAAGCAGTCTTAGAAGAACAAATATAAATACAGCTTTAAATTCTTATGTTAAAATTTCTATAAAAATAATTTACATATAATAATAAAGAAGTAAAAAAAAAAAAATAATTTTTAAAAAAGGAATAACAAAATTATAAGACTTATACTTTCTAAATTTAAGACTTACCTTAAAGCTACAGTAATCAAAGCAGCATGGTATTCACAAAAGGTTAGACAAGTATAATGGGTCTAGAAATAGACCCATGTATCTAAATGTGGTTTATAGAGGAGTTCTCAGTAGTACTTTGCATTTTTTCTTTAAGTCTGAAATTATGTCAAAGTAAAAACATTTAAAGATTGGATTATAAAAATGTAAAATCATTTGAACAATAACAAATGGGCATAGATACTTATTGAATTGGTGGAAGAAGTCTGTCAAACAAGTATATTAAAAATGCGTTTATTGTTCTATAATGTAAAATTTCCTCCTGATTTATATGTAAATACTTTCTTCCATTTAAAGAAAACATTACATATTTCAACTGAGAATGCATATTTTAATGTGTAATGAGTTTTTGTATTAACATCTAAAAGCATATGAATATATACTTAAAAATTAAAGACCCAACAAATCGGTTGGGAGAAAAATTCCTAAGTAAAAATGAAAGCAAATCTATATTACACATTATAGCAGATGCCACTTATGGTCATCTCTAGCCCCTCATGTTGTCTAGATTCACCTGCAGCTGAGGTAAACACTATCCATGAATAATTTCCTACTGTGAACTACCATGGTTTTATATTTTCGGCCTAAAGGATTTCTCCAGTGTGCTAACTTACAGGCATGGCAGCTTGGAATTACTGGGGATTTAATACCCCAGGAGTTTTTATGGGTATATACTCCAGCTTCCTCTTTGTTCACTAGGACATTTCCAAGAAGTGTTATAAACACTTTCTCAGAGATGGAGCTCCATATGTCCATAGTATTATACCACTTATGAACTCACCCTTTTTCTCCCTTTAGCCCAATATTACTGTCCTCACTTTGTTACTTATGCTTCCCAGAATCACATCTCAGATAACTTTCTATACCCAAGTACTTTTACGGAAACCCAAAATACAACACACATTATCTTAATATAAAGAAGACCACAATGTCTTAAAACTTATAGGTGTTACTAATACACTCTGAATAAAATTTGTAGCACTATAAAATTTCATTATTAAAAATGAAAGAATAATATAAGAATTAAGTAATTCATTTAAAAAGTTAGAAAATAACTAATACATATACCTAAGAATAGTAGAAATTAGAAAATTATACAGATAAACACACATGCAAAATCAGTATGTTAGAAAACAAATAAAAAATTAAAATAGTTAATAAGTTCAAGAGTGTGTTCTTTGGAAAAAATAAAAACTAGCAAATGTCTGAAAATTCTGGTAAATAATACAGTCTTGTGCCACATAAGGACAGGATAAAATCTGAGAAATGTACCCTTAGATAATTTTGTCAATGTGCAAACATCATAGAGTGTACGTCATAAACCTGGGTTACAAGACAACACAAGATTAAATCAAGCACAAGAAAAAATAATATAGTCAAGAGATGGGTAAATGGGAGATGTATGAGGCTACTGCTGGGGTGATATGGCATATTGTTTTACAGCGAACTTTTTTTTTATAAGTAGAAACAGTACAATTTAAAAAATAAATAGTATAGTATAATAAATACATAAATTAGTAACATAGTCATTTATTATCATTATCCAGTATCATGTACTGTACATAATTGTATGTGTTATACTTTTATACAACTGGCAGTGCAGTAGGTGTGTTTACATCAGCATCCCACACATATGAATAATGTGTTGCACTATGACTGTAGTATGGCTACAACATCACTAGGAGATAGAAAATTTTCAGCACCATTATAATCTTATGGGACCACTATTGTATATGCAGAATGTTGTTGGCCAAAATGTTATGTGGCATATGACTGTATCAACAAATAAAAATGAGAAAACACAAAGAAACAAAATAAGAAAGTGATTATAACATTAGATATTGAGAGATAAAATAAGTTAAAGAAAATGTTAGGCATGTTTATGTTAATAATTTGAAAACCTTGGCAAAATGAATGGTTTTAAGGAAAATATGAATGATCATAATTAATCCAATAGATTGGTAGCTGAATATAATCATGAAAAAAATTAAAAATGTTTTTGAAGAATTTCTTTTAAAATGTTCTAGGGTTGAATTATTTTGAAATAACTTTTTCCAAACTTTTAAGGCATAGCTCATTTTTATGGTCCACAAGCCACTTCTCAGGATAGATGGGAAGCATCCCAATTTATTTCATAAAATAGTGTAAATTGATGCCAAAACTTTAAAAAAAATAATAAAAAAGGAGAAAAATTCGTGAACAAATTGTCTTCTGAATATGCTTAAGATAATGAAAAATATCTATAATCAAAAAGCAATAGTTTACTAGACAGTAAAGAGCTAAAGGCATTGCCATTAAAATTAAGAACAGCTCGGTTGGTGTGGCTCAGTGGTTGAGCATCGACCTAGGAACCAGGAGGTCATGGTTTGATTCTCGGTCAGGGCACATGACCAAGGTTGCAGGCTTGATCCCAAGAGGGGGGGGGCGGAAAGGGGGTAGCTGATGATTCTATCTCATCATTGAGGTTTCCCTCTCTCCCTTATTCTCTGAAATCAATAACAAAAATTTAAAAAAATTAATAACAAAACATGGATATATGCTATTGTCACTATCAAGTTATGGTGTCCTGAAAGTTCCAGCTATTAAAATAGAAGAGAAAAAAATTATAGAAGAGGTAATGTGTTTGTTATTGAGAAAAAAACAAGCTTTTTTATTGATTGATTTTTCTGAGAGAGAGAGAAAGAGAGAGAGAGAGAGAGATTTGTTATTCCACCTATTTATGTATTCATTGGATGCTTCTTGTGTGTGCCCTGACCTGGGATCAAATCTGCAACCTTGGCATGTGGGGATGATGCTCTAACCAACTGAGCTAACTGGCCAGGGCCAAAAACAAAGCAAAACAAACAAAACAACACAAAATAAAACAAACAAAACAAAACAGAAAAACCAACCAGGACAACTATTGTTTATAGATGACATTGTCTTTTTAGAAATTATAAGAGATGAATTTAAAAACTGTTAGCAACAATAAGGTTAGTTAGTTGATTAATTAGGTTAATGGATGTTTTAACAAAGAGAACTCAAAGACAATAGATTAAATCAGATAGAAATTTCTTTTCATCCCAGTGGTCAAGAATAGTAGAACTACTCTGCTCCATGTGGTGATTAAGAGACCCAAGTTCCTTCTCTCTTGTCCAATAGTCCTCTAGAACAGGGATTAGCAAATCTTTCTGTAATGGGCCAGAAAGTAAAAAATGTTAGGTTTTGAAGGAACATACAATATCTGTCACATTTTTCTTTCTCCCTTCCTTCCTTCCTTTTTAAAAACAATCGTTAAGAAATATTAAACAATTTTGAGCTGATGGGTCATACAAAAATCAGGCCACAGGTCAGATTTGGTCCACAGGCCATAGTTTGCTAACTCCTGCTTTATAACTTATTGCTTTTTTCTTTAAAAAAATATATTTTATTGATTTTTTAAAGAGAGGAAGGGAGAGGGATAGAGAGTTAGAAACATCGATGAGAGAGGAACATTGATCAGCTGCCTCCTGCACACCCCCTACTGGGAATGTGCCCGCAACCAAGGTACATGCCCTTGACTGGAATCAAACCTGGGACCCTTCAGTCAGCAGGCCGACGCTCTATCCACCGAGCCAAACCGGTTAGGGCGACTTATTGCCTTTTTCATTGTTAAAGATGATTCATCTCAAGTTGTTGCTCCAGAAGAAAAATACAAAGATTTTGGAGATGACTTGGAAATTGCACATACCACTTCCATTCACATTTCACTGGCCAAACACAGTCACCTACCTACCGCAACTACAAGGGAGGTTGGGAAATCTAGGTAGCCATGTAACCAAGAGAAAGGGAGGACTATACTTGGATAGGACATGTATAAATTTACTGGTTAAAATAAGAATTAAAAGAAAAAACAAGTTTCCTGAATATCAGCAATTGCCAATTAGAAAATATAATGGAAAATGTTTTTTTCAACAACAAAATGTCTTTAACAAACACCTAGAAAATTTTGAACCAGAAATGTTCAGAATCTACCCAAAGAGAATTATATATAAATATACTTATTATATCAAAGAAAGTAAATTTTGATAAATTAAAGAAAAACAAAAAAGTGCTAGATGAAAAGACTGAGTGTTAAAAATATGCACGCCAATTTTCTGAAATTAATTGATAGGTTTAATGCAATACTAATAAAGATTCTAATAAGATTCATTATGTGTTTGACAAGACGTTTCTGAAATGTAGGATGATACACAAAAATAAATAAAATTTTCTGAGAGAATTCCCAGAAATAATATTTGAAAATAAGAAAAATGAGAGTAACTTGATCTACCAGATATTTAATTATAGGTGCCATCAGTTAAAGGAAGAGGCTCAGAAGAGATAGTGTAGTTGAAACAGTGCCTACCCATTACCCTTTCTAAGTATTTTTAGGTCACAGGATTTTGGGAAACAGAAGGTTCTAATTCAGTCACTTTTTGGGTGACTTTTGGCAAGTGATTAAATTAATCTGAGCATCAATCCTATAAAATAAAAGCCCAGCGACTGAAATGGTGGAATGACCAGAATTACCAGAGACCAGAGAAACCACGGCCTCTCACCCTGGCCAGCTACCCTCCAGCAAGTGGTTAGGAGCAATCAGGTAGGCAGAGTACTTAGGGGCGATCAGGCAGGCAGGTGAGCAGTTAGGGGCCAGTGGTCCAGGATTTCGAGAGGGATTTCTGACTGCTGGTTTGGACATCCCCCGAGGGGTCCCGGGTTTCTAGAGGGTGCAGGCCAGGCTGAGGGACCCCCTCCCCCCATGCACTAATTTTGTGTCCCGGACCTCTGGTTTTATTATAAAAGTCAGCCAATAATGTATACATTATAGGGGTTTATTAAGAATCAGAATTTGTTTTGTATTATTTCTTTACCTTTCCATAAACTTTGGAGTAAAAGATTTTATGTAGCTAAAATGATGTTAGTTAAATCTAGTGACCCTAGTAGAGGCACCTAGGATTGCAACACGTGGTGGCTGTGGTTACTGCTGCTGCTGCTGAGGAACAGGAGAATTGACAACTAGATGCAACTTTCTCTTGATGTGCTGCAGAATGCCACACGGCAGTTTGGCTAAGAAATGGTTATCAGTTTAGGGCAAGAAAGCTGTTCTAAGTTTTAATTCTATTTCTAACTAGACAATATTGGGTATGTTACTTAATTTCTCTGTGCCTTTATTTTCTTATCAGTAATATTCAGATGATGATGATGACAGCATGACAATAATAAATTATTGATTATTTAATCTGTCCTAGGCACGAAGTATTTCTTAAGAGGCACATATCATCATTATCACCATCATGGTTATTTGTATTTTGCAGATGAGGAAACAGAGATAAAAAGATTTTTATAACTTGCCAAAAGTCACACAGCCATTTAATGGATCAGCACTTAGGCAGCTCTTCACCCTCAGGGTACCACTATTTGTGTAAGAGTAGGAACGGAATAAGCAGCTGTCACATCTGGATTAGGACAGAGAAATATGGGCGATCACATTACAGAGGCAGGAAATAGAAGTTGGACAGTACGGTCTAGCTGATCTGTTTGGCTGTATGAACTTTATTTAAACAAAGGGTATTTTAAAGGCTCAATGCATCCTTGAGGTTAGGGTGTTTGCAAAGCACTTAAGACAGTGTCTGGTATATGGTAAACATGCAATGATGAGGTTATCTGTGTAGTGGTTCACCACTGTAATAGGTCCAGCAGAGTGCCTAACTTTTTATCAGCTGCTTGATAAATGTTTGTTGATTGAATGGATGCTTTAATAAAATGCTTGATTTTCACATGTTTTTGATATTCCTGGGTTTTCCTAGAGTTATGATTTTAAGATAGTGAAAGATACACCACAGTGAAAAGGCTTGTAGTCATAAATCAATGTTTGTCTATGACACCATCTTTCCTATTTAAATTTGGTTTAGAACTAATGAGTTTATAAGGGAATGCGAACAGCCTGAAAGTTTGAATCAACAAACATTGCTTGACTGTTAAGGAATAGTAACTGCTTATTTGCCAGAGTTCTGGTTCATGTGTTTTATTACTAATATTCATTGTAACCACTCTCACACAATCCAGTGAAATTGTAAATTTCAACAAAAATGATGTATTTCAAAGCAAACATATATTTTACTTGTAGTACTTTTAATATGACTGTTTTCAATTGGGAATCAAATGTTTGAATTAGGATAATAAATATAGCAATGCTACTTTCTGAAAGTTTTGTGGTTCATTACTGTTCAATTGTTTTAATCTTCTCTGAAAATTTTGGCTAGAAACTGCGTTATGATTCAATGTTTATCAAGTATAAATATCTCAGAAAAACATTATTTTATGGGGGTAGACTAAATTATTTGCTGGGGAAAAATAAAACCATTGAAGACAACAGACATGTTTAAAAATTGTGTTTTCTTACAGAGTTTTGTTTACTAGTATAGATGATATCCATATTTCAGAAAATTGGAACCGGTTGTCAGTACTCCATTGTGCAATTTTAGATTTTCTCATCTGTAGCAAATCTCATTGTATACAAATCACTTGGAAATGGGCTGTCTACATAAGAGAGAAGCCACCTTACTTCACCAAATCTTGAAGAGCTTAATACTTAAAAAGGAGTAGAATAATAGTGGGGGTGGGAGTTGGGGGAGGGGAGAGAGAGAGAGAGAGAGAGAGAGAGAGAGAGAAGAGGCAAGGAAAATAATATTGTACCTTCTATATTCACTTCTAATATTATCTCCAAATAGCAATTTGAAACCTCAATTTACTGAACCCTATGGAGATGAGAGACAGAATCCTGGCTGATAGTGATTAGGTGTACAGGTCATGCGCTTGGTTAATTCCCTTTCAAAGGGATGGAAGGAAGAAGGAGAGTGAGAAGGGTGAGTGCAGCCATTCGGCCCTCACCTTCAGTTTCTGATGAATGTCCCTGCCTCCATCAAGGGCATTTCTTCCATTTCACAAGCACGGGGGAAGCAGACGTTGCTCAAGTACAAGGGTTCAGTTTGCAGTGAGCCACAAATCACATTTCATTTATCAGGCCCTACAGATGACAGGATATCATCGAATCCCCGGAGAGCCATAGTCATTAAAAAGAAATCTTAAGTAATTACAACAATTAATTGACTTGAAACAGTTTCTGGTGGATAAGGTTTACATAATTCATTTGCCAGACAAAACAAGCCTGATCGAGTTCGGGAACATGCTATTTCGGATCGTCCTTCTATCAGACACTGCAATGCAGGAAAAGGGCTTTTCACCTGCAGCCCTCCCTCCCCCACTTTCTTTTTTGAAAGGAAAGGGCAATTTGTAAAGTGAAAAAATTAAACATAAAAGGATTTGATAGATTCTATTTTGGGTCCTTAATATGGTTCGATAGCACTTCTGTACTTACCTATGTTACTAAAACTGATGAATGAAAATGAGAATGAGTTATATTAACGAAGAACTCTTTGAGTTTGTGGTGTTGAGGATGTGAGGCAAGGCCTTCTAGAAAGTCAAACAATTGATTAGGACAAGATCAAGGCCCAGCCCAAGAACTACATTATCCCCTAAGCCCGTGGTTGGCAAACCGCAGCTCGCGAGCCACATACGGCTCTTTGGCCCCTTCAGTGTGGCTCTTCCACAAAATACCTCGTGCGGGCATGCATGTACAGTGCGACTGAAACTTCGTCCATGCGCAGAAGTCGGTATTTTGTGGAAGAGCCAGTATTTTGTGGAAGAGCCACACTGAATGGGCCAAAGAGCCGCATGTGGCTCGCGAGCCGCGGTTTGCCGAGCCGCAGTTTGCCGACCACTGCCCTAAGCAACTTGCATGGATAACTATTCTTGTTTAATATTTTGTCAACATCTTCCACAATTAGTCATCAATTCTTTAAGTTTTTAAAATGTGGGGCTTATGATTAAATTTGGAGAGGGATTTCACTGGAGAGCTATAGCAAATAATTTCTTTCATGTGCTGTGAAATATGATTTTCAACCACCCGGTAATACTGTAATACAACCATGTTACCATGTTATTAGATTTCTGCTATATTAGCACCTATTTTTTAAATCCTCACTCAAGTATATATTTTTATTGATTTGTGAGAGAGAGGAAGGGGGGAGGGATAGAGAGAGAGAGAGAGAGAGAGAGAAAGAGAGAGAGAGAGAGAGAGAGAGAGAGAGAGACAGAAACATCAATGTGTGAGAGAAACAGACTGGTTGCTTCCTGTAGTTACCCTGACTGGGAATCGAACCAGCAACCTTTTGGTGTATAAGATGATGCTTCAACCAACTGAGCCACTGGGCCAGGGCAGCACCTATTTTTGGGGGGGAAATGATTTAGAGAAGTCCATATAACAAGAAACTATCCTCTAACACAGTTCCAATGCATCTTGTTGAGATGGTAGGAGAATGAACGATGGTGACTCTTAGGAAAACAACAAAAAAAGCATATAGAATTTTCGAGATTGTGTAATTAAGTATATGTGAAAAGTATAATTTCACAGAAAAATTTTCTATATGTAATTTGTACTGAATAGGTCTAGTAAATGCATACATTCACCAGTCACCACGAGTAAACAAATGCACACGTCTGGGGTGTGGCTTAGCCCATGTAGGAACATCCGTCAGAACGTGTTAAAACGGGTGTAGATCACTTTTTAGTTCATGCTGGGAGGCTCCAAGTAGAACACAGGTGGCAGCTGGTCTTGGCCTGTAACTCTCAGGAAGCCTCAGAGAAAGAGCACTTGGTGTGGTGAACAGCCTCAGACCACATCTGACATGTCTGAAGCACCACAAACCACCTCCACAAGCTACACTCAACGAGCGGATTCAGCGGTCAACAGAACCCCATGAGGTAAGTCCTGCTCTGTGAGGTGGGCCCCTGCACAGCTGATCCCCATGGTGGTTGCAGCTGGTCCTTGCAGCCGATTGTCCTGGGCCTAAATTCTTCCTAGTGACATGCCAATAGCCATCAAGGCTCAACTATAATAGAAGGGTGTACAGAACCCACACAGGGGTGCACCTGGAGGGCCCAGCTTGGGTGAATGGGGGGGGTGGTCTGACACTGGACCCTATGGGATATCTACTACTACATAAGGCCACTCTACCAAGTCCAGGAGATAGAGCAGCTCTATCTAATACATAGACACAAACACAGGGAGGCTGACAAAATGAGGAGACAAAGAAACATGTCCCAAATGAAAGAACAGAACAAAACTCCAGAAAAAATAAAAACACCTAAACAAAATGGAGACAACACTATACTATATACAGAGTTGAAAACACTGGTTATTAGGATGCTCAATGAACTTTGGGGAAGAGTAAATGAACTTAGTGAAAAAATCAATAGCATAAAAAAGGACATGGAAAATATATTAAAAAAACAGTCAGAAATGAAGTATAAACTAACTTTCATGAAGAATAATTTACAGGAAATCAACAGTAGAGCAAATGAAGCCAAGAATCAAATCAATGACTTGGAATATTAGGAAGCAAAAACCACTAATCAGAACAGCAAAAAGAAAAAAGAATAAAAAAAATGAAAATAGCTCAGCCAGTGTGACTCAATGGTTGAGCGTTGACCTATGAACCAGGAGGTCACAGTTCAATTCCCAGAGGCACATGCATGCCCAGGTTGTGGGCTCAATTCCCAGTGTGGTGCTTGAAGGAGGCAGCCGATCAATGATTCTCTCTCATCATTGGCGTTTCTATCTTTCTCTCCCTCTCCCTTCATCTCTGAAATCAATAAAAAAAATTTTTATACAATGAGGATAGTTTAAGGAGCCTTTGGAACAATTTCAATGGTACCAGAAGGAGAAAAGAGAGAGCACAAAATTGAAAATCCATTTAAAAACATAATGACAGGAAACTTCCCTAGCCTGGTGAAGGAAACAGGAATACAAGCCCAAGAAGCACAGAGTTCCAAACAAGATGAACCCAAAGAGGCCCACAAGAAGACACATTATAATGAAAAGGCAAAATGTTAAAGACAAAGAAGGAATCTTAATAGCAGCAAGAAAAAGGCAGTTAGTTACCTACAAGAGAGCTCCCATAAGAGTGTCAGCTAATTTCTCAATAGAAACTTTGCAGGCTAGAGGGGATTGGCAAGAAATATTCAACTATGGGTGATTGGTTGTATTTGGTAACTATATCTAATCAAGAAATTGAAACATTTCCAAAATGTGATAGAATCTAGAAAAATAAGCCCCTTTACCCAGGTTAACACTTTATGCAAGGGAAGCCAAAAGGAAAATTTAAATATTAACCTTGCAATGATTTTGGCCAGCACATTGTAAAAGGGGGGATGAAAAGCCAGGGCCTATTAAGGAGAATGACAAGGATTACTTAAGGCCTGAGGTATCTAATATGCGTAGAAAAGTGACTGAAATAATAGACTTGGTGAAGCAGAGTCTTGGAGAGAATGTGATGATTATCTCAAATATTTACAGGAGTGTTTTTAAGAGGAATTAGACTTACACTGTGTTGGAGTAGGAAGTTGTGTCTTTAGCTAAATTTTTAGGTGATTCTGAGGCAGATAGTCTGTGGACCTCTCTTTGAGTGAACTGCTGGAGCACTCCTGGTTATTGGAAGGATCCATCCAGACTCTCATAAAATGTTTTGGGTGCTTGAACTTGAAGGAGCTGTAGGACTAATTCAAAAAGGAGCCAACCAAGATGTAAAAAGAAGGAACAGATGGGGGGAGGGTGGAAGAAAGGAAAGGAAAGGAAAGCAAAGGAAAGAAAGATGGATGGATGGAAGGAAGGAAGGAATAAAGGAAGGAAGGAAGGCCCCTAAAAAAGAATTAATAGTTTGGCAGCAGAGGTCTTTAGCAAAACCTGATAGTATGAAAAATTTATTTATAGTTTTTCTTAAAACCTTTTTCTAGAATATATATATATATCTCCAAGGCTTTTCACAATCTGTCCTTGGAGCATCTTTTCTATAAGCAATCTTTCCTCCTTCTGTAGACTTTTGCCACAAAGGATGTGTCCTGTTTCTTTGCATGCACCATGCTTTCTGTAGCATTGAGGCCTTCACACATGCCCTTGGGTTTGCTTAGAATGTTTTTCTCTTGCTTTATAAGCTAAGTCCTATTCATTATTCTTTTTTTTCTTTTTTAATTTTTTTATTGCTTAAAGTTTTTCCAAGGGTATTAC
>NW_005372084.1:1092154-1095013 GCF_000412655.1 Myotis brandtii | reverse complement strand
ACCAGCTGAGTAATTTTGCCAATTCGGGGTGGGTGTTATTAGTTTCAGCTGCTTACTCCATTTGCTCCGGGACAAGACCTGGGACGCGTCTGCCTATATCGCCGCCATCTTGCTTCTCTCTCCCTATTCATTATTCTAATATCAACTTAAGGGTCTCTTTTGGGGAAAGCTTTTCTAATCATCAAACTAGAGTACATTTGACCTCCCCTTTAACAACTTGTCTCACACTTGTAATTTTGTTTCTTATCAGATTTATATTTTCTAGAAAGGCAGAGGAGTGACCACTCATCCAGGTTGTTCTGGAACTTACCAGGTTTTACAGCTCTAAGCCCCACATCCTCAGCCTCAGGCAAACCAGCATGGTTGATCATCCTAGCCATACCCCCAGACCTAGCACTGTGATGGGCACACATGCCTGCATCCCTGGGGACATGAATGCCTCTCTAAATAAATGCATGATCTGTGCCCTGGAAGAAATTAAGTGGATTACATGGAGCAAAATATACTGAGTCACACTTGAGCAAACAAACTCAGTAATTCATCCTAAAGTCTTTTGTAATTTAAATAGACTCTCCAATGCTTTGAACTGTTGAGGAGTATTTATTAATATAGCATGTTTAAGAGCCAGTACCAAGGATTTCAGTCTTCCAAAAAAGAACATTAGAAAGCATGTCTTGTTCCCACTGAGACAGAGTAAGGGCAAAGGCTATTGGACAACTCACCTTCTAGAAAATTAAAAACATCCCAACAAGCTTTTCCAGCTCAGAAGAAGGGGGACCCACTGGAGTCTGGAGGTCTGGAGTGAAGAACAGATATGGAGCAGCAGCCCTCAGACAGGTATGTAGTGAACTTGTTACTGCTCATAAAAGGAAGGAAAAAGGAAATGAAAATTCTTCTTCTCAGACCCTTGATTTCTACTTTACTCTCAAGGCATATCTCTACTTTAGGCTTTGAAGGGAACGGTGGAGAAAAGAAGAAAGTGAAAAGAGAGTCTGGAGAGAAAATGGGGGAAGATGCTCAGGAGTGCTTGCTGTTCACCTGCTCAGCACCAATCTATAATAATAAAAGTGTAATATGCTAATTAGACCAGACAGCCAAACGACCTTCCAGACATCATTCCGGACGTCCTTCAGGACAAAGGTGCTGTGGTGGGGGCCAAGGCAGAGGCAGTTAGGGACGATCAGGCAGGCAGGCAGGCAGAGGGGTTAGGGGGGATGAGGAAGGCAGGCAGAGTGATTAGGGGCCATCGGGCAGCCAGGGAGGCGAGTGGTTAGGAGCCAGCAGTCCCAGATTGCGAGAGGGTGCAGGCTGGGCTGAGGGAACCCCTCCCACCCCTGTGCACGAATTTCATGCACCGGGCCTCTAGCTCCTTTAATAAAACAAGATTACCATTCCCTTTACTTCCCTCATCAAACAGTGAGGATGGAGGAAACTGGAGTAATTTTCAAAGTGTTCTTGACCATGAAAGCTATCTCAAAGACATGCGCTTCTGCACACAATGACTCTCTGGAAAGTGGAATCAATCAATCCAGTCTATCAGTACTTGTTCTGGTTTACCTGCTGCTGTGTAACAAATTACCCTAAAATTTTAGTTGCTTCAAACAATGACCATTTTATTATATCTGTGGCTCTAGAATCTGGGAAAGGCAAGGAAATGGATTCTCCTCTAGAGCCTCTGGAGGGAGTGAGGCTCTGATTGATAGTGGGGAAGCGCATATCATAAGAGTAGAGCCACAGCTGCCTAATAAGCATTCACCTCAGTAACTAAAGATAAGCAGTTTTCTTATAGACCATCGGAAACTGGAGGATGGAACAAAGCTGTAAAAAGATAAGATGCCTTGATGGGTCCATTATTCAGAAAAGAAATACATTCGGGGAACAGACCAAGGACAACACATGCTTTGATTTGGTAGCTGTGCCGGGACCCTGACTCCCTCTGGGAGTTTTCTCAGGAATGCTGAGCATTCTCCAACCCCAGGAATGGGCTGAGCTGTGTGTAACATTATAGAAGATTAGCCACCTTGTGATCCAACTTTGAGCTCCTGAAGGCTGGACTCAGACCCTATATCCCCTTTCCATGTTACACTTGAAGCTCACAGCTGCACGTAGCCTCATCCATACATAGTCAGCCAACTGGTGAGGGGGGTCAGAGCAGAAATTTATAGGGTGACTGCTCTCCCATACTCTGGCATTATTGGGATAAATGCTCATATATGATTCAACCCTGTCTCTGCTTAATTTGGCTCAAGTAGTGACAGGCAGCCTTGGACCCATTGGGTCTGGTTTCATCATGACACCTTGATTTTGGCCCCTTGACACTGATTTTGGACTTCTGACCTCCAGAATGATAAGAAAATAAATGTGTGTTGCTTGAAACTTTCAAGTCTGGTACAGCAGCCATAGGAAACTGATGCAGCCGGGGTAGGTGGAGGACTGGACTGAACTGAAACTATTGAACAGAGCAGCGCAGTAGCCTCTGCAGTGGGGGAGCTGCCACGGAACTTACCTGGCAGCTCAGGGATCTCAGACGAAACTATCCCAAGACAGCAGTGGAAGCTTCCAGTTTTTAAAGGCTTGGGCAGAACTATCATAGGGCCTGCCCAGATCCATGTCCTAATGATTGTGGATCAACAACATCCTGTTTGTAAGCTTATTCAATCTGCTGACCATCAAGAACCTAGTTCTGTGGTGGATAAAATCATTGATTAGTTTGACGTAAATAAAAGAGAGCAATAGAGCCCAGCCAGTATTGCTCAGTGGTTGAGTGTTGACCCATAAATCAGGAGATTGCAGTTTGATTCCCAGTCAGGGCACATTCCCGTGTTGCGGGCTTGATCTCCAGGGGGGGGCGGGGGGAGG
>NW_005372084.1:1070767-1092051 GCF_000412655.1 Myotis brandtii | reverse complement strand
AGGGGGGTTCCGGAGGCAGCCAATCAATGATTCTCTCTCATCATTGATGTTTCTGTCTCACTTTCCTTCTCCCTTCCTCTGTCTGAAATCAATAAAAACAGAAAAAAATTGCAAAAACGAGAGTATTAGAGATTCTTTTGTATTCCTTGTGGAATTTAAAGTCACGTTGGCTTGTCATTCTGAAAGAGGTAAAAAAAATTAGTGAACTTTTCACATTCATTTATTCACTCATTCATAATATTTCTGCGTAATTTTCTAGAAGACAAACATTGAATCAACAAGTGTGACCAGTAATGCAGAAAGCTCTGTGGCAAAACTGACAAATCTTCTTTGAAAAACTAATTTCAAAGTGGGGAGCTTAGATTTCTCTCTTCTTTGGTCTGAGCATAACGACTGTGGAGGAGTATGCAGAATATACTGCAGCTTCTCAGCAAGTCCTACTGTCACCTCCACTTCTGACCCCAGCTATTATACGGATGGCTGTTCAGAGTGCTTCAGGCGCTTTCCCATACATTATTTCTTTTGATCCTTATAAGATCTTATCTCTTAGATTATTATTTCTAATAACAGGAAACTGAGTCTGAGAAAAATTACCTAGCTAAGTAAATGATTGAGCCAAGACTTGGGGCTGACCTTCCTCTTTCTTGCAGCTGAGAGAAGGTTCCTGGGGATGGATATAAGATAAAAGTGCACAGGGAGGTGGGTTCCCCAACATTTCTTATGGCATTTCCCTGTCACTGCAAAAGCATGCTGAGTTCACACAACTGGCTGACTTGACAGATGTTCAAGTGTTTGAGCATCTGGAATAGAGACAGAACTGAGATGGGCTTTTTGTCATCAGCTCTGTGCAGTGCACCCCGGCTGAAGTCTTGAGGCTCTTTAGATAAAACGTTTGTATTTTCTGCTGCAGTGGAAAATCATTCAGTCAGGACAATGAGGGTCTGTACTTTGGCTGGACTCCCTACATTGGTAGAACTCAGTTGCCTTCCCACTACTCTAAGGTATGTCTGAGTGTACACAGCAGCCCATGAAAAGTTCTACAATTAGTGCCTCTCTGTGAGATCTTGAGCCTTTTAAGAAATCATAATATCAATATGAGCAGTAGTAAAGGTGAAACTCCTCATGCAACAACTGGAGATCTCTGAGGTAAGGGATTATCTTGTGGTCATAAATTCGTGAGACTATGTTTCTCACGTGAAAATGATGACTAGACATCCAGGACTCTTAGCTGAGTTAGAGATCACTTGTGGTGGGAAGTTTTCCCAAGGGTCCTAGTTTGTTGGTACCGTCACCATCCACTTGTACTTTTCCCTAAGAGCTGGCTCTAGGCCAGGCACTGTACTCGGTCCTTTTTTAAAATAGATTTTCTTTTGGTTTAAGAGATATATTTCTTTCAATACCCATTCCAAGGCCAGTATCTCAAAATTCTCCTGTGTCTAGCGCCCACTTACAGAGGGCTGCTGAGCACCGATGACAAAATAATGAGAGACATTCTGGAAAAAGGAGGTGGAGCTTGAGTTATTCTCATAACATTTTAGAATCAAGTTATAACTATAGCTTAAGATTCAAAAGCAACTTAGGTTAAGACTTCAATGTTAATAGACTTTAATAAAACAAAACAAATCATGGTAAATAGGCTGCAGAGTGGTATTCTGGCCTTGTCACCCATCCAGAAAATGGAAAAGAAGAAATATGTTGAAAGCTACTAGGTATAGTAAACATTACCCCCCAGAATGGAATAGGAAAAGGCCATGCATCAAGCAGGATTTGCTTCAGATGCATGTGACAGAAAACCAAAAATATTTGTAGCACTTTAAATCATATTCAAGATAGTTGTTTAGTTTTTCTCTCCTCAGAAGAAGGCCTGTGATAGAGCCCTGTATGGTAACTCCATAATTGTCAGGGATCCAGCTCAAATGCTCTCATTGGTCCACTGTCCTTGGTCTGATGTGCCTGGTCTAGGAAGGCTTCCTGACTTCCAGCCAATGCAGCTGCATTTTGTCTAGCTGGAAGGATAAGAGAAAATGAAAAAAGCAGGTAAGGACCCGAACCAGCTCTCTTGAGGGGCTTCCTGGAAGCTGTTACACATACTGCTACTTTTATGTCTGGAAAAAGCACAAAGGGGATAAATCTTTAATCTGGGTGAACATGTGTCTAGCTACAAATCAGAGTTTCTGTTACTAATGAAGACAGGGAAAACCAGCAGTGGATAGGACACTGGCTGTTGAGGCACATCTATAAGAAGATATAAAAACATGGGGATCAGAAAAAATAATGAACTGATGTCTATCTGGATTTCAGTATCTGATAAAAACAGATTAACATTAACAAGTCATGACCATCTTTTAAAAACCACATTAAAATAAAATTATATATACATATTTAAATATATATATTTAAATGTATCTTTATTGTTGAGAGTATTAGATATCTTCTTTGTTTGTGTGTGTGTTTTTAACGCATGTCTACTTTTCCCTAGAATCTTTTTCTGGTAAAATTGGGAAATATCATATATTCATGTGAAGATGATAAATATCTTAAACCCATGAAGTGGATAGTATCCTCTTGGCTCATAAGAGTTAGGTAGATTGTTTGAGCCCAGAGCCATGTTTGAAATCCAAATGTATCACCACTGCAAAATATTTTAGACTTTCTCACAATGCACCAAAACCTTTGTACTTCAGGCAAGAAATAACCTTGATGACAGGGACTCTTCCCAGTTTCCCCTGTACCAGGATACTGATTGGTGGGAAACAGGTCATTTAAGGCTGAGGGAAACTGCAATTAAATACGGGCCCAGTCTGTTCAGGACATTCTGTGCAGCCATAAAGGGGTTGTCCCCAGGCCTCCTGGGCCCTGTCCTGCAGTATTTCGTTGCTTTTACAACAGCTACACAGTAGGTCCCACCTGTATTTGTGTTACAGCTGGAAGGCAGCTGATGTAAACAATCCAGACAGATTTTTTGTGCATCTCAATATTGTGGCATATTCTTGAATGCAGAACAGATGTGAACTGGGCCCATTTATGTCTGTCGTAAATGGAAGGGGGAAAATCCCCAAAGAGAAAAACAGCCTGGTTTGGTGTTAGGAGAATGTATTTTAAAAAATGATACTTGAAAAATTTGAATAACAAAATGTTATTGGATGAAGATGCTTAAGTTCAATGTTGGAATCAAAATGACTCCTGGAAAACAAGTGCTAACCTCTGTTAGAATTCTAATTTGATCAGGTATTCAAAGGGTTAAGCCTTAGATTCAGGGGATGCCTAACAGCATTTTGCTTCCAGATTTCATCTCGAGTAGATTTGAGTATATTGTCATGACAGAAATATATACCTTTACTGTTATAAGGCCAGAGGTTTCCCCACAGTTACTTCCATGTATGACCTAGCAATATGGAGGAAATTTTGCAGGAAGCTATATGGCTTTAATGCAATTTGGTGGACCCTCTTCTCCCAGGCAGCGAGGTTGTCTGACTCCCTCTCTGGCCTACAGCAGCTCTGTTCACATAGTTGGAGGCTTCAAAAAGGGTCCAGTCTGAGGTGAAAACAGTGGTGTGATTTCAAAGGTCAAGATCCTGAACTTCATGCTTTGAGCAGAAGAGTCGAAGTCTCCAGGGGAGAAGGAAGTCGCTTGGATGCAGGTGTATTTTTGGAAACTGGTAAAGCATTGAAACTGGGACACTGAGTAAAATGGCCTCTGAATCTCATAAGTTCCTAAAGAAATCATCTGTCCCCAAATCAGTGACTTGTTCTCATTAGCACTTTGGGATTTACCTGGTAGGTTCAATCACAGGAGATATAAAATATATCCCCTGTATATGATGAAGTTTACCTTTAAAACAGGCAAGATGATTTTTTTTTCCTGGAGGTATATTTGAGAATTTAAAATACCATTTGAATACCGGTTTCCAAACTACTATCAGTCAAGGAATCATTAAATATTTATTGCTGCTTATTTTCTGTTTCTTGAGCTATTAAGGAATGCTGTTGATGATTTGCCATTGAGGACGGATACTGGGTATATAAGGAGCATTTCTCCTCCCATTCCCTCAGCTTTATTGATGTTTGATTTGATTGACAAGTAAAAATTATATATATTTAACATATAAAATGATACACCGTGTGAAATGATTACCACAATTAAGCTAAATAACAAATCCATAACCTCACATAGTTATCTTGTTTTGTGTGTGTGTCTTTTTTGGTGTGGTACTTTCTTAGCAAATGTCAAGTATTCAATACATTATTATTAATTATAGTAACTATAAGTCAGGTTTCTCCAGAGAAACAGGACCAGTAGGATATTTATATAAATAAAAAGGAGATTTATTATAGGAATTAGCTCATATAGTTATGGAGGCTAAGAACTCCCACAATATGCCATATGAAAGCTGGAGAACTAGGAAATGAGGGGATATAATTTAGTCCAAGTATGAAGGCCTGAGAACCTTCAGACAGGGTAGCTAGTGGTGTAACTCCCAGCCCCAGGTCAAAGGCCTGAGAACCAGGGGACCACTGGTATAAATCCTGGAGTCTAAAGGTTTAAGAACAAGGTGCTCCAATGTCCAAGGGCTGGAAAAGATGGGTGTTTTACTTCAAGAAGAGAAAGAGTAAATTCTCCCTTGATTTGCCTTTTTGTTCCATTGGGTCCCCAGTAGATTGGATAATATCCACCCACATGGGTGACGGCAGATCTCTTCACTCAGTCTATTGAATCAGATGCTAATCTTTCAGAAATGCCCAAACAGGCACACTCAGAAATAATGTTTTACTATTATCTGGGCATCCCTTGGGCCTGTCAAGTTGATACATGAAATTAACCATCACAGTAACCATGCTGTAATCAAGTTTCTGGCATCCCTTGGGCCTGTCAAGTTGATACATGAAATTACAGTAACCATGCTGTAATCAAGTTTCCAGAATGTATTCACCTTATAACGAAAGTTTGTCCCTTTGACCACCATCTCTTCATTACTCTCCCCCCCCCTCCCCCTGGTAACCATTATTGTGCTCTCTGCTTCTTTGAGTTCCATTTTTTTAGATCCCACATATAGGTGAGATTATACAGTATTTGTCTTTCTGTGTCTTGCTTATTTCACTTAGCATAATATGCTCCAGGTTCCTCCATGTTGTCTCAAATGGAAGGATTGCCTTCTTATAGGTATTTCACATAAACCCCATTTACTTTATCCATTCATCTGTCAGCAGACACGTAGGGTGTTCCCATATCTCAGCTACATTGAATGACATGGCAATAAACATGACACTGCAAATATCTCTTCAGGATAGTGGTTTTGTTTCCTTTGGGTATACCAAGAATGGAATTGCTGGATCATATGGTAGTTCTATTTTTAATATTTTGAGGTATATGTTCTGCATAGTGGTTGCACCAGTTCACATTTCCACCAGTAGTGTAAAAGTGCCCATAGGTGGAATTTTTTAATCACAGAGTCAAGGAAATAGTTTCTCTTTTCCCTCTAAACATTTTTGCATGTGAGCTTCAATGCTAAAGAAGCATAGTCTTTCATAGGAAAGTTCTTTCTGGATTTACACAAGTTTGGGTATCAAGCTTTTTCATTAAAGGAGTGTCAGCTTCATTCATCCCTTATTTTGTGTTTTCTTTTTGTTCACTTATTCATTTATTCATTCATTTAGCACCTATTTTAGTGCTTTATGTGGGCAATTACTGTACTAATCATTAGGATCATGAGGAGAGAGAAAATATATAGACACCCTGTAGCTTATAGCCTAAGTGGAGGAGAGAGAGAGAGACAGGATTTAAAGGATCAAAGCTACTGTGAAGTTGGCTTCAGAAGAGAAGTTCAAGGGTAAGAACCTTCTATGTGATCCTTCTTGAAGACATTTCCAAACCAGTGTGTGGCATAGTAATGCACAACCGAAAACAGGTGGGCAGGAAATTCGAGGGAACTGGTGTTTACTAGGGTAACATGAGAGTTGGGAGCATGGCTTTTAACTGAGGGTGGGCAGCACAGGGTTCCAGGAGGAAGATATGATGAGCTGAGAGCTGAAGAAGAGTGGGAAGCAAGGAGAAGGGAGATGAGAGAATATATTGAGGAGACAAAACAGTTTGTGGAAACTCCCCATGATAGGAGGCATATGATGGAAAGAGGGCTCAAGTGTTGAAGGAGTGAAAGAAGGCCCGATGGGCAGAGAGCAGAGATGGAGGGAGACCTTGGAGAAAGGAGTAGCATCTCCAAGTCCCCACCCTTCGCGTTCCCTACAGCCAAGCCATTTTCAGGTTCACAGATAAATCCAGATGGGAAGTAGAAAGCGGAGTCTACCCATCTAGTGGGATTTCATTTATGAGCCATTAGCTGCGTTTAATTCTTTCCCCAGTGTCTTTGTTTTTTTATTTTCACATTTCTAAATATGCTTGCTTTTTATTTATTCATCTGCCAATTTTACTCATTTGTTAAGCCCTGTTTATGTACTAGTTGGTGAAGATTTATCTTCCTTACACTGTCTTTCACATCTGCCCTACCTATCTCCACAACATGGTTATAATCGCTATTTTTACATTGTTTATTATCATGAACTTTGTGGATACTGTTCACTGTTGAGCCTACTGTACACGACGACTCTGTTTGTTTTTTTGTTTTTTTCCCCTGCACAGTTTTTGGCTTCCCCTGAATTAATACTTTGCCTCATTTGGCCATTGGCTTTGCTTATTCTATCCCTAATATTTCCCCATCATCTCTAAAAAAAAAAAAAGCCCCCAACAACAACAACAGCAATACGCCAGCACTGAGGGCACATGTGTGGCCACCAGCATCCGGGGAGCAGAGTGAGGGAAGGGGCAGGGGCCGCTACTCACTGCATAGACTTGCCATTATCTTCCTGCTTTAGGACGCATCATCCACTCTCCATCGTGCCTGGCAGCTGGGCCCTCTTCAGGTGAATTTATTGAGAGACTCAGTCCATACCTCCTGCTCTGTGTGGAAGGCCCTGGCAGGGTTCTAGTTGCAAAGCGGTTTCCTCTGTCTTGCTAAGTCAGTTACCGGCCTTCCATGTTCTTTCCAGCTTCTAACCAATGGGTTGAACGTGCTCATCTGCGATGCATCCTCTCCTGTTTCCTTTGTGCCCACAGGCTGAGGCTTATTTTACTCCACTCCTCATTTTAGTGGCATTTCCGGAGAGAGCAGGGACAATGCACCGGCTGGCCTGCCGTGCTACCTGGACGTCCCCTGTGCTTTTGTTGTTTGTTGTTCTCTCAGCCCAGCAGCCATGCCCTGATTCAGACCTGAGATCAGTGGGGATCTCACTCGTGTAGACACCAGTTCCCCTGCTTTCTGCTGGGCATGAATGTGCCACACGCCAAAGCCTAGAGATGTGTCAAGAAGGATCAAATAGAAGGTTCTTACCCGTACATGGTGTCATGGGGTTGCATGCTCTGTGAAGCTGGAACAAAAGTGAGACTGAAAGATTATAAGGATGCATTTTTTTATTACCTCTTAAACAAAACTTTAATAACAGAAATACTCCCCCTCCCCCGCCTCTCTTTCTTCCTATGTATAACTTAATTGACTCTGGGCATCTGGGTTGTAGATGTTTATTGAAAAACTCAAAATAACAAGGTCTGTCCTCCTGCTTCCGGGCAGGTCCACCCATTAATGCTACAGCACATCTGTCTTCTATTTTCTCAGCCCCTCATTGCTGTCTGGATGGTAGAGATGGGCCCTGGGAAATGTGGAGGCTTTTGCATTCCAAAACGGATGGAAATGAAAAAAGAACATGTTGGAAATATCTCTGTAGGAAAGGTCCATGAAAGAAGAATCAAAGTAAGATATACTGGTAAGTGGGAGCAGACCTGACCTCTTCAGCCCGTGAGAACAAGCCTCATGGACGCGGGACAGTCCCGTTCCTCCTGGTTACTCAGCACAGAGATGGCGAGGAACAAGATGGAGCTACATCCATCTTTTCAGAGGCTGTGCTCCTGGACCGGGGTTGACCATGCCATGCAGCCGCTGGGAGTGAATCTTGGCAGCTGTCGAAAACAGGGATTTGTAATGGAACTGCCGACAGACCCTTAGCCATGGCAGTGCGAGCGAGAGCTGCGATAATATAGTAAATAAGGTGAATGGGCTCGGCTTATCTCATTTCACAGCTGAGCTGTGTATTGCCAGATAAATCAAATCAGGGTAAACGGCTTCATCTAATAAACTGGGCCAACATATAATGTATTTGTTCAGGTTCGCGCTTTCATTGATTCTCATTTGATTTAAGAAGAGATATTTCAGCTCATGTTTGAACGTTTTTAGTATTCATACCCCCTTCCAGTAGGGAGAGGCGGAGAGGCAGGAGCACACAGCTGGGATTTTTTCCCCTTTAAATAAATTAAGTTTTCTGATTCTTGGAAGTTCTTCTGCTTTCCATCTTTATGCATCGAAGTGGGGGAAGGGCGAGGGTAGGACCGCTTGGGGAGAAAGCCAAGAAGAAGCACGAAAAAGAACTCCGTCTCGTCATCTGAATTTCCCAATAATGTTTTAGTGATGTTTGCTAATGTATCATTCATTAACCATCAGCCACTATGAAAAACATAATCTATCTCACAAAGTGGACATTATTATCGCATTAAATCATTTCACAATATACCTGAACGGTTCCACATGAGAGGCCTGGCCTGGCCAAGCTCAGATGCCTCCAGGGCAACTCTTCAGCAGTAATGAGATACGAGGGCTGTCTGTGATGAATACGATATTACTCGTGTCAGTGGTTGCGGACGGCACCCAGAATATTTCTTCTTACAGGTTTTTTTTTCTCCCTTTTTTCCCCCCATAGCAAAGGAACTCAAGCAAAGCACTATTAACCCAGTAAATGAAGCTCTAAAGATCACAGAGTGTGTCCATTAGGAGACAAGGCGGAGACTAATCCAATTTTTCTTGCAGGGAGAGATGCTGATGCTTGGTACCATCTGGGGACGGTGGGCCCTGCGTTACAGCTGAGGCTCTGTGTTCTGCCTTCTCTGTTATTCTTCCTTCTCTGCCTTTGTCTAAGGACAATTGGTGCATTGTCCCCTCCGCTCCCTCTAACTCCTCTTGCCAACAACCTCTTTGAAGGTGATTAAAAGGATGTCCATGGCTGGTGGGAGCAATGGGAAGGGTAACGAATCGGGGATGGGAGGAAGAGCCAAATGGCCAGTCCGCCCAGTTCACATTTGAGGCATCAATCAGGTCTGTATGCAGACAGGCTGGGATCTGTGAAAGGGCAAGGCAATGGGTACTGGGGCCATTTACTCTCTGTTCCTGTTAAAAGCACATTAAACAGTCTTGCTTCTCCTAAAATAATCCATATTATCATCTCTCATAAGGGCATTCACTTATTGTTCCCCCTGCTCCACTTGAAACACTGTTTGCAGGCTTTTGTTTAAAATGCTGATGGATAAAAACAGGATTCCTGATGGCCAGACATCCAGAGGGTAGCTATGGGATGAAGCTCTGGAGGAGCTCAATGAAAATATAAACAAAGCCTGGCCAGTGTGGCTCAGTGGTTGAGCATTGACCTATGAACTAGAAGGTCACAGTTTGATTCCCAGTTAGGGGCACATGCCCGGGTTGCGGGCTCAGTCCCCAGTGTGAGGCATGCAGGAGGCAGCCGATCAATGATTCGCTCTCATCATTGATATTTCTATCTTTCTCTCTCCCTTCTTCTCCACAATCAATAAAAATATATTTTAAAAATACTAAAGTGTTTATTCTTAACTTAACCTTACTCTAAACCTTCCTCTCCTTCCTTTTCTTTAACATGCATTTATTCCATGTCCCCTTTATGCCATGCCTTGTGCAGGGCACTCCAGTTCATGGCATCATTACTGCAGCTAACAAATATAAAACGAATAAACAAAAAAGGCACACCTTTAGAAGAGCCTCAAAGAAGCTGCACTGAAGCTCCAATTAAAATGAGGTGTACAGTTTGGCAACTGTCCTATGTAACTAAATGGGGTGCTTGATTTTTTTAATGACAACCCTATATCATCGCTCCCCAAGAGAACATCAAAAATATATTCCCCTGAAGAGTAGCCTGGGGATCAGAAAATATATCCTGTTCCCCTACAGGTTTGTTTTCTGCAGTTAATCAATTCAGTAGGATTGGCTTAATTTTCCACACTGGAAAATGCAAGTTGAAACACCACCTTTGAAAGTCAAATTTATAATATTTCATATTACTCTGGTATATCAGCTCAGGTGATGTGGAAAATGTAATTTTGAAAACATTTTGGCTTACTTGTCGTCTTTAGAAAGGACAGAAAAGTGTGAGTCATGATTTTGTATCTAAATGGGTGTACTCTCAACTTCTGTTCTCATGCTGAAATTGCTTCACAGATTTTATTAGTTTCAGTAAAATTTATTTACATTGATGAATCAATCTCTCCTTGCACCTATGCACCCCTTATCTTGGCCCCCTATTTTCTCTTTCTTTCCTTTCTCATTTGACTTGGAACCAGTTGATATTGCATTTTATTGGCAATGTCCATATTATTCCTACCATGATAAGACACTTTATCTATGCTACCTTTTTTCAAAAGGTATTGCTAAGTTTTTTTATATTTATTTAAACTTTTCTTTAATTTATAAGGCATACTGTTTTTAAAAATTAAATAACCTGAACAATATAACAGAATCTAGACATTTAGAGAGGTCAAATATGTAGCAGAACACTATTTTGGCTAAAACTAAGATACTTATTTTATTTCATTAAGAGATATTATTTTCTTTCAACCACAGAAGAATATATTGGCCACATCATTAGCTCAGATCTAACTCATAGTTAAAAATAAATAGCTATTTCTTTCTTCTTGAAACTTTTGCTTTGTCAGGTTATCTCTTTGGGGCTACCCACTGTCTTCTTGCCCAACTATTTATTATTCATTGATTCATTTTTCCTGTTTATTTGTCCAGAAAATGTTTATTGATAGAGATATGAGTATTCTTAGATTTTACAATTTGCTATATTTCCAATAGCTCCCAGAAAAGTTGTTACTGAGGAGACGCTAATAAAATTTTGCTGACTTGAATTAACTGTAATTGTCCTCTAGTTGGTTTATTAGGTTCCACCATTAGCTGGTTCAGGAATGTTTTGGACAAAGCAGCTAAAGGCACCTTTATTTAAATTCTTCAGACTGCCATTCATGGTGTTCCATAACCTTCCCTGAGATGTGCTGGATGGCATTGCCTATCCCATGTCATACCACCCCAATATGTGTGCTCCTTGTTAATTCCATGCTGCGCTGAGGCTGGGCCTCCTGTTGGTAACTGGCCTTCCCAAATTTGCTCCCATTGGAATCATACCCACTTAGTTAAGGCCCTTTGCATGACCCACCCCCGAGTCCCTCTCTGATAACTACAGTCTACCCCGACTTCTTTTTTACATTCACCTGCAAGGTAAGTAGACTTAATCCTGTTTCCGCGTGAGCAAACTAAAGCTCAGATATGTCATGTGTCTGCCCAAGGTTCTAGAGTAACATGTGGACAATGGAGAGTCTGGAATTGAAACCCAGGTCTGATTAATTTTAAACCTTCTTCATTTCATATTTTTGTGTCCCCTCAAGGTAGAGAACTGAGGCATGTCACAAATACCTTCCTTGAGACTGACCGCAGTGATCACTGACTGCATATGAGAATTAGCTGGAAACTTTCTAAAATTCTCATGGCCCTGACCCTGTCCCCAGAGATTTTATGAGCGGGGGTCCCAGCAATTTTTAAATATTTAAATCACCCAGTGATTCTAATGTGCAACCAGAATCGAAAAACAGCAGGTTGACAGTGATCCTCATGAGCTTGCTGCACTTGCTTTGACTCTACCAAAATGTGCAATTATCAAGTTTTCATTTCTTGTCTACAAGGAGAGACTGTCAGCCAATTTGCTGCATTCAACATAAATGTCTATGAAATTCCCTCTGGTCCCCAGTCCATCAACTCAAACATAAAGAAGATAAGATTGTTTGGCACGACTTTATCTTAGCAAATTCATATTTATTTTTAAATTGTTATATACATAACTAGAGGCCTGATGCACAAAATTCATGCAAGGGGCTTGGCCCTCACAGCCCCAGCTTTGTCTGGAAGGTCTTCTGGTCTAATTAGCATATTACACTTTTATTACTATAGATAAAATTTGCTATTGTAACCATTTTTAATGTACAGTTCTGAGGCATTAAATAATTCACATTGCCATGCAACCATCACCACCATCCATCTCCTAAACATTTTCCTCTTCCTCAACTCTGTACTCATTAAAAATCAATTCCCCATTGTCCCCCAACCCCAGCCTTTGCCAACCACTATTCTACTTTCTGTGTATGAATTTGCCAACTCTAACATTCCAGATATTTGGGGAGATAGATAGGTAGATAGATAGATAGATAGATAGAACACATTGGCATACTTTTATTGCAATATATTGTTATAATTATTCTATTTTGTTATTAGTATTGCTCTTACTGTGCCTAATTTATAAATTAAACCTCATTATAGGCATAATAAAATATAGTATACATAGGGTTCAGTACTATCTGAGCTTTCAGACATCCACTGGAGATCTTGGAACTTTCCCCCCATGGATGAGGGGGAACTCCTGTGCTATCATTGACACCACAGTGCTCTATTCTGTAGAAATCATGTGAAAAATAAATTATGGCAAATAGGTAAAATATTGCTTAGGCATAGGGCTACCTACTCAAGGACTTTCCCACTTTTGTCCTCCCCTCTGAACCACTTGTTCACTGCTCTGGCCACATGACCTAGCTCTTGGCCAGTCTGAGGCAATCTGAGTGGTCCCATTTTATGTGGCATCTAATGGCTTAGGGGTGGATGTGGGACC
Organism: Myotis brandtii; assembly: GCF_000412655.1. Classification (NCBI taxonomy): domain Eukaryota; kingdom Metazoa; phylum Chordata; class Mammalia; order Chiroptera; family Vespertilionidae; genus Myotis; species Myotis brandtii. Next base: position 1,079,214 of record NW_005372084.1, on the reverse strand, counting down.
CAATGCAGTCCAGTGAAATGTGTAAGGGTAGATCTACTGATCTACTGTGCATGCATCTGAAAAAGGATTTCTTCCTTTTTTAGAAGAAGCAAAATGAAAACGTGGCTTCTGGCATTGTCACTTCTGGATGTGAGAGGTGATGTCTGATACTCTGTAGCCATCTGGCGACCCTGAGGGGAGATAGCTCAGGACCAGTCAGCAGGCCAAGCACCACAAAGTTGAAAATGGGAGAAACCTACATCCCCAAAGACATTGTGGAACTGCAGGGTGTACCAATGCTGAAGCTTTCTTAACTCTTATTTCCAATATTATGAAGTAGACACCTGGGGATCCCTGCAATGGCAGCCAAGCATTAGAATTTATTTTGAAGAATTTCTCTGAGTGAGGCCCATGAACCTGCATCAGAATCTCCTGGCATACTTGTTAACAAGCAGGCTCCTCTCCAGAGGCCTATTATGAGTTCTGTAGATGGGGCCTAGGAATTCCCATTTTTAACAATTCCACTATTTACTCTGATGTTCACTCAGGATTTAGAATCTATATTTTCAGAAAAAGAATGATATGTACTTGTTTATCATCCTCTTAGGCAACAACGTTGCAATGTACTATATTTTCTTATGTTGACCCTTAACTCTTGCAGGGCATCTCAAAATTTGAAGATCACAGCATCCCTGTGAGACCTGAGGACAAAGTCCCGGGATGTGAAACAAATCAGAAGTGAGGAAAAGATCAGAAACAATTACTAGGACAATTAGAGGAAGAAGAAATGCTGAAATCCAAAAGGATAAAAATAATTCAATGAGCAAATGGGTTTTCTCAAACATATATTCAACAGGCAGATGGTAGAGTGGAAAGTTAGCCCATTTATACAAATAAAAGGGTAATATGCTAATTAGATCAGATAGACCGGACATCTTCCAGACATCCTTTCGGACATCCTTCTGGACGTCCTTCTGGCCAAAGCCACGTTGGCAGGGGCCGAGGCAGAGGTGGTTAGGGGTGATCAGGCCAGCAGGGGAGAGCAGTTAGGGGTGATCAGGCTGGCAGGGGAGAGCAGTTAGGGGTGATCAGGCCAGTAGGGGAGAGCAGTTAGGGGCTATCACGCCAACAGGGGAGTAGTTAGGGGCATCAGACAGGCAGTCAGAGGCAGTTAGGGGCGATCAGGCAGGCAGGCAGGTGAGCAGTTATGAGCCAGTGGTCCTGGATTGCGAGAGGGATGTCCGACTGCTGGTTTAGGCCTAATCCCTATGGGACCGGGCCTAAACTGTCAGTCAGACATCTCTCGAGGGGTCCTGGATTGGAGAGGGTGCAGGCCAGGCTGAGGGACACCCGCCCCCCCGCACAAATTTTGTGGACCAGGCCTCTAGTCTATATATATAAAAGCCTAAGTGACCATTACGGCAGAATGACCGAATGACCAGAACGACCGGTAGCTATGACGCACCCTGACCACCCCAATTGTCTGATCTGGGGCTGCTGGCCAACTTCCTGGTCCCTCCCCTGGCCGGCAGGTGCTGATTGCCCGATGGGGAATGGGGAACTGGAGGTGGGTGGCAGCAGACGCAGGAGGCACCAGGCCAAGGTGGTTGCAGGCAGGGGGTAGGGACCAACCTCCTGGTCCCTGAAGGCTTTTGAAAAACCTCTTTCTGGGGAGGCTTTTCTTTTCCCCCCCAGGGGCAAGCAATTCAAAGGTGCTAGCCATGGAGCCACCAGCTGCAGAGCCACCCAATCACTCCCTGCACCCAGTTGGATTGAATCTGGCACCCTGAGCTGCTGCCCACAGGCAGGAAGCTGGTGGGGGTGGGGCATGGATGCAGGGCCTCGGAGCTGAACCACCCAGTCCCCAGCACGCTCTCGCCTGGAGGCATCCAGCTGCAGACCTCCGACCCCATTAACTGGATCAGTGGTGGGGTGGAAAGCGACCTGGGAGGGTGAGGAAATGAAACTTGGGGCGAGCACCATGGGTGCAGTCCCCGTGACCTTCCCCTCCCAGGATAATGCTGCGTTCCCTAACCTCCCTCATGCCAAGAGATAAATGTGGATTTGCAAAGAGGCAGGCCCCAGAGGAGCTTCAGTTGGGGGGATGAGAGGAGTTACTCACTTCTGACATCCCCACCCTTTGCTTTAAGGCTGCATTCTCTTTCCCTAATACATGTTGCTTGAAGTACACAATGGTTTGTGTTTAGACATGCAATAAACATGGGGAAAGTAAAGTTTTGTGCTTTAGAACAAAAGAGTCTGGCATCTTTGGGGGGTCTCTCTCTCTCACACACACACACACACACACACACTCCTTCCTTCCCTCTTCCCTGGCCTCTTGAATCTTCATGCAGAAAGTTAACCCTAGCTCTTCTGAACCCACCCTCGCTGGAGTGGCCTCTGTTTTGTTTTTTTCTCTCACAAAGTTCCTTTCTAACCTCTAAACTGGCAGTAGGACATCCCCCAAGGGGTCCCAGATTGCAAGAGGGTGCAGGCTGGGCTGAGGGACAACCCCCCGCCCCCGTGCAAGAATTTTGTGCACCGGGCTCTAGTTAAGAAATAATGACAGTAGGTTATTGGAGACTGGGGGAAAGGAAGTAAAAGATTTATTAAATAGCTTCAACTCATTTATGCAGAAAGGTGGATTATATGAGCTTGTGAGTGTGTGTTAGTGAGAGTGAGTGAGCCTCAGAAAAAGCAGCAGAATTTAAAGACTGCTCGTGGACTGCAAGAATGCGTCAGATGGTCCTCTTATGATCTGAAAGAGTGAAGCACTCATTCTCAGTATCTCATAGGCCATCAAGTGAGTTTGGCTCCTGTGTTCTTAAATTACAGTTGTAAAAATGAGAAGCCTGTAACGTCTAATAATTAGAATACATTTTTCTAACAAAACTATTTAGATTTTTTTGCTGAAACACACACATACACATGTGTGCACCCACATCCCACTCTTCTACCACTTAAATGCCTTTACTTGCTTTTCACAGCTTTCAATACCTTCCAATCACTGAAGCCGTAAATGCCCAATGAGGATCTACCTACATCTTTATTGACCACATCCTCCTTCTTGCTTAAAACAGAAATTGTATTCTTTTTTAAATCCAGTTCCTTCGGATTTTGTTCCCTTGATAGTAGCTCTCTTCTAAATATTTTAAAAAATAGACTTTATGTTTTAGACCAGTTTTAGGGTCACAGCAATACTGAGCGGAAGATATAGAGATTTCCCATATACCCTCTCTCCCCCTCACATGCACAGCCTCCCCCAACTATCAACATCCTCTCCCACAGAGGTGCATTTGTTACAACGGATGAACTTACATTGACATCATTATCACCCAAAGCCCATAGTTTAAATTTTGGTTCACTCCTGGTGTTTTACTTTTTATGGGTTTTGGCAAGTGTGTAATGACACGTATCTACCACTATAGTATGCAACAGAATAGTTTCATTGCCCTAAAAATCCTCTGTGCTCTTATCCATCTCTTCCTTCCCCCTAACCACTGGCAACGACGAATCCTTTTACTATCTCCATAGTTTTACCTTTTAGAATGTCATATAGTTGGGATCATATAGTATGTGGCCTTTTCAGATTGGCTTCTTAAATTTTGTAATATGCATGCAATTTTCTTCCATGTATTTTCATGGAATGCTAGCTTTTTTTTAGTGCTGAATAATATTCCATTTGTCTGCATGTACCACAGTTTTGTTTTTTCCATTCACCTAGTGAAGGACAGCTTGGTTGCTTACAAGTTTGGGCAATTATGTATAAAGCTGCTCTAAACATCATGTACAGTATTTTTCGTGGACATACATTTCAGCTCCTTTGGGTAAATACCAAGGAGTATGATTGCTGGATCATATGGTAAGAATATGTTTAGTTTTGCAAGAAATTGTCAAACTGTCTTCCAAAGTGGCTGTACCATTTTTCATTCCTATTAGCAAGAAATAACAGTGCCAGTTGCTCCATATCCTCATCAGCGTTTGGGGTTGCCAGTGTTTTGGATCTTGGCCACTCGAATATATGTCTAGTGGCATCTTATTGTTCTTTTAATTTGAACATTCACTAGTGATTTATGATGAGCATTTTTTCATATGCTTATTTACAATCTGTATATCATTTTTGGTCAGGTGGTTGTTAAGATCTTTGACCTATTTTTAACTGAGTTGTTATTATTATTATTATTATTATTATTATTGAGTTGTTTTTTAAAAAAATATATTTTATTGATTTTTTACAGAGAGGAAGGGAGAGAGATAGAGAGTTAGAAACATCGATGAGAGAGAAACATCGATCAGCTGCCTCCTGCACATCTCCTACTGGGGATGTGCCCGCAACCCAGGTACATGCCCTTGACCGGGTCTATTTCTGGGCTCTCTATTCTGTTCTATTGATTTATTTGTTTACTCTTTCACCAATACCACACTGCTCATTACTGTAGCTTTATAGTAAGACTTGAAATCAGATAGTGCCAGTCTCCCAAATTTGCTCTTTTCTTTCTTGGATTAGCTATCCTAGATTTTTGTCTTTTCATACAAACTTTAGAATCAGTTTGTTGATTCTCCTCTCAATTTTGATTTCTGCTTCCTTGTTTAAAATCTGTTTATAACTCTTCATTCAAAACAAAACAAACAACAACAAAGCCAAAACACTTGTTTTGCAACCCTACACCTCTCTTCTATTTCTGCTCTCTCACCCCGCTTCACAATATAACTTCTTATATGAACTAGCTGTGCTTGCTGTCTGTTTCCTAGCCTCTCACTTCCAGCTGATTCCCCTGCTGCCTGGTTTTACTCTCATCTATTCCACTAAAACAGCTCCTGATATCATTAGTGACTCCCATGCATCTAAGTCAGCTGGTATTTTAGATCTCCTCTTATTTGACCTCTGAGCAACACTCAACGCTATTGACTTCTCCCCACTCTTCACGCTCCTTGGCAGCATTACCCTCCTCAACCTGGACAGCAAATGTTGGCGTCCTCAAAGCTCTGGCCCAGGGTTTCTGATGTTCTCACTCTGCTCTCATCCTAGGTGATTCTGTCCTGCAGCTGCCTCTTTATCATATCCTACTACTAACTGACAGAGTTTACTGATATCCACAGATTTCCCAGATAATATTCCTTTGTAGTAGTTACTGCAGTTAAGATTATCTGTGCAGTCATGTATTTATCTTCCTCTCTAGGGTGTTAGTGCTATGAAGTCAAGGACTGGGTCTGTTTTAGGTCCACTGTGTTTGGGGCACTTAACTGACACACAGTAACTGGTTGAGCAATATTGTTGAATGAAGGACCTATGAGGTGAAACTCAGCGATCCTATTGTCTGCTCATGAGTGTTTCTGAAGTGTCCTCTAGATAGAACAGTCATTTAGATTACATTTATTTTGTCCTCACCTCTCCATGGGCACAACACTTGCTAAGCTGATCAACATCTTATTCCTTATCGCGTTCTTTAGCTTCTTTGTTCTCATCTTTCTGAGATTTATTTAAGTGGCCTAAACATATTCTCTCCTCAGTGGCCTCTCTCCACCTCCCCTGCTTTATGCAGTTTGTTGTCTATTTGGAACACCTCTTATATCTTTGTTGATTTCTCTTCTTCAATAACCCAAGTAAGAATTTAGAGCAATTGGGTTTCTCCCTCTAAATGCAACCTACAGAATTTAGATAACATTACATTTCATATTCAAATCAACTACTACTGATATACATATTATAGAAAATTAATTTTCAATATTGATTTCCTATTCTTTGCAGTCTATTTGTGGTATTTTGCATAGAATTAAGAACTTTATTTTTATATAAATCTAAAAGCTAATACAATAAAAATATAAGTATGACACAATAAAACTAAATATGCTCTAATGTGAATTCATTATTCTTTTTAAACTTTTCTTCATGTTTCTTTTTAAATTTTAGCCTTTCTAATAGGTGTGTAGTAGAATCTCATTGTGGTCTTAATTTGTATTTCCCTAGTAACTTTTGATGTTGAACATCTTTTCAGGTGCTCATTTGCTACCTATATATTCTCTTTGGTAAGGTGATTGTTTAAATATTTTTCCCCGTTTTAAAAATTAGGTTGTTTATTTCTTGTTGATTTTTGAGAGTTCTTTATATATCCTAGATACAAATCTTTTAGCAAGTATATGCTTTGCAAAGATTTTCATACAGTCTGTGGCTTGTCTTTTTATTTATTTAGTTTTAACAGATTTTTTAAAAAATCCTCACCTGAGGATTTTTCCCTCATTAATTTTTTAAAATATATTTTTATTGATTTCAGAGAGGAAGGAAGAGGGAGAGAGAGATAGAAACCTCAATGATGATAGAGAATCATTGATCAGCTGCCTCCTGCATGCCTCCTACTGAGGATCGAGCCCACAACCTGAGCATGTGCCCTTGACCAGCATTGAACCCGGGACCTTCCAGTCTGCAGTCCAATGCTCCATCCACAGAGCCAAACCAGCTAGGGCTCCCTCATTAATTTTTAAAGAGAATAGAAGGGAGGGAGGGGATATATATATATATATAGAGAGAGAGAGAGAGAGAGAGAGAGAAGTTCAATTGGCCTCCCACATGCGTCCCAACTGGATATTGAACCTGAAACCTGGATACGTGCCCTGACTGGGAATTGAACCCATGACCCTTTGGCTCATGAGACAATGCTCCAACCAACTGAGCCACACTGGCCAGAGCTGTGCCTCAGTTTTTACTATATAAAATTGAGAATTTCGAGTTCCTCTGATTCTAATATGCTAGAATAGAATGCTTCACTTTCAAAATTATTTAAAACTTACCAACCTTACTCAGCATTTCAAGACTATTTTCCTCTGTCTCTGGCCACTCCTATCATACTGTAGCCACCCTATATCATAAAAGAGAAACATGTAAATTGACCATCCCTCTGCTATGCTCATCAGCCAATCAGGAGTGAGTATGCAAATTAACCCAACAAAGATGGAGAGCAGAGCAGGAGAGCTGGCAGCTTGGGGGGTCGTGGCTCCCTCAGTCACTCCCCCAAGCTGCTGGGTGGAGAGCAGAGCGGGAGAGCCAGCAGAGAGTGGAGCGGCTTGGGGAACTTGGCCGTGGGATGGAGACAGAGCAGGAAGGGAAAACCAAGAGCGCGGGGAGCACCAGGAATTCTGGGAATAGTAGTTCTGGTGGCAGCCCCAGGACCTGAAGCAGAAGCCCAGAGAACGGAGAGCACCATGAATGCTGGAATCATAGTTCTGGTGGCAGATGGATCTCCTAGACACTAGAGCAAAGTGAGCCTGGAGCAAGTTACTGTTGCGGTGGGGGATGGAGGGAAAGCAAAGGTGAGAGACATAAGTAAAATCAGAGTGTCTAGGAAGAATTAAAGAGAAGATATCCTAAAACTTCCAGGAAATCTCCACCAATGAAGCAAAGAAAAAAAAATTGCCTCTATTATTCTGTGAGCAACAAACCAAACTGTGTTGGGGGTCTCAGACAATTCACTCATATGATTGCAAAGACAGACAGAAACTCCCAGATTGGAGAGGGCTCCCAGATTGGAGAGGGTGCAGGTCAGGCTGAGGGACCCACCCCCAGTGCACGAATTTTTGTGCACCGGGCCCCTAGTCTATATATATAAAAGGCTAAGTGACCATCCAACCTTTCGATTGTCCTCCAGGTTGCTATGATGCACAATGACCACCAGGGGAAAGACACTCTGACCACTAGCTATGACATGCACTGACCACAAGGGGGCAGACACTCAAAGCAGAAGCTGCTGAGCTACAGTGACTTGGCAGTGGCGGTTCTCAGGTGATGTAACCTGAAACTAGAGAGGAGGGAGACTGATTCCGGGGTGTGTCACCCAAGAACTGCCCTCTCGCAATCCAGGACCCCTCGAGGGATGTTGGAGAGTCAGTTTTGACTTGATTTCCACAGGCCAGGCTGAGGGCCCTCACCTGCCAGAGGGACCCCGCTCACTCCGCAGATGCCTTTCAAGCCACGCTGCCACTCCAGGTGTGGCTGGCTGGGGAGGGACCATGGGAGGTTGGCTCCAGGGTGTGTCTGGCCTGTCTTGCTCAGTCCTGCCCACCAGCCCCTTCTAATTGATTTCCTTTCAATGTGCATGAATCTGTGCACCAGGGCACTAGTTTTGTATAATTAACACTAGAGGCCTGGTGCACAAATTTGTCCATGGATGGGGTCCCTTGGCCTAGCCAGAGATCAGGGCCAATGGGGGGGCTAACCAGCCAGGGGGAGGGAGCACGGAGGTTGGCCGGCCGTGGAAGGTTGGCTGTGGGAGCGCACAGACCACTAGGGGGAAGCTCCTGTGTTGAACATCTGCACCCTGGTGGTCAGTGCTCATCATAGCAACCAGTTGGCCTGTCAGCTGGTTGTTCAATCATTTGGTTGTTTATGTATATCTACACTAATAAAAGAGAAACATGGTGCCGAAACCGGTTTGGCTCAGTGGATAGAGCGTCGGCCTGCGGACTGAAGGGTCCCG
>NW_005372084.1:1061929-1068155 GCF_000412655.1 Myotis brandtii | reverse complement strand
AGGCCGGGGTGAGGGATGCCCCCCCCCCCCAAGTGCACAAATTTTGTGCACCGGGCCTCTAGTATATATATACAATTAAATATAGCCATATGCTTATGTATAAACATATCTATTTCAGGTGTTTGATGTCTGGTTATATGAAAATGTTGCTCTATATTTTTCTTTTTAAAAAATATATTTTATTGATTTTTTACAGAGAGGAAGGGAGAGAGATAGAGAGTTGGAAACATCGATGAGAGAGAAACATCAATCAGCTGCCTCCACACCTCCTACTGGGGATGTGCCCGCAACCAAGGGACATGCCCTTGACCGGAATCGAACCTGGGACCCTTCAGTATGCAGGCCGATGTTCTATCCACTGAGCCAAACCGGTAACGGCTCTATATTTTTCTTAAGATTTTAAATATATGAAGTCAGTAGTCTGTCCTTTTTTACTGTTAACAAAGTGAGTTTGCATTAATGGCTTCATAATAGACAACAGAAATCCTCAGTAGTCCAACAGGTTTGGCTATTTCAGGTAATCAAGCTACAGTTTTGGCTTCCTTAACTGATTTTTCATTAGACATGAAGGTTCAGGATATGATCTGTCTCAATGAATAGTTTTCCCTTTTGGTTTTGCTTGTGTGGAAATAGTCTCACCTCTGAGCTCCTACTTGGCTAATTCCAGCGAAGTCCCACTGGGAGCAAGAAGAGAGGAATGATGCAAGCAGTAACGCTGCTGATGACTGCGTCATTGCCCAGAAAATGCAGGTTAATGTGGACAAAGGGAGAGGGTTGTGTCAGGCAGCAAACCCAATAACACCTATTAGAAAGAACAGTCATGCAGCATACTGATCACAAAGAAGTGTGAGGGTCAAATATTCAGAGAAACTATCCCCTCCCTAATCAAAGAAAACATGCCAGAGGCAGGAATTAAAGAAACAGCAATAGAATGAATGCTGAATTAATTTACATGGACTCAGCTTTCACACTGTGCCTGCTTCAGAATCACCCATGAGTCTCTAAGTTTCTGCAGGACAGGCAATCTATATGATGGGAAGGATGTGTCATGTGGCAGGATATATATGTATTGTCAGTGTTCCTAGTAAGTTTTGGGTCAGTTTCGTGTAACTTGGCAAATGCAGAAAACTCTATTATAAAGCATGATATTAAGTGATAACAGAGACACAGATAAAATTCTTTCACCATTCAAAGAAGGTAGAATTCAATTTTTATTCATGAAGACATGGAATTTGAGATCAGCCTTGTAGAATTAGGAAAATATTGTCAAGCTGACATTGTGGGAGTAAGGCAGAAATAGCAAAAGCAAATGAAAAAGAAAGTAAGAGGAAATAAGAGTTCAGGGAGAATATTAACCATCCAGTTTGGTCAAAAGATAAGTTAGGACATGGGATTGGAAGGAAATAAGGTAATAATGGTTGGTTGATGGCAATCCATGAAGACCTTAGATGTCACCCCTGGTCTTGTTCTTCTGTTCATCCCCACTTTCTCAAATGTATTTCACTGCTGGCTTCCATCTGGGGCCTCAGGCCAAAGCCAATCTGAGTTTGGATATACATCATGTTCCCCATAGTTAGAATCAAGAAATCCAGCTCCACTAGTGAACTCCAACATGCCCATGCTCTTAATCCCCCAAGTCTCTTCGGCTGCCGTATGGAGAGCCAAGAACCCAGAGTCCCAGAGTCTGCCTGCACCTCTGGTACCTAACCAGATCACAGAACTCCCTACTTTATCCAGACCCCATGTTAACCAAACTGAGCATCTACTTGCTCCCTCTTCCATAATCTGCCCAGTTGCTGTGCCTAGTAGTGACCCTCTAGCACACTTAAGCTGGATCCAGAAATCTTGCATGGACCTTTTTAAAAAAAATTTCTTTATTGATTAAGGTATTACATATGTGTCCTTATCCCCCCCTTGCCCTCCTGACCTCCCTCCACCCCACTCAGGCCCTCACCGCCCCCTGTTGTCTGTGTCCATTGGTTAGGCTTATATGAATGCATACAAGTCCTTTGGTTGATCTCTTCCTCTTACCCCCACCCTCCCCTACGGTTCTTAATAGTCTCTTCCTTGAGGGTTCTCACTCCATTCCCCCTAAGCTGGGTCTTGCTATCTGTAGAATAATTGTTCCAACACCAGTGTAGCTTCTTGGCTGGATTTGCACTTGCTATATGCTGAATTGCTAATTAGATTTTTTTGGTAATAATCACTGATAACTGTATATCAGGCCTCATTGAATCTACATATATTGGCAACCTTTTCAGCTATCAGTGCTTTTGGCCATCTTCTACTCTACAATGCAGATCTATTTCAGCCTTGGCTTATGATCTCCCCCACCTGCCTAGTGCCAAAGCCTACATGAAATGCTACACCAGTGCAAGAATTTGGACTTCATTTGAGCACAGTGAAGTGGTTTACCATTGTTTACTGATTTATTGTACACAAGATTTACTCTAATAGGGTTTACATTCCAAGGATAATTGATTTTGTGTCTTCCATCATTTTTTATATAGGAAAATTCAACTTCAAAGACAAACATGGTATTCAAGACTGCATAATATAGAATTTGTTTGGGACACAAAGCAGAACTTGACCCTGGGGAATATAGACAAAAGCCATATTTTGGAAGGATGTCAGAAGGTCACAACAGTAATGGGGGAGCTGGAGAAATAGGATTGACAATGGGAAGGGCAAGGCAACTCCAGAGCGTTAGGAAACTGAAACCATAGAGCTGGGCTTATAGTAAGAGCTTAATCTATCAGTGGGTGCCTCCACTAGCACCCATGTGACTTCCATTTATTTTTCCCTGTATTACTCTCTAAAGACTCAACATCATAAAGACTGTTTACTGCCTAACCATCTCTCAGTGTGAAGTGTCTGAGAGAAAGGATTTTGCTAATCAATTTTGACAGTAAGATGCAAGCATCTGAATTTATTGTTTCACAAAGATGACATACAATGGGGAAGAAATAATTTCCTAAAAAGAAATTAAGATGCTATTAAAAAGGGGAAATTAATACTATGTTGATAAAAACTTACAAATATCCACTAATATCCCATTCTCTAGTTGCTTCTATTACCATTCCAGACCTCCCACATTTTAAGTCTTCAAAAGGCATTTGAAGACAAAAGCAGAGTGACAAAAGCAGTCACTACAAATACTTTCTGGCTCTGTCCCTGCCTTCTCTGAAGAAGCTCCAAATGACCAACCTCTTCCCAGATGATGTTGGGAGAGCCCCACTGCTGTCTCATGTGTGCTCTGAGAGCTGGTTTCCTGTCACAGGAATTTCATCTTCGGATTTGCAAAGGAAATTTGGGTTTCCTTTCCTCATGTTCTAAAGTTTTGTGCTTATATTTTGAGAGGATACTGGCATCAAACATGAAAGTTCTTCTGTTGACATTACCACAGCCTTAACCACTACTGCTTCTGTGGCTGCTAGCACTCTGACTGGTATTACCCCCATGGTCCCCAACCAGTAGCACAAGAAGCAGTCATCTGCAGATTGCTTTGTACTTTAGCCTGGTGGCCCTGGGAAGAACACAGGAGGTAGCTGACCTTGGCCTGCACCTATCAGGAGGCCCTAGAGCCAGCACACCCAATGTACAGCTTCAGACCAACGACCTCCATCACCCAACCACCTCCACAACTGACATACTCAAGAGGGTAGACTCAGTGGGTACCACAGCCCTGCTGAAGTAAGTCTTTCTCTGTGTGGTGGGCCCCCACATAGCTGATCCTCCAATGCAGTTGGTGGTGGTGTCAATGGTCATGGCTAATCCTTATAGCTGATCAGCCTGAGTAAATACCTCCCATTGATGTGCCAACAGCAATCAGCACTCAATTAAAATAGGAAGGTGTACAGTCCACCCAGAGGGGTGCACCTAGTGCCCAGCTGGAATGGTTAGGGGGGCTGTGCCACTGAAACCTATAGGATACCTACCACATTAGGCCACTACAAAGCCTAGGAGATGTAGTAGCTCAACCTAATACATAGAAGCAAACATAGGGAGGTGGCCAAAATGAGGAGACAAAGAAACATGTCCTAAATGAAAGAACAGAACAGATCAAAACTCCAGAAAAAGAACTAAATGAAATGGAGACAAGCAATCTACTAGATGCAGAGTTCAAAATACTGGTTATAAGGATGCTCAAGGGACTTAGTGAAGACATCAACAGCATAAAAAAGAACCAGTCAGAAATGAAGGATGCACTAACTGAAATAAAGAATAATTTACAGCCTGGCCAGTGTGGCTCAGTGGTTGAGCATTGACCTATGAACCAGGAAGTTCAATTCCCAGTCAGGGAACATGCCCAAGTTGCAGGCTCAGTTCCCAGTAGGGGGCATGCAGGAGGCAGCTGGTCAATAATTATCTCTCATTATTGATGTTTTTATCTCTCCCTTCCTCTCTGAAATCAATAAAAATATATTTAAGAAAAGAATACTTTACAGGGAATCAACAGTAGAGCAGGTGAAGGCAAGAATAAAACCATCAATTTGGAATATAAGGAAGCAAAAAACACCCAAGCAGAACAGCAAAAAGAAAAAAAGAATACAAAATAATGATAGTGTAAGGGGCCTCTGGGAGATCTTCAAGCATACCAACATTCACGTCATGGGGGTGCTGGAAGGAGAAGAGACAAAGCAAGAAATTGAACACTTATTTGAAAAAAATAATGACAGAAAACTTTCCTAATTTGGTGAAGAGAATAGACAAGTCCAGGAAGTCCCAACCAAGATGAATCCAAAGAGGCCCACACTAACACATATCATAATTAAAATGCCAAAGGTTAAAGACAAAGAGAGAATTTTAAAAGCAGCAAGAGAAAAGCAATTAGTTACCTACAAGTGAGCTCCCATAAGACTGTCAGCTGATTTCTTAACAGAAACTGCAGGTCAGAAGGGAGTGGCAAAAAATATTTAAAGTGATGAGAAGCAAGGACCTACAACCAAGATTAGTCTATCCTGCAAAACTATCATTTAGAATCAATGGACATATAAAGAACTTCCCAAACAAGAAAAAGCTAAAGAAGTTCATTACCATCAAACCAATATTATATGAAATGTTGAAGGGTCTTCTTGAAGTAGCAGATAAAAAAATGAACAATAAAATGGCAATAAATACAAATCTATCAACAATATATAAACAAAATGAATAAGCAGAACAGAAACAAACTCATGTATACAGAGTACTTTTTGTTGGTTTCCAGGTGGGATGGGGGAGAAGGGATGTAATCCCAGAGGGTAAGGATGGGGTGAGGAGAGATTAACCAAAGAATTTATATGTATATAAGCATAATCCATGGACAAAGACAGTAGTTCAGTGAAGATCTGGGGGGTGAAGGCAGGTGTGGGTTGGAGGGGGTCAGTGGGGGAAAAAAGGGGCATTTGTAATACTTCCAACAATAAATATAAATAAATAAAAATATGAGCAGGTGTGTTTCATGTCCCTGTTTTTCCACTTTTGTATAAAGTAGACATGGGAAAACAAAGAGTAACTTTACAGTGGAGAATCCTGACAGATACTACCTCATCCAGGTGATCAAGCTCAGTATCCACAGTTCTGAAGCACGTTCATATCATGCACCCTTGATATGGTGTGATAAAATGGCAGTTTACCTCTGTGATCTTCCTTCCCCAAACTCATAATCCCAGTCTTATCATCAAATTCTCTATTCACATTAATCTGATGTTTTTCTCATTGATAAATCAGCTCCCCAGTTATTCTGATACATTATATTCCTAGATGGTGAATATATGCATACTGGATACTAAAAAAATTCTCTGTGGTAAATAATTGCATGATGTCAGGCCACTGTGTCATTTCCAGAGAGAACACATGACCATTCTTTTTTTACCTACCCTTTTCTCTTTCCTAGCATTTATTCCCATAGTGAGTCTATAACTCCATTACTGTTTTCAGCTCTCAGGCCAAGAATTGAAGTATGTGGAAGAGGCTGAACCTGAAATATGGTGAAGAAAGCTGACTTTAGTCAGAAACCTGGGGGATTATTGCAACTCTGCCCTGATTCACTCTCTGCCCTGGCAACTCATTGCACCTGGGCCTCTGACACTCATCTGTAGTATCTGTGTCTGTGATAGAGTGAAGACCGCATTTAGGAATCCTATATAATAATAGACAAACATGGTAATTGACCGTACTTTTGCTACACCTCCCATTGGCTAATCAGCAAGATATGCAAATTAACCCAACCAAGATGGCGGCTGGC
>NW_005372084.1:1058987-1061543 GCF_000412655.1 Myotis brandtii | reverse complement strand
CTGGCCAGGCACCCCAGTGGGGACCCCCACCCTGATCCAGGACACCCTTCAGGGCAAACCAGCTGGCCCCCACCTGTGTACCAGGCCTCTATCCTATATAGTAAAAGGGTAATATGCAAACTGACCCTAACAGCAGAAAGACTGGGAATGACTGGTCACTATGACACACACTGACCACCAGGGTGCAGACGCTCAATGCAGGAGCTGCCCCCTGGTGGTCAGTGTGCTCCCACATGGGGGAGCTCTGCTCAGCCACAAGCCAGGCTGATGGCTGCCAGTACAGAGGTGATGGTGGGAGCCTCTCCTGCCTCCTCAGCAGCGCTAAGGATGTCCGACTGCAGCTTAGGTCTGCTCCCCGCTGGTAAGTGGACATCCTCCGAGGGTTGCCGGGCTGCCAGAGGGATGTCTGATTGCCAGCTTAGGCCCAATCCCCCGGGGAGCAGGCCTAAGCCAGCATGTGGTCATCCCCCGAGGGATCCCAGACTGTGAGAGGGCACAGGCCGGGCTGAGGGACCCCCCCCCCCCAATTGCACAAATTTTTGTGCACCGGGTCTCTAGTAGAATAATAATCATGGAAATGGAGTAAAAAGCCTGAAGAAGAAATAGCTAAGTTTCTCATGAATGGTCCTTTCATTTTTTTTTTAATGTAATATACATCTTTCCAACTGAATTTTTCTAACTGGAAATGCAGTAACAAGAGACTAATTTTATTTTTTTAAAAGGCTAGAAAAAGCAAAAAGTTGCAGCAATACCTTAAAAATCTGTCTCCATTGAGAACTTTAGCTCACACTAGAATAAAGCTGTAGAAGGAACACGTAATGTGTGAAAGGCTGCAGAAAGTAAAAATTTATGGGCTCGGTTTCTAGGCTCACTCTCTCTCTCTCTCTCTCTCTCTCCCCCAGAACCACACACTCATTCAAAAAATAAATACTGATAGGTGTTAGTGTCACCTAATGGACACATCCAACTGAAAGAAATGTTTATAATTCTGACCTCAGGACTCCAGTAAGATCAGTCCTTCAGTGTTTAATATTGTTTCAGAGTTTGTGCTGTTAAATCAAAAGGTTATCTATAATACATCTGGTGCTATTAATGCAAAAGATCAGGGGTATTCGAAAGACATTTATTCATTATTAATAAAGATAATAAAGGATCATTTATGAGGTTTCAGATGAGATTTTTATCATCAAAAGCTTAAAAATGGAAATTTATTTTTGCTTCAGGACAGACATGAGAGGAGTCTGTAATGGGAAATGTGAGAGTCAACACAAAAATGTCAGATTCACTCTGTTTCTAAAGATGGCTGACACTTTATAGCAACAGATTAAAAAGACAATAAAATTTTGTGTCTTAAATTTCTATTGACAGGGACTTCTTGATTTATTCTTAGTTTGTCCTTTATCAAGATGTCTTATTGATATTCTTTGCTTCTCTCTCTTACTTTAGATAGCTTATATAAATTGAATGGGGGTTGCAGAGAAATTCATAAAAATCTTGGGAACTGTTGGAAAGTAAATTAAGGACCAAGTTAACTCCAGTATCTTTACACACAAATGAGAGTTACATGCCCAGTTTTTATTGAATATAAGAAGTAATAAGAGAGGGAGGTTTAAAAATATACTATTTTGGAGAAAGGAACATAGTATTATTATTATTAGCTATTAGCCTATTAGCTTAGGCTGTTGAAGCTGATTGAAGTGGAACTTAAATGGGCTTTTAATATGGTTGAGGGGATTTTCAGAATTTCTCTCACCTAAATTTTGCAAATAAGCCCCAACCAACCAATTCTGCTAAAGTTATGGCTGGAGACATTACAGACTTTGAGTTTGGAATCCACACAAGTGAGAAATAGAAATCTAGTCCTCTACATAGTAGCAGCTACAAATTAGATGCTCAGGAAATGTTTACTAAATAAACAAAAATGTCCTGTTAGGTCCAGGTGCCACAGTTGAATTTATCTTGCACAAAAGGATGTTGGACATATTCCTAAGGCATTTATTCATTACTATTACACATAATAAAAAGCCAGGTGTGTGGCATTTCAAGTGAATTATCTTCATTAATGAATGAGAAGGGAAGATTTATGGACCAAATGGCCCTGGATTACCCTGATTTCAATATTAGCTAATAATTTCAGGACTAGAATTTAAGTAAAACTCAATAAAACCACACATTGCTTTAAACGTGCTTCATTAAGGTAAGAGGACAATTGGAGGTCATTAAGTCCAATGTCCCACTCAATAAATATGCAACTAAACAAAATTTATGGCTTGTTTTTAGGTTCATCTCAGAGCCTTTGCACATCTAAAAGACACATTAATCCAGCTGTCAAACATTGAGGATCAGTGTGAATCACTCAAATATACACTTAAAATGTAGGCAGCAAGTAGGTGCTATTAAGAAGCCTTTGTGTTAGATATAGGATTGGTTCTCAATCCATTCCACCTGTTTGCTAATATTCTCACATGCACTGAAAAGATTGTAAAGGTAAAACATATATTTCCTATATACATCTTCTCTCTCTCTCTCTCTCTCTCTCTCTCTTTCTCTCTCGCA
>NW_005372084.1:1050758-1058974 GCF_000412655.1 Myotis brandtii | reverse complement strand
CCCCCCCCCCCCCGCCACACACACACAGACAAAGAGAAACTCACACACATGTTTAAATAATAAATACTGATGTGAGGGATCTATACACTAAAAACTAAAAAGCATTATTAAAAAAATTGAAGGAGACACAAATGAAAGGAAAGATATTCTGTGTTCATGAATTGGAAGAATCAACATAGTTAAAATGGACTTATTACCCAAAGCAATATACAAATTTTATGTAATCTCCATCAAAATTCCAACGGGATTTTAAAAAAGAAATAGAGAAAAAAATCATTACATTTCTATGGAACCACAAAATGTCCCAAATAGCCAAAGAAATCCGAGAAAAAAAGAACAAGGCCAGGAGGTATCACACTCCCTGGCTTCAAATTATACTACAAAGCAACAATAATCAAAATAGCATAGTACTGGCAGAAAACAGACACACAAACCAATGGAACAGAATCAAAAGCCCAGAAATAAACCCACATGTGTATGGGCAAATAATTTTCAGCAAAAGAGCCAAAAACACATGATGGAGAAAAGAAATCCTCTTCAATAAATGGTGCTGAGAAAACTGGAAAACCACGTGCAAAAGAATGAAAGTAGTCTGCAGTTTGTTACCATACACAAAAATTAACTCAAAATGAATTAAAGACCTAAATGTAAGGCCTGAAACAATAAATTACATAGTAAAAACCATAGGTTCTAAACTTATGGACCTTGGTTTTAGAACGGATTTTATGAATTTGACCTCAAAGGCAAGTGAAGTAGAAGCAAAAATAAACAAATAGAACCATATTAAACTAAAAAGCTTCTGCATCGCAAAAATAACCATCAACAAAACAAAAAGGCAATCAACTTAATTGGAGAAGATGTTTGCAAACAACACCTCAGTTAGTAGTTCATATTCAAAATAGGTAAAGAACTCATACAACTCAAAAACAAAAAACCCAATTAAAAAATGGGCAGAGAACCTGACCAGACATTTCTCTCAAGAAGACATACAAATGGCCAACATATATATGAAAAGAGGCTCAACTTCACTAGCTATGAGGGAAATGCAAGTCAAAACTACAATGAGATACAACCTCATACCTATTAGAATGGCTATTATCAACAAGACAAGTACTAACAAGTGTTGGAGAGGTTGTGGAGAAAAATGAACCCTCATTGACTGCTCGTAGGAATGTAAATTGGTATAGCCACTATGGAAAACAGTATGAAAGTTCCTCAAAAAATTAAGAATAGAATTACCATATGACCCTACCAGCCCTCTTCTGGGTATCTATCTGAAAAGTTGAAAACATTTATTTGTAAAGATATATGCACCCCTGTATTTATTGCAACATTATTTGCAGTGGCCAAGATATGGAAACAACCGAAGTGTCCTTCAATAGCTGATTGTATAAAGAAGATGTGGTACAAATATATATATACAAAAAAATACTACTCATACATAAATAAAGATGAAATACTGCCACTTGCAACAGCATTGATGGATCTTATGAATATCATTTCTAAGCTAAATAAGTCAGGTAAAAATAGCCAGAACCATATGATTTCACTCATATATGGGATATAAAACTGAAAGCAAGAAACGAACAAACAAGACAAACAAATAAAAACTCATAGACATAGACAACAGTATAGTGCTTACCAGAGGAAAAGAAGGTGGGTAGTAGTAAAGGATAAAGGGGGTCAAATATATGGTATCAGAAGGAGATTTGACTTTGGGTGGTAAATGCAATGCAATGTACACTTAAAACCGACATACCAATGTCGGTTTTAAGTGTACATTGGCTGCACATTAGAACCAATGTCACCCCAATAAATTTAATAAAAGATTTAAAAAATACTGATAGGTGTTAGTGTCACCTAACGAACACATACAATGGAAGGATCTGTTTATAAATTCTGAACTTGGTGACTCCAGTAAGATTAGTCTAAATTAAATGTAGGTGTTGACAATAAAGTGTACTTAGGCAGGGCTTCCAGTGGTTCGCAACCTTCTGGCCCTTTAAGTACAGTTCCTCATGTTGTGACCCAACCATAAAATTATCTTCATTGCTACTTCATAACTGTAATGTTGCTATGAAGGGGCCAAAGAGCCGCATGTGGCTCTCAAGCCGTGGTTTGCCGACCACGGCCCTAGCACATTGCTGTATTTCTAGTTTAGGATTTTTAAGTTCAGCTTAGAGCTCATTAAGTTTGGGTTAATTGCTTGTTTCTCAGTAGCCCTTATCCCAGTGGTTCTCAACCTTGGCTGCACATTAGAATCACCTGGGAATCTTTTAAAAATCCTGATTTCTGGGCCTCATCCTCCGGAAATTCTGTTTCTTTGTTACTAATGTTCTGTTTCTTTGTTATGGGGTGGGGCCACAACATTAGTAACAAAGAAACAGAATTTCCGGAGGATGAGGCCCAGAAATCAGGATTTTTAAAAGATTCCCAGGTGATTCTAATGTGCAGCCAAGGTTGAGAACCACTGGCTTAGAAGATGCAGAATTCTCCCTGTGTTTTACTTTCCTGGCCAACAGGCATGGTGACAGTTTGGTTTCTCAGCAGTTCTCAGAAGGCTCAGTGTTCAGGCACCAGCTTTGCTGGTTTTGAGAGCCAGGGAGCCAGCTCCTCTTCAAGGAGTGCAGATTATAGGAGGTAAGGTGTGGTTCTAGAACTGACTACCTAATCATAGAAGAGGCAACAGCTCCCTTGATGCACAAAAATTGTCCCTGAAAGTTTAACCTGTTTAATTTGCTTTTCCCAAGTCTTCCCATAACTCTGTAAGCCACATAATATGCTGCAATATATCCATTCTTGTTTGAATTGACTCCAGTGGTCGGCAAACTGCAGCTCGCAAGCCACATGCGGCTCTTTGGCCCCTTGAGTGTGGCTCTTCCACAAAATACCGACTTCTGCACATGGGCCACGAAGTTTCCATCGCACTGTATGCCTGCACGTGGTATTTTGTGGAAGAGTCACACTCAAGGGGCCAAAGAGCCGCATGTGGCTCTCGAGCCGCAGTTTGCCAACCACTGGCCTAAACTATTCTTTCTTAATCTTTTATCCTTAAAATGTCTTAAAATTATTTCCAGATTTCAGCTAATCCCTTTGTTTAAAAATGATAGTATTTCAAGTTCATGAAATTGTTAGCATGATCTTTACCTTGGATTATATTAATCTACTAGAGGCCCGTTGCACGAAGATTCGCACAATAGGCCTTCCTTCCCCTGGCTGAGGACACTGGTTTTCCTCCCACACCCGGGACCCAGGCCTTCAGTGCGGCCACAGCAGTGAGGCTTGGCTTCTCCACTCCAGTCGTCTTCAGTCTTCAATTGTCTTCAGTCTTCAGTCTTAGCTCTGCACCTGCATATGCAAATTAACTGCCATCTTTGTTGGGTTAATTTGCATGCTCATCCTGATTGGCTGGTGGGTGTAGCAGAGTGATACCAATTTGCATGTTTGTCTTTTATTAGTGTAGATAATAATAAAAGCATAATATGCTAATTAGACCAGACCTCCTTCCGGATGTCCTTCTGGACAACCTTCCAAACGAAGCCAGGGCTGTAAGGGAAGCCGGTGCTGGCAGCCAGGGGAAGGAAGGCCTACTCTTGCACGAATTTCGTGCATCAGGCCTCTAGTTGAGTGATAATTGACAATCTCTTTTGAGTAAAGAATGAGCTTTTTTGAGGAAGTTTATTTTGGCTAACTTATTCATTTACTCTTTTATATGGTTCCCTTACACAAAGGCTACCTACTCTAATGCAAGTCAGCAATATAGGCAGAGGAAACTTCAGGTTAGCCTTAAAAATAAATTCTTTTTGATGTTTTACCATATCCAGGTAAATCCAAGAGTCTTGTCACAAACTTCTACAAGGTGTGGTATATGGTATATGGTGTGTGCAGGGGTAATTTTCACTCTATTTAAAATGAAAAATAAACTTTTTTTCCAAATTTTTTAATATAAAAAGGTAGTTATTTAATTCTTTCTTTTCATAAAGGCAAAAAGAATAAATTTTTTCTAATTCATGGGCTTAAATAAAAGTGGACATTAAACTTTTTAATGGCAGATTTGGTAGATTTAATTTAACTAAACATTATAAGATGCTTTAAATGAATGCTATTTGCAACATGAAAATTTATTTATAATGTTAAATAGTAAAGCAACTAAAACCATAGCGAAAGCAAAATAGATGAAAATTTGGCCTAAGATGCAATTTAATATTAGAGTTTGAAACACATTTTTTAAATGAGTGACATGATCAGGCTCAAACACTAGTCTAGACATTACAACATTATTATATGCATGTGTTGATCTCTTTTAGAAGTTTAGATATGCATAAAAAGTTTTATTTTCAGAACTAGATATACAGAATAAAATCTACCTCTTTAATGTGAGACCTGTGTTTGGTTTTCACTGTACAAATATTCAATTTTGGGTTGAGTTTGCAATAAACACATATGGATTTCATTTTCATTTGAAATAAAATGATTTCTGCTTTTGCTGTTGATATTTATGAAACAATAAAAATGTTGCTAACACATGTAATAGGTTGAAAACTATAGCAAAATGTTTCTTTTGAATGGCAGCATATCCTACTTTTATAGAAATAGAGAATTGGTCCCAGGAGATATTGGTAAATCTCATCTTGAGTGTATAGTCTTTCAGTTTACATAGTCTTCATCTTTCTCAAAGTCAAGGTCTTGGCTGAACAAAAGATTCAGAGATAGATCCCTTCTCTAGTTAAACACTTGTTCTGAAAGGGAAAGAGAATGTTATCCAGTTTGCTCTGCAGTTCTTGTCGAGAGTTTTCAGTAAGACTTGCGACTTGCTGATTTCCTTCTCTACTCCAGTAGAAACATGTTCTGAGTCCTCTTTACAATATTTTTTTCCCAAAGGTTCAGTTTGCTTTAAAATCTTATAACTTGAAGCAAAAACATTTTTTCCCAGGGTTTCTCAGGGATTTGTTCAACTAATTCATATGATAAAATAAAATCTCCTTCGTAGGCTGGTTTTTGTAGTCAGTCATCATCTTGAAAACCTCCAGCAAAATATGGCCTAATGTTTCCTTGAAGTATTCCTGGCTTTCACCTTTCAGCTCCAATACCCTATTGAGAACTCTTCCTCTTTAAGTCACCACATTTCAGTATGGAGCAGACTTATGTGTGGTCTTTGTCCTGGTTTCCAAACATTATTGAGTGATCTAACCTTTGTTTAATAGTCACCAAATTTTGTATTGTCTAGACTTGGTTCATTTAAGCTCCAATACTTTTAACATCATCCCATGTCTGTGAAGAGAAGAGTGTATTGTGATAATGTTGGGAGTTTTTATGTGAGAGGCAAAGCATCTCATGGGGCCACCCATTGATGGGTATTAGCAATATCATGCTAACATCATTTCTCCAAGATAGACTTCTTGTCATCAGCTAGGAAGACCAAACATTGATTATATCTTGGCCATTGCTTGTTTGGGACAGCTCTTTGCAGCAGAAACTTTTTCTTGAATTTCACTATCATCTATGCATCTCACAAATCTACAGAGTGACTTTTATTGGAGAAATAGGTTGACTCATTGACACGAATAGAGAAGCTGTTGTTTTTTAGTTGATTACAGAACCTCTTCAGGTTTATGAGACTTGTCATTAATATATTGACTTACCATATTATTAAAGAATAGAACCTTGACATTATTTTGTTTTCACTACCTGTGCAACTTTTCTTAGGTAATACATTTGTTAATAAATAACTTGCTTTTTGAGACAAATACATCTTTTTAAACAAATATTTTACTGTTTGTTTTGACATGCCTATGGCTATTAAAAATAATAGGCACCGTTACTTGGCAAATGGCTGCGATATGTGGGTATATGTCTCCCATTTTGCTGGAGCGGGTGCTGCATTTAAACTTATTTGCCAACAATGGAATAGGACAGCTTATTTGGATCACTAGCCCATATAAAACCAATTGATAAACAGCTTTATTGTAAAACAACTTCTTTGGTGTTTCTTGCCCTTGTGCAATGAAATGACTCAGGAAGTGGCTCTACCATTAACCTTATCAGTATTGCCCATGGGCCTAGGCCTAGAATCCTCTTCCATCTTAATACTCTGTCTTCAAATATCTCCACATTGGACCATTAGGCATGTATGCAAAACACAAATACTAATAAAATATAAAATAGACGGGCACAATAATAAAATGAAATAAATGACAAATAATGCAAAACAATACAATTCACTTCTAACTTAGAGTATTATATTTTACAGTGTTTACAACAAAGGTTGAATGGTAGGATGTGGGGGTAGGAAACTAATTTGTGGCTTATAAAATTTTATTTTTTCTAGTAAAAATTTTAAAATTTATTTTCTATTACATGAGCAGAGATTGTTTGTTCCCACATGTCAGTTGATACTAAGAGGAGGTGGGGAGAGGTGATTTGGAAGGGAAACACTAATGTCATCAGTTTATAATCCTGGTCTCTGAGCAATACAGTGCTCACCAATTACTAATGACCTTCCCTAGCCTGGGTCAAAAACTGAGAAGATCTCAACCAAATTAACAGGGTCCTACTGTGCCACGCTGTATGAGCATGAAAAACTGCTAATGAACTAAATAACAAACCTCCTACATCGCTGTCTATTACTACATGTTCATGCCATGTTCAAAAATAATGTTTATTTTGTTTAGTAGTGATGGAACAAAAATCACTAGAAAAAACTTTGCAGAAGCCTGGGTTTCCATGGAACCCTAATTGAGAAACAGGGGATTAGAGAAGAATCCATTTTCTGCAAATGAACTTTAATCAATACAACATATGCCAGTATCTAATTGATGCATATAAAACACTCCATCCAACAACAGAATATGCTTTTTTTTGAGGTATCAATTGAATGCAGACCAAGATAGAAAATATCTTGGACCATAAAACAAACCTTAATAAATTTAAAATAATTTAAATTATACAGTGTATGTTCTCTGACCCCAATAGAATCAAACTAGAAATCAATAACAGAAAGATAACAGGAAAATCTCCAATCACTTGGAAACTAATACATTTCTAAATAATTCACATGTCAATAAGTAAATCTTAGAAGAAATAAAAAAAAATACAATGAAGTGAATGAAAATGAAAAAAAACATACATGTCAATAAGTAAATCTTAGAAGAAATAAAAAAAATACAATGAAGTGAATGAAAATGAAAAAAACATCAAAATTTGTGGGATGTAGCTAAAGCAGTACTGAGAGTAAAATTTATAACACCAAATGTTTACATAAAAGAGGAAAAGTCTCAAATCAGTAATCTAAACTGTCACCTCAAGAAGAAAGAGAAAAATAGGAGGTAGAGTAAACTTACCCCATATACACCTCAGCTCAGGCTCTTTGCCTGGTCTGTATTGTGAATGGGGAGACATTGAGAAAAAAAAAAGAAAAAAAATAAGAAAGAAAAAAGAAGAGTAAAATAAGCCTGAAGCAAACAGAAGGGAAAAACTAATAAAGATAAGTGCATAAAAAATGAAATTGAGCCTTGACCAGTGTGGCTCAGTTGGTTGGGCATTGTCCTGTGCATTGAAAGGTTGCCAATTTGATTCCAGGTCAGGGCACATGCCTGGGTTGTGGGCTTGATCCCTGGTAGAAATAAAGAACAAATTAGTGGTTATAGGCGTTAAGGAGAGAATGGAGATGAAGGACATTTCATGGCTATAGCAGGGCAACATGAAGGATTCTTGTGGTGATAGAAGTGTTCTATATCTTGACAGTACAGATGTCAATATCCTGGTTGTAATATTGTGCTATAGTTTTTCAAGATGTTGTTACTGAGGAAAACGGAATAAGTGGTACATAGGATCTCTCTATGTTATTTCTTGTAAATGCATGTCAATCTACAATGATCTCAAAATAAAAGATATAATTAAAATCCTATATAATAAAGAGGTAATATGCAAATTGACCATCACTCCAACACACAATATGGCTTCCCCCATGTGGTCAAATAAGGCCACCCCCTTGTGGCCACAAGATGGTCTGCGGGGGAGGGCAGTTGTGGGTGATCAGGCCAGCAGGGGAGGGCAGTTAGGGGCTACCAGGCCAGCAGGGGAGGGCAGTTGGGGGCAACCAGGCTGGCAGGGGAGGGCAGTTGGGTGCGAC
Organism: Myotis brandtii; assembly: GCF_000412655.1. Taxonomy (NCBI): domain Eukaryota; kingdom Metazoa; phylum Chordata; class Mammalia; order Chiroptera; family Vespertilionidae; genus Myotis; species Myotis brandtii. Next base: position 1,050,843 of record NW_005372084.1, on the reverse strand, counting down.
CAGGCCTGCAGGGGAGGGCAGTTAGGGGTGACCAGGCCAGCAGGGGAGGACAGTTGGGGGTGACCAGGCCAGCAGGGGAGGGGAG
>NW_005372084.1:1043986-1050622 GCF_000412655.1 Myotis brandtii | reverse complement strand
GGGGGGGAGCAGTTGGGAGCCAGCAGTCCTGGATTGTGAGAGGGATGGCCCAGATTGGAGATAGTGCAGGCTGGGCTGAGGGACACCCCCCCCCAGTGCATGAATTTCATGCACTGGGCCTCTAGTACATATATATACTTGCAAATTGCCTTCCATAAAGATTATTCCAATTTATATATCTGTCAAATTGTGAATATGCTAAATAGCTTAGAATCCTAGCCCACACAATATATCACACTTTTTGACTTACTAATCAAATAATTGATAGTAGTATTGTTTTCATGTGTATTTTAAGTTATAAGTGAAGTTAACATTTTTTTCTCATGTTTAAAGGTCATTCATTTTTTTTCCCTCTGAATTACCTATAAATTTTTTAAAAACCTGAGATCATAGGGAAGTTCCCTGTCAAAACACTGGTTTCTTTAAATGATCTCCTCCCCCAGGCCCCACCCCATTCCCCATCGTACATACACTTTCTCTTCCTCATTGGTTTTATAACTAAATTTTATCTTGTAGCATCTCTGGTGCCTCTTGGAATCGCTCAGCATGTGCTATGCTATCTTACAGGAGAGTGGATTCTCATGAATGAAGGACTTGACTCCATTCATTTCTCTATGTCAAACTTATTGAATTCTATAGTATCACAATCCCAAAAGAATTATCATGACATATTTCTTTTGCATTTCCTCTCCATTTACATTTTGAAGCAAATTTAAATTACTGTTTTTCTTTAGTGGATGTTCCCCTCTTTGAGATCAGGGGCCCTATCTTTACATCTCCTGCTCTCCCCTGCCTTACACACTGTGCCTGCATCTCCTAGACCAGTGGTTGGCAAACTGCGGCTTGCGAGCCACATGCGGCTCTTTGGCCCCTTGAGTGTGGCTCTTCCTAAGCCTTAGGAGTACCCTAATTAAATTAATAACAATGTACCTACCTATATAGTTTAAGTTTAAAAAATTTGGCTCTCAAAAGAAATTTCAATCATTGTACTGTTGATATTTGGCTCTGTTGACTAGTGAGTTTGCCGACTGTCCTAGACCCTCCGTTGGTATTAGTTCACTAGTGACTTTCTGCAAGATTCTTTCTTGGAAGAGGCCTTGAGATATATTTAGCCTTAATCAGGAGGCCACAGCTTTGGGAGTAGCTAACTTCCATTTCTGCCCTGGAAATCTGTTTCTAGCTCCTTAGGGAGCAAGATTTAGGGAGTCATGGAACTCTTTTATGGCCCTCACAAAATTGAAAAGAGGTTTTGTTATTGTTGTTTTGGCCACTTTCAATGTCTTCCTTCTGGTAGCCTTTGATAACTGTTCTCAGGTTGTCTCCTTCTTAAAAACCCATTCTTAGCAAAATATTTGATAAGCTCATGCACACGGAGGTGTAACTGATAGGTAATAGTTTAGATGTGACCCTCCTAAAGAGATTGCATGCTATCCTGCTCAAAAGCTGAAACCAAAGAAAGAAGCTGTAATGCCGATGCTTCATGATACAGACAGCATGTAGTGTCTGGCCAAGAAAACACCTTACATTCCTGAAACCTGAGCAGTAGGTGGCACGTAGTCTCTTTACTCCTGTCTGTGACTGTTTAGTGGGATCTTGGCGGAGGTGAACTTCTAAGTAAGTGAATCATGGGTTGATGGGAAGTTCAGCAGTGATGCACAGGGTTCTGTTTATATATTCTGGTCCAAGTCATAAACAGATGCACCAAGGGAGGTGGTAATAGCATCTCCATGTTAACTTTTTGGTTCCAGTTAATAACAGTATTTTTAGAAAAATATGTTAAAATTAAGAAAGGCTCAAGGGAAGTAAAAAGAACACTTCCATTGTAAAAAAAAAAAAAGCTTGTTATAAACATTAATGGACTATCATTTTTCTCCTTTTTCTATTTCCATATAGTTATTCCCTTTGTTATAGACTTAATCTTCCATTCTGCCACTGACATCTCCAAGTCAGCTTTTATTGATTTTCTTGACAGCATTTTCCTATTTTGGCCTTTATTCCATTGTTCCATTTTCCAGATGTAGTCCTGTTTTTTATTTACTCACAGCTTTGTACAAAAAGACCTTTATAAAATCATGTCAATAGTTTGCTCCTTCAGAGAAACTGTAATTTGCAAAGGCTTAATTAGGATCTCTTATGGTTTCCCACACTTCAGGACTTTAATGCATACTATTAGCACAATATAGTCCCCATACTTCTTAGTTCTACCAAAATTTCTTCCCCAAATCTAGCTGCTCCATGTAGTTATAGTTTGTTAAACATGCCTTTCTCAAAAAAGTCTGGAAGAAAACCAGATAAACATTATGACTACATCAAAGTTGCAAGCTTTTCACACACCATCATTTAGCATTGTTATTTTAAGTTTTTAAAAAGCAAATGCTGAAACTCATTTGGATGCTGTTTTCATAATAAGAAGTCATTTTAATGATCACAGATGTTGTTGTTTTAAGGGCCCATTTTATAATGGAAAGAATACACTCTAGACTATCTTGAGGATTTGATTCTTGCAATTCTGGCCTCATTATGCACTAAGCTGTTTATTAATCAGCCTGACTACATGGTCTGTTTTTATTCACTTTGATTTCTTTTGTGTTTACAGTTCAAGGTTTAAATTTTTAGTACTAAAATTAAAGATGACTGCTTTTAGTTGTTTGTTTGCTTATTACTCCAACTAGGTTTCTAAACATTTCCTGCTGCAAAAGGAAGAAAGAAAAGAAAAAGATGGGAGTGATATGTCAACACATTTGCTTATTATGTATGGCGGCCTTTGAATGAGCAAATTAGGCTCAGAGTTCCACTTGAGATTGTATTACAGAGGCATTTGTTTTGCAAAATAGATTTTTTTTTTTAAGTTGGGAGAGACTGGGACCACTTATGTGCTGTGATTCAGAGAATTTTCCCTCCACTCCCTTTACCCAATGGTACCTCACTTCCTACTTTTAGACTTTAAGGATTTGCAGTCTTTAAGAGATTCCTATCCTGCTGATAGTGTAACAAGATCCTGTGATATATATATTAGAGGCCCGGTGCATGAAATTCGTGCACAGGGTGGGGGTGTTCCTCAGCCCGGCCTGCACCCTCTCCAATCCAGGACCCCTTGGGGGATGTCCAACTGCTGGTTTAGGCCCGATCCCTATACTGGCAGTTGGACATTTCTTTTGCAATCCAGGGCCACTGGCTCTTAACGGCTCACCTGCCTGCCTGCCTGATCACCCCTAACCACTCTGCTTGCCTGCTTGATTGCCCCTAACCCCTCTGCCTGCCTGCCTGATCACTCCTAACTGCCTTCCCCTGCAGGCCTGATCACCCCTAACTGCCCTCCCCTGCTGGCCTGATTGTCCCTAACTGCCCTCCCCTGCCAGCCTCATCGCCCCTAACTGCCTCTGCCTTGGCCCCTGCCACCATGGCTTTGTCTGGAAGGAGGACCAGATGACCAGAAGATGTTCAATCTATCCAGTCTAATTAGCATATTAACCTTTTATTAGTATAGCTAAATCAAGATAATACACTTTAATATGTTCTTTTTCTTTATCTTGACAAATATACCTTTATATTGAAAACTGTGTTTAAAGCTATGGCTTTTATATATATGAAAATCAGCAAAAACAAAAATTTTGGTAATAGTTGGATGACTAATAAAATAAAGAAATGCATAATTCAATATATAACATTTGTTTCATAAATTTATTTTTCTTGATTTCATTTCAGCAGAATCAGTAATTATGTTGTTTGATCAAAATTTTTGTAATTTGGTCTTATTGATAGTAACTGCCAAATGAGACATTATAGTTTTATACATTTTTTTTGTTTCAATTTGGAGAAATTTCGCTCTGCTCAAGGGGTAGCAACCACAATTGTCAATAAGAATTTTAAAGCAATATTTTATTTGGAATTAATCCATGAAATTTACATTTGTTCAAACTTTGTAATAGAGTTGCATATAAAAAACTGTTACTAAGGAAATATTACAAATTATTAAACTTCATAATATAAACATTATTACTTATATTTCTAATATTCCTCAGCATCTCTTTAGATCCATACAGTTTATTTTGTGTGTTTTTTTTCAAATTTTCAATTCACTAGTATGTTTTTAAAAATGAAGGTAACTATACCCTACTCTACGTATTCAACTGTCTCTTTAGTAAAGACTGTGCCTTCATCTATAATGTCCAAAAAATGGACTCTATAGAAACAGTTTGGATATTATTTCTATATAAATCTTCACAGTCAAGCAAGCACTTTTGTTTCCTTATTCTAATTTTTTAATTAAAACATCACATTTTTTGCACATTTCACATGCAGTTCGTTTTCAATTCAGGCATACCATATTGTTCTAAAATTTAAAAAGCAATTTCAATCTTCTAAAGGTGAAATAACCAAGTTCTTGTTTGTTTTTTCTTTTTGCTAACATTTATAGCAAGCAATAATTCAAATCACATACTGTGAATTCAAAATTAATTCTCCTGCAAGATCACAATCCACTCTATCAGAACATTTCTCTTGAGTATATTGTGTTGTTTTGCTTAGCAATGTGCAACTAAAGTGGTTGTAAGATCAAAATGAACACTTTTCACCAAGATTTTTCCCTTCCTGGGCATATCCAGAAATGATTATTTGTAATCTATGGTTGTTCGAAAGAATGCCATTGCTACCACCCAGCTGGAGTCCTGTTCCCTCTCATCATACACACCTGCTTTGAACACTGAGCTTGCTCTTAAGTGCTCTTGGATCACAGGTTGGAGCATGAAGAGAAGCAACAAAATGGACACTTTTAGGAAATGGCACCTCATTACTTGAGAATTCTATTGTATTTTTACAGAGAGGAAGAACTTGGTAGAGTGCCTCCTCTGCTCAAATCTCCCTGCAGTGAAGCAGGGCCTACCCTGAGCACCAGCTCGATCCATCACAGATTTGGGAAGCAATTGTCTTATTTTAAGGACATAGGGCAAAGCATTGAGGTGTCTCCCTGGCACCTGAAAGGTGTCAGGCCTGCGAGTAGATTCTTGGGGTCGTGTGTAGCCCTGAACCCGGATCCTGAGTGATGGAGTTGCCCAGGTGTTCTATAAAGCTGTCCATATAGGCACATGGTCTTTTGTGACCATGAGGATATTCCATTGGAACAATTACATGCATTCACATGCTCCAGTTTCAATTTCTATATTCCATCCTATATAATAAAAGCCTAATATGCTAAGTGTCTGGTTGTCCGGTCAGCAGTTCAACCAACCAAAGGGTAATATGCTAATGATATGCTAAGGCCACTCAACCACTATCCATGATGTGCACTGACCACCAGGGAGCAGACGCTCTGACTGGTAGGTTAGCTTGCTGCTGGGGTCCAGCCGATCGGGATTGAGCAAGATGGGCCAGACATGCCCTGGAGCCCTCCTGCGTTCCTCCCTGACCCTGATCATGCATTGGTGGGGTCCCTCGGCCTGGCCTGTGCCCCTCGTAATCTGGGACCCCTCAGGGGATGTTGGAGAGCTGGTTTTGGCTCGATCCCACAGGCCAGGCCGAAGGACCCCACTAGTGCACAAATTCACGCACCGGGCCTCTAGTATAAAATAAAATAATATTTGCTTATTTGCATGTGTTATTCTTTTATTTTTTAAAAAAAACATATTTTATTGATTTTTTACAGAGAGGAAGGGAGAGGGATAGAAATTTGGAAACATCGACGAGAGAAAAACATCGATCAGCTGCCTCCTGCACACCTCCCACTGAGGATGTGCCCGTAACCAAGGTACATACCCTTGACCGGAATCGAACCTGGGACCCCTCAGTCCGCAGACCGACGCTCTATCCACTGAGCCAAACCGGTTAGGGCTGCATGTGTTATTCTTAACAATTATTTTATGTGATGTAATTCTGCATATTTTATTTTTATCCCTTATTTAGACAGTGTGTGTGTGTGTGTGTGTGTGTGTGTGTGTGTGTGTGTGTGTGTTTTATATGCTGTACTCTTTAAAGGTTTAAAGTGAAGACTGGGGCCTGCAAACTTCCCCATGAACTCAGCCTGCTCCCTGGCCTTATATGCACCGTAGACCCTTTTGGGTGACTGCTGGATCTCAGGCTGATCACCCAGCAAGCTCAGCTTCACAGTCAGCTTGTTCTCAACCACACTGGGCCCCTGGAAAGGCCTTTCGTTCTCAATCCAGTGTCAATACCACGTGGAGACCAGGAGCAGCTCGGGAATGCAACTAGACCCTCTCTCTGCTTGGCAACAACATTGATGAGGTGAACAATGCCAGGTACAGCAAGAGCCTTCAGCATTCAAAGGGCTGTGTCTGCAGAAGCCCCAGGATGGTGATGTCAGGGCATATCTCCTCTCTCTTCTGACTTTCTCTTTCCATGGCCTCTTGGGGTGGCAACGGGAAGGGTTTTCTCTTATTTCTTTAACCTGTAACTTTACTATTTTAAAAAAAATCTATGACCTACTCACTTGGCTTAACCCTTGACTTGTTGAATGAGATTTAAAGAGATTTAGAAAATCTTTTGGTGCTCCAACATGCTATCTTTTCAGGACTATTGGCAGGCCAAATTCTATTTTTAAAAAAATATTTTTTATTGATTTCAGAGAGAGGAAGGGAGAGGGAGAGAGAGCTAGAAACATCAATGATGAGAGACAATCATCGA
>NW_005372084.1:1036319-1043944 GCF_000412655.1 Myotis brandtii | reverse complement strand
TCAGAGAGGAAAGGAGAGGGAGAGAGAGATAGAAACATCAATGATGAGAGAAAATCATGGATTGGCCACCTCCTGCATGCCCCCCACTGGGGACCAAGCCCACAACCTGAGCATGTGCCCTTGACCGGAGTCAAACCCGGGACCCTTCAGTCTACAGACCAACGAACTATCCACTGACCCAAACCAGCAATGGCCAAATTCTATTTTTGATGTCAGAAAAAAATAATGATTCTATGTGTACTGCTCCTTCTTCTTTGATTCTTTTATAACCATAGTTAAGCTTCAACACAAGCTGGAATCACTTGGAGGGCTGATTAAAACGCATATTGCCGGATTTCACACCCAGAGTTTCTTTTCTTTTTTTAAAAAAAATATATTTTATTGATTTTTTACAGAGAGAAAGGGAGAGGGATAGAGAGTTAGAAACATCAATGAGAGAAACATCGATCAGCTGCCTCCTGCACACCCCCTACTGGGTATGTGCCCACAACCAAGGTACATGCCCTTGACCGGAATCGAACCTGGGACCCCTAAGACCGCAGGCCGACCCAGAGTTTCTTAATCCTTAGGGCTGGGAGGGGCCTGAGAGTTTTCATATCTAATGGGTTCCATTGATACTTCTGGTCTGGGGCCACACGTGGAGACGCCACTCGTCATAGCAATCCTAGTCCTGCCCACCTGACACCCTGCCCCAGCAGATGGAGTGAATACTGGGGCTAACCAGAGACAGGATGCATGTGTGTGGAAAGGTAAGTTTCTATTTCCAAACTGTTACCTCTCTTACAAGCTCACTAAAAAGTGAGAGGTGAAATATATTTAACATTATGAAGTTTAAAAGAAGGCATCTGGGCCTTGGCCACCTGTGCTAAGAGACAGACACTTTTCTTGCATAGCTGGGATTTCTATGACATGTTTGTTCTTTCTTCACATCATTTACCAGAATGAAATATTTTTACAACTTCTGAGTTGTTTCTAGGTTTTATTTTAAATTATATTTCATTGAAATTTAGCATAAATTTATCTTTCTGCCTTGGGAGATTTTTTTTCACTTTCTCACGGTAGCCATATTGCGGCATCATTGATTGCTTAATTATGACTTCCTTTGGGGGAAAATGTTAATGAAAATGCTTGAGAACACCAAGAAGCATTTTTCAGATTCAAATGCCAAGTCACCATATACCCAATCTATTTTTTAAAATGGAATTGTGTCCCTCACTAAATCTTGCGGTGCTTCCACTTCAGAAGGGATTTGTGTGAGTGAGGACAGTGAGTGCATTCTACCTCAATCTTGCTGTTTGTTTCCATAGTAAGACTTAACTGTAGATCCACAGACATTAAAAATCATATAAAACCAGAAATAGCATTAAATTACCTTTTTTTTCAAATCACATTATCAAATTGATTCTTTTACAGTTTCCTCCCTTACATAGGGGTCCTCTCGCTCCCTCGCTGGGCAGAGGAGGCTGCCACAAATTACCAGATCCTTCTAGTGCTCAGTGTCCTTGCATCTGACTAGACCAGTCAACAATTATGATCGTGATTTTGAGCCCATCTTTGTCTCCCATCACTCAGCTTTCTTTCTTCTTTTTGTCCCTACTAGCAATATGTTAATGCGCCTCATAAATGCAGTGCTGTTCTCAGCTCGGAACATTCTCCCACTGAAAAGGCAGTGAGCTAATTAACGCAGCCGCCCCCACAGCCAGTGCAGCAGTCCCCCTGGATGCATGTTAGATCGCCTCTGAACAAGGCGTGAGCGCCTGCAGAAAGCACAGAGCTCCAAGAGAATATTAAAAAGATGCAAGTCACAATATCCCGAAGTGCAATGTGTCACAGTAAACATTGTCCCACAGATCAGACATGAGGTAGTGGTTAGCATTGCAAGTGTTCGCCATCATTGGCTTCTTAAGTATTCATAGAGAGATTGATATGGGAGGCAGGGAGAGAGATTGATAAAGAAGATGGAAACACACCTGCCCAAACCATTAATACGGCAATCAGGCAAGCTAAGCTGTTTATCGCCTACATATAATATATCACTTTTGGACATTGTGAAGACATTTTGGGTGTTTTGAACCATTTTAGGGAATGTAGAAGTCCAAATTTGAAGTTATTTTGATGCTTCTAAAAAGGATGGCAAATTTGCAAAATGATGTGGTCTTTACAAAACAAACATAAAATAATTGCTTTTCAATTTTTTTTTACTAGAACATAAGACAAGGATTTTACATTTTGGAGATAAGGTTTGATTCTGGATAAAAGTAATTTTTAAAAAATATTATTAACTAGTGGCCCGGATTCATGCACATTGAAAGGGAATCTGGTGCAGGTGAACCAGATTCAGGACTGATAGGGCCCCAGCAGCAACCCAACCTATGGGTCGGAGCGTCTGCCTCCTGGTGGTCATTGCGTGTCATAGCTACCAGTGGAATGGTCTAATGGTCAAACAGTCCCTTAAGCTTTTATATAAATATAGATATATATAGATATACACTGTGCCTGCCTCCCAGTTATCTATAGAAGAAAACTAAAATCTATTTCATGCATTGTATGAAAAAAATTCTCTGCTTATACTTTTAAATGAACATTGTTATCTTTGAAGTGTTGGTAGTTTTATTTCATGACTTTTGACCACCTTTACACTTATGCATTTATTTATTTTTAATATATATTTTAATTTTAGTTGACATACAGTCTTATACTAATTTCAGGTGTACAATACAGTGACTAGACATTTATATACATTATGAAGTCTGATACCATACAGTGTTATTACACTATCTTTTATTCTTGAAAATACTCACTAATATTTGTATTGAATTAGATGCCCCAAATCTTCAACTACAGAGCTGTTCTCATTGTGACAATCCTACATACTTTAATAAAAAACAAAGAACCTTACCCTCCAAATAAACCTAGTAATCTTCAGTGTCAAATTTACATTATTTAACTTTCAATAGTAGGTATCGGTGTGTAGGTTCCATTTTAATTTTTGTGAAAAACTGTTGTTAATTTTGAACTCTGTCCCAAATACTCTAGAGTGAGGTAAGGAAATGAAAGGAGGGAGGTTGGTGCCTCACCAGCCCTGGGCATACAGCTCCTGCTCCACAGTGTGGGTGCCCTGTGGGCTCCCACACTACCTCCCAGCCACCCGGAGAGGGGAGGTATTTGATTCTTTCTAAATAGAGAACATTTACTTCCATTTGGAGGGTTAAAAATGAGGGATTTTTTTTTTACCTCATGAGAGCGTATTAAATAAGGTATACAACTTAGTGTCCCAAGTTAAAAAAATAAAATTGTAAAGTAACTGAATTAAAAAGTGAAAGATTTCACATTTTTCCCTAATGAAAAAAAAAAAGTAGTGGAGGAGAGATAGAAAGAGATAATAATAAGTCAGGGTACAGAACAGAGGGCCTGAATTACTGTCCAGAGGGACCGCCATCTTTTAATATAGTCACTTAAAAATACATGCATTGCCACATTTTTCATTAGCCTTAATTTTTCCATCAATCATGTTAATTTATACAGAGGGCACTTAATAATAGCTAATTAACACTTATGACTTTTGAAATTAAAAGACCTTTGGAGAGATTACTGCTGATTGGGGAAAGGATTTTTTTTTCCTCCCATTTTAGAAAAGAGAGAGAAATAGCAAGAAGGTATGGGGCTTGGTATGTAGAGAAGAGATTATTTGCTTCACTGATCACCCAGCCAGAAGATGGTAATGACACTGGTCCATGCAGGCACAGTGATGTTCTGTGACACCAACCTAGAAATTACATCATTTGAGCATTATCAGTCTGAATTAAATAAATAAAAATTCAGAGAACTATTTAAAAAGATTGAGACCAAAGTGAAATGTATAAATGGCCCAAAATAATCTCAGAGGTAAACAAAAATAGTAACCTGGTGTAGTTCCTCTATTGGAGTAAAATCACATGAGAAATCAAAGTTTACTATGTTGAAATAATATTGAAATTTTTAGAGAGAAACAGACTGTACCGTATTCATCAAGGGAGGTTTCTGAGTTATATTTTCAGTTACATTAACCAACCATGCTTGCCTGTATCTTTCCTTTGTATCTTACTACATCAGGTCATAGTCTGGGTATTAAGAAAGTATATTTTAACTTGTCCTTTTTACTATTTACAAAATGCCATTGCTTGAATACTTGTTTTATCTGTTGTGTGTGTGTGTATATACATATAAATATACTAACATGTAAAATACAAATATATTACACATGTAGAAATTGTATATGTTTATAGTACTATATATAGATATAAATACATCTATAAATATACCTAACATTTTTTATTTTATCCACCAGTAGATGTCTCCCTTCCCTGACTGAAGGTTTAAATTTATAAGCCTGCCTGAGGTTTTCACCAGATCTGGGTTTTGTGTGAATGGAGAAATCAAGGTTTTAAAAAAGAAAAGTTTGAGACAAAAGTATATCTCACCAAAATTTGTGTTCAAAATGCCTGTTGGATGTGCTGTATCCTTCAGTTGAAATGTTGCATTGGGGCATTTTAATTTTAAGGATTTCACAGCAGATTCTCACCTGTCTCAGGGCCTGTGAGTATTTCCATTTTGACCGAAGATCTCCATGGGGCCCAGAATGTATAATGACATTCTCAAAGTACCCACTTTCAGGGGGTATATGAAAATAAAAGACCTAAAGTGAGAATAGAAAGTGAAATGTATTTGTAAATTTTAACATCTACTTGATAATTGTATTAATTTAGCTACATGTAAGAATAAAAATGGTGATTCTCTTCCTGGAAGATCCTTTAGTTTACTATTCAAAAGTTGGAATCAATTTTCAAATATTTTTGTGTTACCTGTGTTAATGATAAAGCTGTAGTTTAGGAGCTAAAATCCACACATTGAGAAATTAGTCATGCCCGTGCTGAAAGTCTTCTCCAGAAAAATTGCAAATTTTCTCTAGAAAGACTTTTGAGTCATTCCTTTGGTACCTCTGACATTTTCTTTTTCCCTTTTCTGATTTATTTCTTCCATTTCCTTGAGTTACTTGTAGGGCCTTGGTCTCACTACTGTTTCTTCCTTCTGGAGTGCTCTTATTGGGGTGTTTGGTAGGCCATTAATTACTTTGCCAGAGGTTATCAAATCTCTGTGGCTGGCTGACTATAGAATTTCCCAATGGTGGGATGGAAGAGTAAATCTTGTGTTTTTTTGGTGTGTGTATTTTTCCCCCAAATTTTTACTGATTTTTGTTTTAGAGAGAGGAAGGAGGAGAGAGAGAGAGAGAGAGAGAGAGAGAGAGAGAGAGAGAAGAGAAACATCAATCTGTTGCCTTTCATATGCTCCCCAATTGGGGATTGAACCTGAAACCTGGGTATGTGCCCTGATCAGGAATCAAACCCACCACCTTTTGGTGTGCAGGATGATACTCCAACCAACTGAGCCACATCAACTAAGGCAAGGAAGACTAATTCTTAAATATCTTGATATATTCTTGAACATTACTGGAAAAAATTACTGGTCTATTACTCATGTTTGTTTAATTTTCTTGCTGATGTGTCATGGTGTTCTCTGCTCTAAGGAAATTGTCCTGGCATTATTCTGAAACCATCTGATAACCATCTGGAACCATCTGGACTACAGCTATTTCATACTGAATAATATAGACCAGCATTCCAAAACACTTTTCCCATGAGGAATGTTCCTTCCTAGGTAGTTACATAGTGAATTGGGGGACCTTTCTCATGGGTAATATGGACTGTAGGTTATACACAATTCCATTGTACTACATGTAGCTCTTGTCTTTTCATACAGCTGACTGAAAACCACTATGTGTTCTGACCTCATGACTGAGAACTACTGGTCTAGATAATTCATTGTCCTGTTTTCATATATTGGTTACTAGAAGCCTGGTGCACGAATTTGTGCACCAGTGGGGTCCCTTGGCCTGGCCTGTGGGATTGGGCTGAAACTGGCTCTCTGATATTCCCCGAGGGGTCCCGAATTGCGAGAGGGAACAGGCCAGGCCAAGGGACCCCACCAGTGCATGATCAGGGCCGGGGAGGGACACGGGAGGTTGGTCAGCGGGGGAGGGACCATGGGAGGGCTCCAGGGCATGTCTGGCCCGACTGGCTCAGTCCCGATCAGCCGGACCCCAGTAGCAAGCTAACCTACCGATCAGAACATCTGCCCCCTGGTGGTCAGTGCACATCATAGCAAGTGGTTGAGTGGCCTTAGCATATCATTAGCATATTACGCTTTGATTGGTTGAAGGGACGACTGGTCGACCAGACACTTAGCATATTAAGCTTTTATTATATAGGATAGCTCTAGTCTAGAGGATGCTTAGAGTAAATTACTGGATTATTAGATTAGTGTTCTGCGAAATGGCTGTTAACCCACAGCAGAATATAATTTTTCTAAGTTTAATCAATTTTCAAACTGGAGGTTCAACTTTTTTTAATGGCAAATGTTTTTATTGTGATATGATATACATGACATAAAATTATCATTTTAATAATGTTAAAGTGTACAATCCAGTGGCATTTAGTACATTTACAATGTTGTACAAATATCACCACTGTCTTGTTCCACAAAATTTTTGTCACTCCAAAAGAAAACTCATTTTTTACTACTCCTACAATCTGCTCTTTGTCTGTAGGGATTTGCCAATTCCGGACAGTTCATAAAAATGGAGTTATATAACGCGGCTTTTTATGTCTGCCTTCTTTCACTTAGCATAATGTTTTCAAGGTTCTACCTTTCCCTGCCACTAGCGCTGTATTAATGCCTCATTTCTTTTTATGGCTGAATAACTGTCCATTGTATTTATATCCCACAATTTATTTATTTATTTATTTGGCTATTGTGAATAGCAATGCTATGAACATTTTTGTACAGGGTTTTTTGTTTGTTTGTTTTTTGAAGACTTGTTTTTAATTCTTTATGTGGAAATTCTGAGTCATATGATAATTTCATGTTTAATTTAAGGAGGAACCTCCAAACCAGGGTGTCACTTTTACCATGTGAATGTTTCTTCAGAGAGTGATTAATGTAATATATAGGAGAGGCTTCCTACTTCTACATGCAGAGTTGGGCATCCCAGGACATTGTAATAATAATCAGAATTATTGCCATTAATTTAGAATCATGCTTACAATTGGAAAGTACATTATGATTTTTGTATGCTTTGACAGTCATTATTTATTTGAGCTCCACAACAATGCAGAACGGCAAGCAAAACTAATAGTGTACTCATTTTATAAATGAGCCAACCGAGGCCCAGAGAGCTTAGCTTTGCTTTCTAACTAATAAGTGCTATGCTCAGGACCATATCCAGGTCTCCTAGTTTAATGCCTTTTATGCTGTTCTTATTTATTTTTAATTTATCACTATACTAGAGGCCCAGTGCACAAAAATTTGTGCATTCGGGGGAGAGAAGGGGTCCCGCAGCCCGGCCTGTGCCCTCTCGCAGTCTGGGACCCCTCGGGAGATAATGACCTGCTGGCTTAGGCCTGCTCCTGGGTGGCAGAGGGGAGGCCCAATCCCTAGGTGCAGCCCCTGGTCGGGCTCAGAGCAGGGCTGATTGGGGAGTTGGGGCGCCGCCCCCTGTCATGCACAGAGCAAGGCGGATCGGGAGGTTG
>NW_005372084.1:1004493-1034975 GCF_000412655.1 Myotis brandtii | reverse complement strand
GGCTGGCTGAAAGCAGGTTTCTGGGGTTTTGTTTAGCTTCTATATTTGTAACAATGTTTCAAACTGCAAGCTCAGAGGCCGGCAAGGCAGGCGGGGAACATTGGCTTCCTCTGTCACTGAAGCAAGGAAGCCTCCTGTTCACTTCAAGCTGCCTGGCTGCTGGCCACCATCTTGGTTGGCAGTTAATTTGCATATCGCCCTGATTAGCCAATAGGAAGGGTATCAGAGGTACGGCTAATTACTATGTTTCTCTATTATTAGATAGGATGGATAATATTAGTTCTAAGTGTTGCACATGATAAATGGCACCTTTGGTACTGAGGTGACTGACTGGCTAGGGTTTGTGGCTATCAGACAAAAGTGTTCCCAACTATTTGAACATCAATGGCCATCTTACTTGCTAACATTTTAGAATCACACCCATGCTCTGAACACTGATCAACTGGTGTGCCTCAAGAAAGTGGTTCTCTCACCTTGAGATGAAAAATGATGACACTGGTGAATTAATAAACACTGAATTGATGTTCATATCTGCAGTTAGAAAACTATGGTAGTGATGATTTTTCCCTGTGGCATCTTATTAAGTTCCAACCTTGTTTTTGCCTTTGTTCACAGTGAGATCAGAATGGAATCTCTCTACAAGAAAAAAGAAATGTTCTTCCCTAGTTAATAGCTTGACTTATGAAGAGAAAAAAAAGTTGATTTTTCTGAAATTTAACACCTAGTTTTTATTAACAGTTACAACTAATAGGGGTGATCTTAGAAGAGACTTTTAGGAAGACAATTTTTTATTTTTAATCATTTTTATTTAGATAATAAACTCTGTTTTGTGTACAGCTTTTATTACACTGTGCTCAGTTAAGCAATTAGGACTAAGTTAGGCACACACTATATATAGTAGGTCATGATCTATTTTCAGCATCTTTCTAAGCTTCTTCCCACCCAGCTAATAACTCCTAACACATTTATTCCTACTTTTGGTAGGAATAAAAATGAAAATAACCTTCTCAGAAGCATTTTTTTCAGCAGTGAAATTCATTCCCTGTCAGTACAGTTACCTTAGTAGCAGCCGACACGGCTTTCTTTTAACCTTCATTCATTTAGTAAAATGTTTTGGTGGCTAAAGTTCTCAAGGGCTTGTCTGTTTCAGAGTCCTCCTATCAACAAAATACAGCACATAGTATAGGATTATTCTAAATTAATTTGGGTTTGAAACTTTTTGAGAATTTCATTATAATTCTTTAGAGTGGTACTATTCAATACAGTAGCCTCGAGCCATATGCAAGCCATATGTGACTATTTAAATTTAAATTAATTAAAATTGAATAAAATTTAAAATTCAGTTCATTAGTTGCACTAGACGCATTTCAAATGCTCAATAGCCACATGTGGCTAATGGTTGGACAACACAGATATAAAACATTTACATCATGATAGTGAGTTCAGTTGGACAATGCTACCTTAGATAATTCAGAGAAAATATCTGGAGTTCCAAAACCACAACTGTGTGTCACAGAAAACAGTTGTTTGATTCATAGCCTCGAATTCTAGAAATGAGGTCCAAGGGAGCTGGAGGAAAACCTTAGAAATCATCTAAGATGAGCCATTTGCTTTACAGACCTAAGAGAGGATGGGTTTGGGTGGAGCTAGTGACATTAAAAGTCTCACAACTAGTTACTGGCATACATTTCATAACTTTATATTGTGCTTTTTCTAAAAAAGATGGCTTAGTAATTGTCCATTAGTGTTTTAAAAGTTAATGTAATATCAAATAGTAAATTATTAGCTTATTATCATCATTTTTTCTATCACCAAGCTCCTTGAAAGTCTTTGTGCTGTCTTCCTGTTCCTGCCTGTTTATTTGAAGTGTCTTGATATATCACTAAAATTCCTCCACCATGGTCAGCAATAACAGCTTAGTCACAAAATCCAAATGCCTTTTCTTATTTTGTAATTTTTAAAAAATTATATTTTTAAATCATGGAACATTGAAGAGTAATTGGCTGGAAGATCCTTCTTTATTTTCTTTTTCCTTCAACCTTCTGTTCCACTGTGCGCTCCTTCTTCTTGTCCCTCTCAAGTTCCTATTCCTTCCCCCAGCTTCTACATGGTGGCATTCAAGGACCCATTGTTTTCCTTCTTATTGTTCTCCCTAAACTTTCTCCCTTGGCACATTTACCTAATATCAGAACTTCAGCTACCTTCAGCTGACCAGCTCCCCCACAGGAACCTGGAACTTAACATTCTTAAATCCTTAGCTTGTTATCTTTCTCCTCCAGCCCTCCTTCCTCCTGTGCCTTCCATTTCTTTCAAAGACACAATAATTCTCTGAGCTACCCAGAACTGAAATCTTACAACAATCACAGCCTCCTAAAGATGACCAACAATTCTGGTTTGCCCAGGATAGAAAGGTTTTCCAGGAGTGGGACTGTTAGTGCTAAAACAGCAAGAGTCTCTGGCAAACTGGGGTTGGCCCTCTACTCACTGTTCCTTCTTGCTACCATGTCTAATCAGCCAGCAATTTGCTTCATTTCCATTTCTACAATCTCAGATTAGTCTCTTTCTTTTATCCCACTCTAGTTTAGTTCTATATTAGCTCTCATCAGATCTCGTGTAATGCCCTCCTTCAATCTATCCTTAGATCCACTGCTCAGGTTATCTTTCTATAACTCAACTTAATTTTGCCACTTCCTTACTCAAAAAATATTCCTTGAGGACTTAGGAAGGGAACAGAAGTTATATTGGTAATGAAAGGCAAATACCTTCTTTGAAGAGTGAAGTAAAAGCAAATGGAAGTCCTGTAGAATTTGTTTTGTTTTGTTTTTTCTTCCT
The DNA here is from genome assembly GCF_000412655.1 of Myotis brandtii. NCBI lineage: Eukaryota > Metazoa > Chordata > Mammalia > Chiroptera > Vespertilionidae > Myotis > Myotis brandtii. Next base: position 1,032,143 of record NW_005372084.1, on the reverse strand, counting down.
CTTCTGAGTCCAGAGGTCATAGGCACCCATCTAGAAAATGCCTTAGGCCTGCAGTCATTAACATGGAATTTAGCAAGTGAAATTCTTTATGCACACCAGCTCCCCCTCCACCAGCTCTGTGCTACTTTACTGGTCTTCTTCCTCCTCCCTTGTCACTAGCTGTTTTTGACCAGGAGCATTATTCCCAGACAGTATTTTGCCTGGGGAACTGTTTCTCTCTCTTTCTCTCCATATCAAGAGGCAGCAACAGAGAGAAGCCAAAATACAGATCAATTTAAAGAACACAGTCCTCTCCCCCCCGGCCCCCCAAAGGAGTATTTTCTTTCCTACTGTTTCCCAGTGGCAAAGCTCTTGGCAAGGCATTTAATGTTGTTTATAACGAGGCTCTAAAGCACTCTTCATGCTTTATCTCACTCTGCCCCATTCAGACCATTGATGCTCTAGCCATGAGTAACTCTCTCTTCTCTGTGATCATCCTCGGCCTTTCCACACACTTTTGCACATGGCACCTTCTGCCTATTGTTCTCTTATTCCCATGTCTGCACGTCCCAGCCTACCCATGCTTCAAATACGAGCTCGCATGCCATCTCCACTGGGATGGGTAACAAAAACCATCTTCCTTTTTCGCAGGGTCCATAGCCTTTTGAATTTTAAGACAACTTCATAGCACTTTGTGTTCTCCACCCAAAAGATAGGAGGGCCTCATCCACGCCAATGCGGAAAGACACCTTTTTACAAAAACAGTGTAACTTTGCTAGTTGCCTCCTAAGTCAATTTGATTTTCATCATCATGTAACTAAGAGAGTTAGACGGAGAGACTTCTGAAACTCTCTCATCCAGAGGCATTGTCAAATCTAATGGTTTTCCAAGATTCACAATGCCACCAATGTGCTCTGAAAAAGCAAGTTATTACAAGTTTAGATTTCAGTGGAGCTGGTTCCTACCCAGGAAGGCTGGAGAGAAAAACAGTAATTGTTTTGGAATGCAACTGCTCTTTTACACCTTTCTTAAATAGGAATCAGCTAGTTCCATGATGAATATGATCTTTTCCCTCTACATTTCCATGGTACTTTATATGTATCCTTATGTTGTTTCTTATTTTCTTATCTTTTGTATTCCACGTTCTTTTGTCCACATATGTCTCTGATACTCTTACTCAATTCCTTCTCTGAGTTTCTCTTCCTCTATCCAGTACTACAGTTGGAATTTCCCAGAGCTCAGTCCAAAGACCCCACTTTATCTCCTTCTACACATTCTTTTACAGCAATCTTACCCTTGCCCATAAATTCAATTAATGCCTATCAATGACACATCCAAATTTATATCTTCAGTCCAGACGCTTTTATGTTCAGATCTATATACACTGTGGCTTGCATGACATCTCCCATTTAATACCATGTAGCACCCAAAATTTAACAACTTTAACTCTTGACAGTTCCTCCAGGTTTACTTTTACTCCAGTGATCAGTGACCTTGGCTAATGACACCCCCATTTATCCAGTTTCTCATGACAAAAACCTGAGAATCATTCATTTGCAATAAAATTATATGAAGTCCTGTAGAATCCATTTCCTAAAATGTATCTGAATCCACATCTTCATCTCCACCATCACTATCATTATTTCCCACTTATTCAGAAACTCCTTCTTTGATTACTCAATATAAAGTAAATTTTCTACTCATGTTTTTCGTAGGAACTTTACTTTTTCTTCATAGGACTTGTGCTTGTCAGTACCTATATATTTACCACACAATTATGAGTGTTTTCTCTATATTATTGGTCTGTAAGATCTGTGAGCACAGGCCTTATGTCAGTTTTATGTATCTTTGTATCCCCAGCTCCTGCTCCTATGCTCACAATAAGCACATGTTGAATGAATAAATGAATGAATGAGTGAGTCTTACAGGAAGTATTTCTTATTAATATTTGCCTATCACTGAATAGACTTTACCTCAAAACCTTTGTGCCACAGATGATAAATCTAATGGTCAAATGCAGAGAAAAACAATAATGTATTTATAAGGTGAATTGTGCATGACTGTCTCCTTCAATAACCTGTATGGTATAGTTTTGAGCTTTAAAGTATTTTCATTAGTTAAATAACATTTTTTATTTATTAGTTAGAACAAAGTCCATATTTGGAGTCTACAATTCTCCACATTTTTATTCTCATAAATTGGGAGGTGGTAATTTAAAAAATGCAGTTGGATTCATAAAAACTCACAAAAACAGAGCATAAATATCTTGGTGAGTTGTTTTCTATTTTAACCTGTCCTTTGCCTTTCCTAGTATTTGGCTCAGAGAGGCTACCAATCATGAGCCTCCACTTCTGTGGATGGGTGTGAAATCCAACTGAACCCAAACAAATTCTTTCCCCCAGAAGAAAATTCTTGACTGGAGATCTGTTCCTGGAGGAAGGTTGAAGCTGATCATCCAATGGCAATGGCCTTGAGGTATAGTCCATGATTTCTGGCCACTGAAATTTCTGTCCTGATTTTTCAGTTCTTTCTCTAATTCTGAAAACTATAAGGAACCTTTCTAATATATATCTTTTTCTTGCTAAAGCCAGGTAGAGTTAATTTTCATTGCTTATAACTAACGAAACTAGCTGTTAATTGTCTCAACACTGGAGGATATCTACAACATAAATCTTATAAATAAAATCATCACTAGTTCAGAGTTAATGACTAAACATGATCTAATTTTTGTTTATTTAGAGGGGCTTTGATATAAAATTTGTCATGAAGATTACAGGAGAAAGTAGCTAACATAAGTAAGGGAAAAAAACCTTTCTAATTACCTTCACAGTACCTATTTACATTAAAATAACACATAGATTACATATTCATTTTCATTTTATTGAGTATTATATCTTTGGAATATTGTAAAGAGTACTTATAAAGAGTACTTCTGCCTTTAAAAAACTTGAGTCTAGTAGACTAGAAGCTTACCCAAAAACAAACAATTATAAGAAGGAAGAGAAAGAGCCTTTTACTTACATTCAATATTGTAATTTTCACAGTGACAGCAGGAGGTATTACTATTCTTTATTTCAACGATGAATATTGTGAGCCTCAGTGAGTCTAACTTTTTAAAGTCACCAAATTAGCCATTTGCTGAGCCCAAATTCATATATTTCCCCATGCTTTGCAAACATCACAATGAGATTTCTAAGTGCAAAAGGTTAAGGTTATGTGAATATAGAAAAAAGGAGAGATTTATTCCAACCACAGCAATGTTACAAGGCTTTGAGGAGGTGACTGATGAGCTTGGAGCTTAGGTAAATTTCAAATTACAAATATAGAAAGGAAGGTTGATCCCTGTGGTGAGAAGAATATGGACAAGTAGAGGTTTAAGCAAGGCTTAGTGAATAGTTACTGGTTGTTATTTCAAGGGAAATATAATACAAAAGGTAGTTTGAGCTCAAATCTTGGAGAACCTCAAATGTTAGGATAAAGAACTAACTCTTGACTCCACCAAGATGGCGGCATAGGTAAACACCGGAGACTGCTGCCGCAAACAACCACTTCAAAAATACAAAAAAGACAGACACAATGAGATTTCTAAGTGCAAAAGGTTAAGGTTATGTGAATATAGAAAAAAGGAGAGATTTATTCCAACCACAGCAATGTTATAAGGCTTTGAGGAGGTGACTGATGAGCTTGGAGCTTAGGTAAATTTCAAATTACAAATATAGAAAGGAAGGTTGATCCCTGTGGTGAGAAGAATATGGACAAGTAGAGGTTTAAGCAAGGCTTAGTGAATAGTTACTGGTTGTTATTTCAAGGGAAATATAATACAAAAGGTAGTTTGAGCTCAAATCTTGGAGAACCTCAAATGTTAGGATAAAGAACTAACTCTTATTTATTACAAACCTATTAGAGTCTCTACTTGATACCTCTTCATCAACATTAAATTTGAAGCTACTGCATACAATATACTGCATTTTAAAATATCCTGTTAACCCATGCAACCACAGTTGCTTATTTATTACTTTATTTATTTTTAATTCTTACAGATTTCCTACTATTTATCAGATATTCTAATAGGTCCCATGGATATAATCATAAGATTCTCTATCCTCCATGCACCGAGGAGAACTATATGTAAACCAACAGTTGTAGGAGCATGTGATAGATGCTGAAATAAGAATGTGGCACGGGTCCTGTAGGAGCAACAAGATTAGACAATTTGCTAATGACCTTGTCCAGATGGCAAATGGCCCAAGTGAGTGACTGAAATCAGTTTTAAATATGACATTTACTTGTTCTCTTAAATTGGACCCTTAGCTGTTGGTGTTTCCCAGCATCTTGGCTAAAACCTAGTGAAGAGCAGAACAGTCGAGCTGAGAGAGGCTAGTGCGGTATGCTGAGGCCAGGTTGGTAAGGCTGGAAAACATGCCTCTGTGTAGTGGCTTTAGAACCTGTTCTCATCTGAGACTCAGCCCCTTAGATGCAAGTTCAGCCTGAGCTCTTGTTAGAAAAGACTTGTGAGATTCTCTGTTACTGCACAGCATGTCACCTTGTTTTCAGCTGATGCTTCCTAACACAATTTCTTCTAATAGATCCAGTAAACCTCAACTTATTATGAGTTTGAGGAGTTTGGAGTTCAGCTTTCTCCAGGTACTGGGGGGAATAGTACTAGAAAGTCCCACAGTCATTCTTTTACTAGCTGTGGAGATGGGTATGTTTACTTTATACTCTCTATGCCTTAGTTTCTTGAACCTTTAAAATGGAGGTAATAACTCCTGCCTCATGAAGTTGTTGAATGTGATACTGCCTAAAGAGCAGTTAGTTCCATGCCTCACACATAATAATATTTAATAATATCAAGATGATAACAAGAACTGCAGACCTTCCCTGAAAAAAATGTCCTCTAAATACTTGGTCTCCAGGCTCAACTAAGCCTGCAACACAGCTTGCTCATCTTTTCCTTATTTTATGTCACAGCATCTCCTATTCTCAGAACATCTTCTAAATGTTTGCCATTCCCCCTATACTTCTCACTCTCAACAAAAGCGGCACCAGCCAGGAGCCCAGATGTAGAGCACATCTGTGCCTATTTCTACCACTTCTTTCCCGGCTTGGAGGAGTCCTCTCTATTCAAGGCTAGCTTCTCCATTTATGCTCTTGATTCCATTACTTCCTGATTTCCCTGGAATTTAGCTGCTTAACTATCTACATTTCTCTTTATCTTTCTTATGGTGTTTTCAGATTATAAATATGCTAAGTTCTCCCATTTATATGTAACTTTATATATAACTTTCTTGTCTTAATCTGTGTATAGGAGAGGTGCCATCTACATGCCATGCTACATCTACATGCTCTCACCCTCATGTACATACATGTACACATACATAGATACATATTCATATAAATAGCAAAATAGCTAGATAAATGGGTAGGTAGATAGATGAATGAATGGTTGGTTGGATGGAAAACTAGATAGATATAGATTGATTTAGATATCTAAACATACTCATTTCCTTGAACCTATAGGATACATCTGTTAGTAGTTGCCTCTAAAACCCACTTTAATCTGATTTCTATCTCTATGGCTTCCCTGAAAATAGCTCTGTCATTCAATGACTTTCCAATTGACAAATTCAATGATAACTTTTCAGCTTACATCTTAATTGTTTACACCTCCTCTTATTGCTTAAAAATGATGGCAATAGTAAAAGTTTTCACAGATATGTAAGGCTTCAAAGTTATATTACACAGTGCAGTTAAATGACTAAGCATTGGGATTTATCCTATAATGCCTGGGCTCAAATCCCAGTTTGGCCACTTGTTAGCTGTGGGGCTTTAGGCAAGTTACTTAACTTCTCTGTGTTATAACTTTCTCATTTGTAAAAAGTAGATGATGATAGTAACTTATTCCTAGGGTTGTTGTATAGATTAAATGAGTTAATACAGATAAAAAACATCATCTAGCACATGGTAAGTGCTAACTAAATATTAGCTATGATTGTTCACTTAGTCTTTCTGAAAAAAGCTTACTCAAAGACATACTACTATCTAGTCAATAGAGATACAATCAAAGTAAAGAATTCTAGGTGGGGAGCTATGCATATAGCTATATATACATGTATACACAAAAAAGCATGAGTGGATGAGCAACATCGAATTTACTCAAGAAATTTAAACAAGAGGGGAGTAGATTTACATCACACAACAATCTAATAACTCCCAGTTAAATACCATGCAGCCAAATAGTTTTTTCTCTCTCTTTTAAAAATATTTTTATTGCTTTTTAGAGAGAGAGGAAGGGAGAGGGAGGAGATAGAAAATGAGAGAGAATCATCAATGATGAGAGAGAATCATCAATTGGCTGCCTCCAGCAACCCCCTACTGGGGATGGAGCCAGCACCCCAGGCATGTGCCCTGACTGGGAATCGAACCATGACCTCTTGGTTTATTGGTCAACACTCAACCACTGAGCCACACTTGGCCCGGCAGGAGTTTTTCCTTTTTTGACTCTTTGTTCCCATGTAGAGCTTGGCTGCTCCTTCCTAGTCCTCCTTTAGCGTATTTATCCCCTTCCTTCTTCCACAGTGGGGAGTGTCCAAGCCTTCCTTCTGCCCTTCAGGGGCTTGTTGAAGCATCTTTTCAATAAGGCTGCTCTCTCTCTAACATAGATCATCTGTTGGAATGTGTGTGTGTGTGAGTGTGTGTGTATAATTTACATATACATCTGCATAAAATATATGCATACATCTGAAAGATTTTTTTAAGGAAAAAAACAGCACAATGATGGTGCTGGTTGTTTCTGGGTGGTAAGACTACACATAGTGTGTGTGTGTGTGTGTGTGTGTGTGTATAATTTATATATACATCTGCATAAAATATATGTATACATCTGAAAGATTTTTTTAGGAAAAAAAACAGCACAATGATGGTGCTGGTTGTCTCTGGGTGGTTAAGACTACACATTATTATTTTGTTTCTATAATTTTGTGTGATTTCCAACTTTTCTATGATGCATATATCATGTTTTTAAACATAAAAAGACATTACAATTTAAAACACATTCTACACTTGCCATGTCACATCCCCATTTAGAACCTTCAGTGGTCTCTCATTGCCTGCAGGATCAATGTCCATGCTTAGCATAAGAGCCTCCTCTTGCTTCATCTTCCCACCCCTCTCTGACTTATAGCTCAGGCCCTAATACTACTGAACGGGGTTTCCCGCACCACCAAGCTGCTTCCTGTCTTTGTCTTTGCTCACATAGCTGCCTCCACTAAGAATACAGTTCCATCCCTGGGCGATGTCTGTTGTCCTCTACTCAGCGCAGGCTGCAGCTCTGCACCGAACCTCCCTGGGGCAGACTTCCCTGGGGCTACACTGCATTTTACCCCTGGGAATAAAATGATTTGTGCTCTTGTCTCTACTCCCCCCCGGATTGTAAGCTTCCTAAGAGTAGGAGTCAAATATTACTCATCTTCATATTAATAGCTTCTAGAATGCTCTTCCAACATGATATAAACTGCAAAAATTAACCAATCTCAAGGGACACTGATAAGAGAATTTTAGCCATCAATGAATACTGGTACATGGGGTGGGCGAATCCTTAGCATAAAAGACTTTTTTTTTCTTTATTCCAGGCATGTTCAAGAAACTATTTTGGCTAAACATGCAAATAGTTGGAGTGCCAAGCACCAAAGCCTTTGGAGAGAGGAAACAGATCATACTACTTGAAAATAGTACCCTATGCTGTGGCTCTAGGGGCAAAAGCTCCTGCCATTGGCTCTATTAATGGCAGGTGTGAATATGCTGGGACGAATGTAAGAAGTGAGAAAGCTGGGAAGAATGTAAGAATTTTAAATTTCTCTTCCCAGTGTGCTTAGGAGACTCTCCTTAGCCAAAACTGCTGAGCACAGGCAAATACCTTGCTGCTCTTTGAATCACCCTAATCTTGAAAGCAATTAACTGCACTTTGATAATTGAATTGATTTTTCCTTCCTCATTGAGGAGCATTGGCATCGACTAGGGAACCAAAGGAGAAATCTCTTGAATATCATTAAAAATTAACTTTATTGAACAGCTTAGTGTATATTTAAAATATTTTTTAAAGTGAACTTACAAAGCTAAGTAAAAAAAAATTAAATGCAATTAAGTGTGCTACAACCTTATAACACCACTAGAGGCCCGATGCACGAAATTCACGCAAGGGGCTCGGCCCTCGCAGCCCTGGCTGCCTCCAGAAGGGCATCTGGATGGTCGTTCTGCTGTTTGATCTAATTAGCATATCTTTATTATATAGGATAGATAAAAAGAAATGAATAATGCTGGACACTGTCTTTTTTTTTAATAAAGGAAAAGTGTAGTCCCCATGCCCCCCACTCTCATATAGAACTCAAAAGCAGTTCAACTAATTTGGCTCAGACTTTCTTAAAATAGTTGCCTTTGGTTGAAACTAAGAAGGGGAAATTTTGCCAGAATGGCAATTATTGTTGAATGTATCAGGCTTGTTAGAATGGATGGTGCTTACAGACCACATTATGGTAAAATGCATAACTATTGACATAGGAATTATATTGCTATGCGGGACTCAAATGAGATGCCACAGAAGTCTTTGCTATTTGATTCCAGCGACTACAGAGAATGTGTTGCTATAGATTTAATGTTTGTGTCCCTCCAAAATTCAGCTGTTGAAAGCTAAACAGTGAAGGTGATGATATTAGGAGGTGGGGCTTCTGTGGGGACATTTGGTCATGAGGGCCCTCCATTGGGATTAGTGCCCTAATAAAGGAGAGCTCTCTTGCCCATTTCCAATGTGTGAGGACACAATGAGGCCAGCAAGCTGCAGCTCTCGCTAGAACCTGACCCTGCTGGCACCCTGATCTTGACTTCCAACCTCTACTACTTTTAAGCTGCCCAGTTTATGGTGTTTTGTTATAGCAGCACAGATGGACTAGGACACGCTTGACGCAAAACCTTCCCACACCTGGAAGGCCAAGGCTGCATTCTTGGCGGAAGTGCTGTTCTCTGGGTCCACGTTCTTACTCTCCGGGTTCACTAAGCCACTCAGAGTGCAGGTGGCAACCTTTAAACTGCACCCCTAGGCTGCTTTGGTTTCATGTCTTTGTTTCCTAATAAAACTTTCTCTGACATTGACTCAGGACCCCATTGATTCAGAATTTAGAACCCTAGAAAGATGAAATAGCCAGACCTCCTCTTCATAGAAACAGGTGATAATTCATTTTCATAACCACATCCCTGAGGCACCACAGAAACCATGAAATACTTCATTGATAGGCAGCAAATCATGATCTTAGAGTGAGTTTTGGTGCTAAGGATAGTTTTTGAATGTATTTTCTTTAAAAATTGGTAATCCTCAGATGGTATTAAATTTTATTCCTACTATTAAGCCAAGCAGATTCCCTGATGTCCAATGATTCTAAAAAATAATTATTTGCTGTCCAATTGTTAGAAATTTTATCCTAAAAATTGAATTACATGGCTGTTGAGTATAAAAATATACATTAAAGAGTCATTTAAATTAAAAAATTAAATGATAAATGATTAATTATTAGATTTCATAAAAGAAAGATAAAATTTTGGGGGAACTCTTTACTAGCAGGGTATTCTTCATGGACTGAATCAAAAGCAATTCCATATTTCTATTCATTCTATCATAAATTTTCATCTTCACTTAAGCAAATTTCATTCAGCAAACACTTATTGAGCATTTATTCTGTGCACTCTAATAGCTACCTAGGAAGGAAAGATAAGAGAAGTAAAAAAGACAAAAGATAAAAAATAAAAAAAGCAAAAAAAGGATACTCTTTGCACCTACTTTGTGCCAGGCGCCGTGCAGTCTTTGCGGCCGGGCAGAAATGAGCATCAGCTCTACTATTTGCTCTCTGAGTGACACCGTGCACGTTACTTATCTGTCTTGCTTCAGATTCTGCATCTGTACCACGAGTACAATAATGCTTTATTGGACTGCAGGTAGCATATAATGGGGTAATATATCTAAAGTATTTCAAATAATATCTAACACATGGGACTTAAATGGAGGCTAATCTAATCTCATTTAGTACATTCAGCGTAACCATGGATATTCCCTTTCCCTCTTCTGCACTTTTCTCTACTGCATCAATCCTCTATGCTCTGCATCAATATTCAAATATTCAGTGTTTCTCCTATCCGATAAAAACTCTGCACAGGCCTCCTTTTCTGTCCCACTAACTACCCCATTTCTCTGTTTCCCATTACAACTCTTCAAAGGAGGAGCAGTCAAGCTGTGATTGGGTTAAGGAAATAAATGCCTCTCAAGCTCAACAGAGAGCATGGTCACAGAAGCAGCTCAGGCAGCACAAGGGACTAGATATACATGCATGCACAAACACACACCACACACATACACATACATGCACAAGAACACACTGGTGAATGGGATAGAGAAGGAATAGGATAGAGGTGGGGTAGCCAAGATGATTTAATGACATGGTAGTCAGGGATTAAGAAGAAAAGAATAATCAATGGTGTCAAAGGGATGCAAAAAGATTATAGTGTATAAAACACTCAAAAAAGACCCTGAGTTTGTCAAATAGGAGACCATCAGTGACTCTATGAAGAAATCTCAGTAGAGTGAAGAAACATGTCCCAGATAGTTTGTTCATCTCTGTAATTCATCTCTTCTCATTATCTCTTAAATTAAATGCAATCAGGTCTTCCTCTTAATGTCCTACTGAAACTGTTCTCATCAAGGTTGCCAGTGACCTCCACGTTACTAAATCCAAAGGCCGATTTTCAGTCTTTATAGTACATCATCTGTAGCATTTGATAAAGTTGATCACTCCCTATCCCTTGAAACACTTTCTTCACTCAGCTTCCAAAATGTTCCTCTTCTGGGTTTTCTTCTTTACACAACTCTTTTCCTGGTTCCCCCTCATACTTCTTTCCCTTAATGTAGAAATATCCTGGAGGCTCAGGCCTTAGACCTCTTATGCTCTCTCCTCTCCTCCCCTTCTCTCTCTTCCCCTCCTCTTCCCACTACTAAGTGTCAAATGCGATATATATGCTGACAACTTCCAAATTTATATTTCTAGCACAAACCACTCATATGACTCAAATTCACATATTTAACTACCTTTTTGACATTTCCATTTATATGTGTATAAGCAACTCAATTTCCCAAACTTAAACTCCTGATATTCCTATTCAACAACTGTTACACACATTTCCATGAACGCTCTCTGTTGTTGTTTTTTTTTTCTGTTACTGAGTCCAGAAATCTTGGCATGATTTTTGTTGCCTCTATTTCTTTTATACCTTATAAGGTGGTTTTAAAATATACACACTAATTCTTTGTTACTCCTCTCTTCAAATGGTGGAGACTAATTCTAATAAACAAAATAAAATGAACTAAAGGTGTGCAACTTTGAAGATTAGATCATAAAAGGCCCCGTGGCTTCCTCCTTTTTCTCTCCTTTCTCTCTCTGGATATATAGTCTGTTCAGGTTACCATAAAAAATAAATAGCATTCACTGGGTTGCTTAAATAACAGAAAGTTGTTTTCTCACAGTACTAGAGTCTAGAAGTCCCAGACCAAAGACTAGCAGGCTTGATTTCTGGTGAGAACTCTCATCCTGACTTTCAGACAGTTGCCTTCTCATGTGTGGGGAGGGAGGGTGGCAGAGAGAGGGCAAGCTGTCTGGTTGTCTTCTTCTTATAAGGACACTAATCCCATTGGATCTGGGCCCCACTCTTATTACTTCATTTAACTTTAATTATATCCACAAAGGCTCTATCCACAGTCACATTGGAGGTTGGGGCTTCAACATATAGACTTTTTTTGGAGGGGAGGAGACAAACATTCAGTTTATAACACTAAGAGAAGTTAGTGTTTATGTCATAAAGACATTCAAGTAGCCTCTGAGAGGCCCCTTTGTAAGGAACTGAGGCCTCCTGCTGAAGCCATGTCAGTGAGCCAGCTGAGAAGATCATTTAGCCCCAACCAAGCCTTCAGATAATCATAATGATGACAACATCCTGATTGAAATCAAGTGAGAGATCCTGAGCCAAAACTTTCCTACTAAGCTGCTTTCAAATTCCTGACCACAAAGACTGTGCGATATTATTAAATATTTAGCATTTTAATCCACTAAGTTTTGGGCTAAATTTTTATGAAATAATAGATAACTAATACTTCCCACATCTGAGCCATCAGCAAAGTCAATTGGCTCTACCTTCAAAATATATCCAGAATCCAACTACTTCGTTGTTTATATCTTGTCTTCATTCATCCTTATTCATTCTGCTCCTGCCACAGTGACCTTATTATTGTTACTGGATCCTGCCCGGCACCCTCCAACCTCAGGACCTTTGCAGTTGCCATTCCCCTTGCATGGAGCACTCTTTCTTTAGATATCCTTATGGCTTACTATCTCTTTAAATATTTGCTTAAATATTAATTTATTATTTCTTAGTCTCTTTTCCTACTTCCATAGTTCTATCATCTAACATACTATATAATTCACTCTTTTATTTTTTTCTCTAATTCCCCCTCCCCAACAGAATGCTAGTTTCATGAGGGAAAGAATTTTGTCTGTTTTGTTTACACATACATCTTCAGTATTAAGGCGTGTGCCTGTCACATATTATGGATTCATTGAATATTTATTTAAAGAATTATTGAATAAATGAAACAAATAGGGAATGCAAATATTTGTTGAAAGAATTATTGAACCAATGAGATAGTCAATTAAGTTTTAAGTTTTTTAAAAAGATGAAAAATAAACTTGCTAAAAGTCACCCATCGATGTTGTGGGATTTCAAAATATGAATGTACGTTCCTAGACTCTTATAATAGGAAGTCTAAATGAAAGACAAATATCCTCCTTTTTTTCCCTACTGTGAAGAAAGATGGTTCTATCAACAATCTGAATGATACTGCACATGGCAGGGATTTTCTCATTGCTGGAGGTACCAAAGCAGAAGTTGAATGACCACTAACTGAAGATAATCTAGAGCAGCGGTTCTCAACCTGTGGGTCGCGACCCCTTTGGGGGTCGAACGATCCTTTCACAGGGGTCGCCTAAGACCATCGGAAAAACACATATATAATTACATATTGTTTTTGTGATTAATCACTATGCTTTAATTATGTTCAATTTGTAACAATGAAAATACATCCTGCATATCAGATATTTACATTACGATTCATAACAGTACCAAAATTACAGTTATGAAGTAGCAACAAAAATAATTTTATGATTGGGGGTCACCACAACATGAGGAACTGTATTAAAGGGTCACGGCATTAGGAAGGTTGAGAACCACTGATCTAGAGGGATTGTCACACCGCATGAGGGCTAACTAGGTGACCTGGCCTTGGTCCCTTTCAGTGCTGGGATAATGTTCCAGCAATCAACAAGGAGTCACTGCACAGACATTCCATTTCCAACTTTGTGAAGGGAAAGGATGTGCCAAGTCAAAAGTTAATCCTCGTCTGTGCGTGCAGGTGTTCGTGGCTCCCAACAGGCACCCTCTTTTGTCCAGGGTGCCCAGGGCAACATTGGCCTTGGCTTTTGACATTTTAAACCTTAGGAACACCAAATGGATATTTCCCAAGGCAACGCCCACCTCTTCCTCTAGAGCTGGAGAGAGGCTAGAAAAGAAGCAGGAGGGCCTTCCTGTCAGCACAGTTTAGCACAAACACCATCTGTGTCAAGAGTGTTGCTTTTAGGGAAACCAAACTTTGGGAACATTTCTGATCAAACCTTCTAGGGGCCATGTTTTAACTGCTCTGGGTATTGCCAATAGGAAAGTAAAATTGGTTCTTCATCTTTTTTTTTTTCTGATCAGGCTCAAAAATAAGAAGCAAGAAGCCTTCATCAGGTAATTTCATTAAAGGAAAGTAAGTACATTAGTCCCTCCTTATCCTTAGGGATACCTTCCAAGACCCTCCCAGTGGGTGCCTAAAACCACGGAGAGTACTGAACTCTATATGTGTTGTGTTTTTTACAAACATATATGCAATTTTCAGCTTCTCTTTGAGATATGTGAATTGCCAGTATCAATACTCTTGCTATTTGGGGTCACTATTAAATAAAATAAGGGTTGCTTGAACACAAGCACTGTGACAACAACCATGACAGTTGACCTGATAAATGAGAAGGCTGGTAAGTGACCAATGGGCGGGTTGTATATAAAGTGTGGAGATGCTGAACAACCGGTGATTCCCGTCCTGGGCAGGGTGAAATGGTTCTGCTACTCAGAATGGTGCACTATTTTAAACTTATGAATTGCTTACTTCTGGAGTTTTCCATTTAATATTTTCAGACCTTCTTTGACCATGGGTCACTAAGAGTGGAAAGTGAAACTGTTATTGTTGGGGGGCACTCCCTATCCCCACCTGTTGCTGGGGGAAGTGGGTTTCCTTTAATGTCACAAGAGAAGGAATTTTCTGAGATGTGCACAGGAGGATGGGATATTGTAGAAAGCTTTGTTTCTGTGGAATCACACCCCTGAGTTTCCCAGGTCCCATTTCTCTTCATCCCACCAAGGAAGAAGTCCAGCTGTATCTTCAGCAGAGCTAGGATTAAAGCTGTTGCCCAGAGTTTCCGTTCCTTGTCTGCACAGTCTAACCCAGCATCAGGCCAGCTTAACTTGTGCTCCCTGATGCAGTTCATCAGTCCATTGCATGTGGAGGGCCACATATGGCTAGTGAGGGAATATGGTTGAATGCCAGAGAGTCACACAAGACAGCCAAGAACCAAGACAGTACACTCCTTTGTTTGGGGGATTATGTATTTTCAAATTTTTGCGGGCTTGTAGTGGCCCCACCCTTTCTTACCAATGATCTCTGTTCCCAGGTTTGACTGACAGGCACCTTCCCTATGTCAACCCAATTTCACTGCCCATGCACCCATCTCCCCTTTGTTAGTGATCTGCAGGGAATGGACCAGTGGTTCCTTGGGGAATGTAAAGTTGCAGCTTCCTAATGAAGCTGCCTAAATGACCATGTTTACAATGTCTGGCCTCCCTTTTGCTTCTTTTCTATTATTAATATAACTAGTGTCCTGGTGCACGGATTCATGCACATTGAAAGGAAATTAATTAGAAGAAATATTTTACTAGTAATATCGCTATTCATGTCTTGCTAATGAAAAGAAAAAATAGGATTCTACTGAGTCTCTTATCTCTCTACTCCAGGACTTCTGTGAGGATCAAATGAGATGAGGCACGGAAAACGCTTCACAAACATTTGGTTAAACTGTAAAATGTTTGCACCTGGCTATAAAGCAAGTCAGGTTCCTGGGCTGAAGAAACTCCAAGGAGGCTAGTCGCTAGGGAGAGGAAGCAGGGCATTACTACGTGACATTACCTGGTGCCCACAGCGACCATTTCCAGGTTGGGCTGGGCTGTGGGTACCATTTTGCACCATGGGGTCTTGGCAGCATTGGCTGCGATTTGGTGGGGTGTCACTTGGGGGTGGTGTTGGGGCCTGTGTCCCACTGTGGGGAAGCTGACTGTTGGTTTGTCAGCGCCAGGTCCGTGGTGCCATTTATTTTTAATGGCCAGTGGCAGCTCCTGCATTGAGCATCTGCCCCCTGGTGGTCAATGTGCGTCATAGCTACCGGCCAGAAGGATGGACACAGCCTTTTATATATATAGATGGCATCAAAACCACAGATAAAGGGAGACTACTGTATCCTGAAGCATTACCTTTACCCAAGACTGATGGTGGCTGAGGTAGTAGGGGAAGTATGGTACACTAGGCTCCCAGAATGGATCAGTCAGAAACTGAGTGTTAATTGTTGGCTGCAGGTGGGCAGAAGAACTCAGGGCTCAAGTTAATGTGAAGGTCAAGGTAGTCATGGAATTTCAGTCATGAGAACCTTGCATTTCACAAAAGGGTGTGCTTGGGCTAGCTGATTTGAAAATCACATGAAACTCAGCTCCCCTCCCCATGCACCCCATCACAGAATGCTGCTTTATTTATTTTGCCTTTCATAACAATGGGAGGTGTCAAAATGAATGATGTTGAAGTTGTTATTGGAAAAGTGCCATGTAGTACATTTGTGTGATATTGTTAAAATGTAAATCAGTCAACTTCATTAGAATGCTTAGTAGTTTCAAAATCAGGCTGGAGTCCCTTCCCAGGCTCAGCTCCCAGCTGGAAGAGCAGTTTCCCCTGCACAGCTGTCCCTGCTACTAACTATTGGAGGCAGAGATGGCATTTGAATATGGATTTGAATATATTGAGCAACTGACAAATATTCTCAGTACACATTTTATGTCAATTTTTCCACATTAGGAAATAAGTTTTGTTCATTCAACTGACCTTGATAAGAACATAAACTCTTGCAGCATGGGGCCCTGTGGAAACACGAGATGCCATTGCTGTTCTCCCAGTTATAATTGCACTGCCATGGCCTTGGGTTTCAATTAGGCAGAGTTGCAAACCCTGGTCAGGCAGCCTTAGTTGCTGTGCACAGTGCAGATGGAGACAGAGCTGTTCTTCCTACTTTGCCGGAGCAGCACAGTTTGACCAGAGCATTCTATGAGAGGATCAGTTGGGGCCAGCATTGCCAGGCTTCAGGGTGAGCTACCACTTGGTTTAATAGAAGTATATCTGCAGCTGGACTGACAACATGGCCATATAAGCAGCTTGGGCCATCAGCTTGGGATGTACACGATACAACACACACACACACACACACACACACACACACACACACAGGCTCGCACACACACACATGCACAATGAGGAATTGAATGACATGAAAATCAAGCTTTAAAAAGGAAAGAAAGATGAATCGTGTTAAGGGCTGTAAAAAGATCAAGGTATATGAAACATTCAAAACAGTGCCAAGACTTGTCAGTTAGGAGATAATCCGTGATTCTAAAACAGGGGTTGGCCAACTACACCTGCTGCCTGGTTTTGTATGGTTCACAAGCTAACAGTGGATTTTAAAATGTAAAACATTTCACCGTGATAGCAGACGCTGGAAGAGTTGCAGATATTGTTTCTTGTCCTGAAAGTCTAAAATGTTTTCTATCTGGGCCTTGATAGAAAAAGGTTGCCTACCCCTGCTCTTAAAAGATATTCTAGTAAGGAGGGAAATTGAAGAACTATAAACTGATATCTTCCATCATCTCGAGAACACAGGAGAACCCACTAATCTTGCTCTTCTCACTACACAGAGTGAGGAAGGGAGTAATGGGATGAGGGCTTCGGTACTTTGAGGAAAGCCCCTGGGAAGCTTTTAGATATGCTATACCTTGGTCCTGATCTCAATGTATTTCTGGTATAATAATTGGTCTAGAATGGGACCTGTGGTTGGTATTTTTCAATGGTAGACAGCGTTGAGTATAGTAGCATACTCCCACTGGAAAGTCAGTGTAAGTTATCTGGGGTCGAATGGGAGGATTTTGGAGCAAGCTCAGTTGACATTAGACTTCAGCATGTTTTAATGGATTGAATCAATGCAGTTCTCCAACAAGGAGGTGGAAGTCAGTCAGTCATAATATTTATTAAGTGCCTATACTGTGTAGGGTAGAGGAGAAGGACAAGAGGGTGAGATATATTGGGGTGCTTGTAAAAACACTCTAAAATGGTTAATTATGTTGTCCATACTGTAACAGAAACCAAGTGAGGTTAGTAAGGAAAGGACAGATATATGGATGTATGGATGTATGGATAGACGGATGGATATAGAGTTTAGGGGTAAGTGATTGCGGGTAACTGAGAGGGGAAGAGAAGATTCAGTACATTCGAGGAATAAGAAAATTATAAGGATGCTGTGATAACAAAACATTCTGATTACACCTCAGTATAGAGCAGGTCCAGGTCATGACATGATCCTCAATTGGCAGCCTTTAATCTAATTCTTAAAATTATTATTAATTTAAAAAATTCTGTTTTCTTTAGTTACTGACATTGCAATAGCACTTTTCCCCACCATTTTTCATGATCAGTATGTCTCTTCTCTGTGTCAGTCCATGTAGCCTCAGTGGACAACTAACCTACTATTTTCTGTTATTACAATAGATTAAAAGACATTCCATGCATATGATAAGTAAATGGTTGGAACACATTTGCAATGTATTTGTGCATTGGAACCTGCCTTATGCATACTAAAATACAGATTTGCCAGAATTTTCAGGCATCCTTTCCTGACTTTTAAAGAAATCCTCCATAGCCACAGCACAGCTGTGTATAGAGCTCTGCCCAGCACCCAGCCTCCTGCCAGCGAGCAGCCACATCTGGGGGATGCAGGACTCACACCATAGACCGGATTTCACATTTCTAGTAAATTCTTTCCCTTTTGTTCACGGCCTGCTTTCTCTTAGGCTTTGGTGATCTTTCAGAGTAATAGGTCATGTGGCTAAAACAGTTGTTCAGTTTTCTTGCTGAAGATGGTAAACTGGGTAAATTTGGAAACAATCATAGCCAGAAACACTGATGCATGCCTACAGCATTTTTACTTACTTTTACTGTTCTTGGGGGGAAAAAGTATTTCTAGTTGACATTTTTAATTACAAAAATAATATATGCTAATTATAATAGATCAAGCAATGAGGAGTCTTAGGAAGAAAGTTTAGAGTCACCCACTCTTGTCCTTCAGAGTGACGCCCGAGGCAGCCACTACTGACAATTTGCCTGTGCACGTCCACACCATCTCTTGGGCAGCCTCATTCAGTCACACTTGCTTCCTTTAAAGCTGCCCACAAATAGCTGAGGACACCGTTAGATTCCCGAAGAGAGAACTCAGCCCCCAGAGAGGGATCAGTGACGGAGGCAGGTCAGAGTGCAGCCTGCAGCCGCCTGTGTTCCAATCCCAGCTCTGCACTTCCTGCCAAACTTGGGGAAATGATTCAGCTTTTCTTTGCCTCAACTGGCTCGTGTGTAAATGGGAACACTAAAGTGTTGCATAAGAATTATTACATTGATTAAGAAGTTAATACCATATAGTGTGCATAACACTTAAGTGCTCACTGATAATAGTTTATCTCTCTGATGGGAATTGCAAGAGTGAAAAGAACACTTGTTGGTAACAGGGGATCTGAGTGTATACAAATTGACAATGATGACCACAACTACAAAAAGACTGCATTTGCTTAGGCTTAGTGTTATTCAGCCACAAAACACTTTACAATCCACTAATATCTTTCTATATAATCCCTTTTTGTTTTAGGATTGATAAGAAACATGAAAAAATTATGGGCACAAATTTTAAACAACTTTATTGAAGAATAATTATATACTAAAACTCTCACCAATGTTGTGCACAATTAAATAATTTTTAGTAAATCTACTGGGTAAATTATGTAACCATCACCACAAACCAGTTTTAGGACATTTCCATCACCCTAAGATCCCTCATGCTTGCTCCCAGTACACCCCAGTTCCTATGCCAGCTCCCGGCACCACTATCCTACCTTCTGTCTCTTTGAATTGGTATTTTCTGGACATTTCGTAAAAGTGGAATCATGCAATATGTACTCTTGTGTGTCTGGCTCCTGTCCATTAACTTGTTTTTTTAACATGTTGGAGTATGTGTCAGTATTTTGTTCCTTTGTATGCTGGGCAATATTCCTTTGTATGGCTATATACATTTTGTTAATCCATTCATCAATTAATGGCCATTTGGGTTGTATTCACTTTTTGGCTGTTAAGAATAATGTCACTGAATATTCGTGTACAAATTTTTTGAAGGACATATATTTCCAGTTATCTTAGAAAATGAGAAATTCCTAAGAGTGAAATTGCAGGTCAGATGGTAAATTTATATTTAACTTTTTAAGAAGCTACTGAACCATTTCCCAAAGCTACTTCACTATTCTACATCCCCCCAGCAATATATGCCAGTTCTATAGACATAATTTTAAAAGGTTAAAGAGAAAGAAGATCTAAAATATGAAAATTCAAGTGCTGAATTTCCATCCTCTGACATTTTTTATCTCCTAATCTCCCTTTAAATGGAAGGAAAAGGGGAGAATCCTGCTCCTGCCTTTTAGGAATCTCACTCCCCACATTTTGCTGTTTTGTTGGACAGGGGGTTCCTCTCATCTCCTGTCCTGCTAATTCAGGGAAAGAAACTCTGGGCTCCTCTACTCCTAGCAACCCTACGAGACCATTGGAACAGAAAAGAACATTTAACAAATGAAAATTCACTTTGTGTATGGTGAGAGAAGAGTTAATGCAGTTTGAAACAATTATTGACTACAAGATCTGCAAATGATTGCATAAAATCTCTAAAATATGCCTGCAAGCCTCTATTATTGATGTGGTGCCCCTAGGGGTGCACATATGGGTTTAAGTGTCTAAATTGTTTTATTAATTAAATTGCTATGATTTACCTCTCCCATGTTAGCATTTACAGTTTATGAAACAGCCCTGTAATTAGAAAATGACGTACTAGTGTTGCTTGTTTACTTTATGGGTGAATTATTATATACATCCATACATATATATGTACACACACACACACACACACACATCCTGGATTTTCCCTGGCCAACTCATAGGCTACTTTATTTCTAGTCCAATTAATAGGCAATCTCCAGTGGTGCATTAAATTGCTTTTTAAGGGGAGGGGGAAGATAGCAGGGAAGTTCATTGTTCCTGCTGAGGTGTGTGATGGCATCCATGATTGTTTGTTTGTTTGTTTTTTCCCTGTAGACAGGACATTAAAATATTAAGATTTTATTATAAAAACTCTATCTAGAATGGCCCTGAGATACCTAAAAATTCCAAATTATAGTGTCTATAATCTTCACTCCCCATTTTGAAGGTATCTCTAGGATAATATAATGTAAATGTGTCCTATGCTATACAGACAATAAAGTTATTGTTGAAGCACTTTTTGTTAACCTTTATTTTGTACATATTTATTCATGTCATCTACAAACACATAGTGATGCTGAATCCAATGTTGTATGTATTTTTAACAATTTCCTCAAATGTGGTCTACCTCTGACTTAAGAATGTCAAATATGTTCAAGCATATTAAAGGATTATTGAATCTTAGATTGGAGAACTTAAGGAGTTACATACTTACACTTTCCACATAACTGTAATATTTTGGGGTTTGCTGGCGGAAGAAGGGTACCAGGTGTTAGGCCACTGGAGTCAGACTGGACCTGGGTTCAGCAACCTCAGTACTTGAGTTCTGATTAGGAAAGAATTCAGAATCAAGACTCAAATGATAAGAGCAAGTTTGTTTAGAAAGTCACACAGTTAGAAGAAGTGAGCTGTAGAGCAAATGGGCTCAGGAAACAAATTACAGAAACAAAAGAAGTTGGAGCTTAGGAGAAAGATAGAGGCAAGGGAAAAGGGGTGGGCAAGGCGAGAACGAGAGGAGAGAGAGAGAGAGAGAGAGAGAGAGAGATTTGGGTTCTTTATTTTGAAGGCTTTTAGCTAGCCTACAAAGGTGGGGATTTCAGGGGAGGTTCTAGGGGAGGATCTCAATAAAATATTCATCAGCTCTAGGTGTTTCCCCTCAGGGTTGTGGTTTCCACTGATTGGTCAGCCCTAGAGGAGGGAGTCATTGGTCATTGCATCTGGTCCTGATGCTAGCCATGGCATTGCTTGGTCTGGTTTTGCTGCTTTTCTAGGCCTGGAGCTGAAAAACAACTGAGGCCACGATGTTATCCCTAAGGGTTAATGATTAAGGGAGTGGTAGTGCAAGGACCCGCATGGGAGTTACATGAGGCCACTCTTCAGCCCTTGTTCTTCCTCCACATGACCAGCAACATGCTAGGAGAGCAAAGGTCAGGGGAAGGTCCAGACCCCATGACCAGCAACATGAAAGGCCAAGGGGTCTAAACTGCATTACCATCTATATGCTAGGGGAGGAAAGGATACTTTGGGGGTGAGATCCTTGTTTTCCCAGTTTGCCCATGGCTAGGCACCTGCGGCTTTCCACCCTGGTGACCGTCTGCACCTGGCCCATCGTCCTTGCTCTGCTCTTATCTGCCTAATGGCCTACCATAGGTTCTGTAGGAATCAAACATCATTGCAGTTTCAAATCTCTTTTAAAAAGAGATTGTGTAAGAGTCTCTGGCTCACAGATATATTAGTGAAAAATGAAATAGTAATCTTTAAAATAAAGAAAAGTGGAAAAGTGGTTTTCTATATATGCAAAATATTAATTTGGTTAACAATCTAACATTGGAGCAATTTCTGAGTTAGGGTTGCTGCTCTCAGAGCTGAGGGTCGTGGTCTGACTGCAGAGGATTAGAACAGACGTGAGTGCCAGAGAGAAATAGGTAACACAGAACCTCACACAGGACAATATGCTTATGGTGCTTACATAGTTTCACCCATTCACTTTACAAATATTTATCAAGAACTTATGCTATATTCTGTAATATAGTAGGCGCAAAATTGGACACAAGATTTTCAACAGTTTCCGACCTCAAGAAGCCCACAGTTCAGTAAAGGGAATGCTCTGTTCACAAGCAATTAGGCAGAATATGTGAACGGTCAGAAAGGTGGTGCTCAAAGGAAGAAAACATCGGGAGACAGAGGAAGCGCTTTGGGCAGGGGTGGTCGGGAAAGGCTCTGGAAAGGTAGTATCAGAGTTGAGTTTTGACGTCTGGGAAGAATTTCAATAGGTGGGGGTGTTTAAGGATAGGCGATTCCAATGGGAGTGATGGCATGGGGAAAAGGACAGAGGGTAGAAAATCCTAGATGTATGACACCACACATCGACATGAGTTACATACATTTACACGAGATAAAGCAATCTCCAACTGTCCTTCTGTGCAGACTGGAAATGCAGAGAATAATCTTTTTATTGTAATTGTCCCTTAAAGCTCTTTTGAGATTAAGCAAGGTTCAGTGGGAGAGGCTCAGTTCCTGTATTGGCTTTTCTGATTTCATGTGAAAAGAAAGTCATGGGTAATGCCATCAGCTTAAGTGCTCATCTTGCAACCGCATGATGTGGGTAATTACGGTGAAAGAGCGCAAATGCCTCACAGCAACTGGCCATCAATGTTGACAAATATGTGTAAAGTGAAGAAAAATGAGTGGAGAACAGTGAGAAAACATGGAAAGAAAAGCATTCAATTCTTCAAAAATAACTTTACTAAGTAAAAAAATGCAATATTTGTAAATGAGTAAAATATTAGCTAACTGTCGGAAAAGGTGGGAAATGTGCATATCTTTGCATTTGTTTTTACGTGCAAAATGAAACATTGGAAAGCAAAACCAAACCAGTAACAGTAGTTATTAGTGTGTGTGTGTGTGTGTGTGTGTGTGTGTGTGCGCGCGCACACACACACTCATGTGTAGGAGTGGAACTTACAAAAAAGGACAAGCGTGGGGAAAGTGCCTTTCACTGCACAGGTGGATAAACAATTGAATAGCTTCCAAGTCACCGGGAATGCTGTGAACATGCAGGTGCTGATTCAGCTGGCTGGAGGTAGGGCCTTGGACCGGCCTTCGCGCCCAGCTCCCAGGTGATGCCCATGCTGCTGGTCTGTGAAGACACTGCAGAGAAGGGTCTGCACAACTGGGGGGCTGACACATGACCTTAGTGTTGGATGATACCAAGTATTGGATAACAGTCCTGTTGTTGTTGTGTTAATGGCGTAATGGTTTCAGGTTGCCTCCACTACTGGTGTTGCTTCATCAGAAGTGAGCTGGAGGGATCTGGAGAGTTTAGAGGGTTTTTGGTTGTTGTTTTGTTTTTCCTGAATAAAGTCTTTGCAATAGAAGCCAGTCTTCTGGAATGGAATTGAGCATATGTAGCAGAATGTTTGAGAATCATTTTAGAGTAAATAACTTTTTTTTCTATCACTAAACCTAGCTCAATTTAGAGCACCTTCATCACTCCTCCTAAGTTCCCAGTTAGGGCTTCTCCATCTTAACAAAGCGGGGACCGACTCACTGAGTGTTTAATAACAATGACCACCCTTTAGGCTCATTTCCAGTTTCACAGCCCTCAGCTCAGGATGTCAGGGTAGTCCAATGTCAGGTTCCCAATCCTGGCTTTGCAAACTCAAAGCAAGATGAAAGTTTATTCACTTAACTACACAAATGGCAAAAGTGTGAAAAATACTGTATGTTTAGTAAGGTGGATGAAGGCAGATTGCTGCAAAACGAAAGGCGCAACTCCCTGAACACAGTGACCATCACCCCACAGTGCTACTGGGCTCCTTACTCCACCGAGCGTGGTGCATGCAGACGGACCAGCCAAGCAGGGGTGCCGGTTTCTGCTCTAGCAACTCCTTTCAAACAGCGCAGAGTTCTCGAGGTGGCAAAGCCCAACCACCTTTCAGGGGTTCCTGCACAGGTTGGGGAGAACTGGCCCATGCAGACAATTCAGTAAGTCCATCCTGTATTAAACTGTCATTGGGCATGCTGGGCTCCTCTGTCCTATTAAGGAAGTCATGCACTTTGGGGAGAGAAACCCACAAGATCTCTTTGTTGCTTGAACTAAAAAAAATACATATATATATTTATGTATATATTAGAGGCCTGGTACACAAAAATTTGTGCACTCGGGGGGGTCCCTCAGCCTGGCCTGTGCCCTCTCGCAGTCTCCCCAGTCACAGATCAGAGGGGGCAGCGTCTGGCTCTGCCTGCCCCGCCTCCCCGGGTCACGGATCAGAGGCCCGGACCCGCGGGTGGCATCTGCTGCTGCCTGCCCTGCCTCCCCGGTCACCGATCTGTGGCATATAATGTATATATAATTTTTTTTTTCCTCCCTGGTTCTATTTTTGGATGTGCAGTGGGTTAGTTAATAAAACATCATTGCCGAAACTGGTTTGGCTCGGTGGATAGAGCGTCGGCCTGCGGACTGAAGGGTCCCAGGTTCGATTCCGGTCAAGGGCATGTACCTGGGCTGCGGGCACATCCCCAGTGGGAGATGTGCAGGAGGCGGCTGATCGATGTTTCTAGCTCTCTGTCTCTCTCCCTTCCTCTCTGTAAAAAATCAATAAAATATATTTAAAAAATAAAACAAAAAAATAAAACATCATTGCCTTCCATCTCTGGAGCTAAGATAAACATTTGCCTCCTGTTTCTCCAAGAGATGCTGCAGGCTGGGCTCTTGGCCTTTGGTCCTTTCCTTAGACATTCATCATGAGCATGGACTCAATGAAAATTAGTAGGTCAAGACGGTAACGGGAAACTCGGCGGCGGCTCTGTCTGTGACCCGTGCAAGGGCTTGTGCCCTGACGTGAATGCCCTGCGCCTGGAATTGCATAGCACCTCCTTCTGAGCTCACCAGGCCCCGACAAAGGCGGGGGACCTCCCTCTCCTGTTACCTGGTCAGGTGTGGCACCTGGGTTACACATAGCAACCATCTGGCTGCTATACGTTTCCAGAAGGAAGAACTTGCTAAAACTTGAGGATCATTAGAAGTCCATTCCAGGAACTAACTGAAATATCACATTTTTACAAATGACATTTCAGAGAACGTTCCTGCGTTTGTCAAATAAACAATATCAAAGAGGCATTACAAACACAATCTTAGCTGCTATAAAATGGATCCGCAGTCAGAATTATGGCAAAGTTACGTAGTACAGTGGAGTCCATTGTACTATCTACTTACAGTGCCATCAAGTGCACAACTTTAACAGTGGCTTCCATGAGAGGCTCTTGCTGTTTTAAGGATCTTAAAGTACTTTTCTTGGTTTCCAGCTGAGATGTGAGTATTTCAGATGCACCTTGCGACTGTGTGCATGGTTGAGAGTGAGCAGGTGGTAGCACAGGCTGTCGGAGCGGACTGTAGAAACATTGTTCCCTCGTCCTGTAGGCAGAGTGTCTCATGTGCCCTGTGTGTCCTGCAGACCCATGTCAGTGAGAGCAGAGGCCCAGATCTGTGCTGGATCCTCCCAGGGAGACTTGGCAGGAGCCTGTCACAGCATCCCAAAGGGCATCTTGGGGGCGACAGGGCTGCTTGGGAAATGTAGGTGGGCTGCTTAACAGACTGACATCTGTGAGAAACACTCAGGTTTCAGTCTCAGGCTGCGGAGAGGATGGAACACGCCTCTAACAAGAGGCCTGCACTTCTGAAACTCAGAGAGGTAAATCTCCCAAGGACTGTAAAATGACTCTTCTATCTTATATAAATATATTTTTTTTCTGAAAATAAATGTCTTTTGCATTATTTTAATAGCACAGGATTAAGTACTAAGGGCTCTTTCACTTGGACCCAAAGCCCAGCCCGTGAGGTATGCAGGCCTGGAGGGCCATGCAGAAGCCTCCTTTCAGAGCAGGAGAGAAAAACAACAGAGAGAGAGAGACAGGCAGAGACCAAGGGGGGCGGGAGGGGAAGGAAGTGTTTAACATTCAGAATTTGTCCACAGCCGATAATTTATTGGAACTCATCTGTAACAAGGCCTGGCACTGATTTATAAGTTGATTTGAAAAATAAATAAAAGTGATAGAAACCTGCATTTGGTTTTAATGATAGACTGTTGCAGCGTGAAAAGTAAGGATATGAAACATTGCAAGGAAATTAGATAGTATGCCCTGAAGACAATTGCAGCTACCAGCCCATTAATTGTTAGATATTTATTATTAAAAATTTCTTTTCATGAGTGACTGCAGAATATTTGTGCTACTCAAGCTGTTGAGTTCTGACATGAATGAAGTGTGGGGAGCTCATTTGTTTCTATGTGTGTGTGTGTGTGTGTGTGTGTGGTAACTGACAAGGCAATGACCAAACTAGGTGATAGATCTTTTGGTAAAACCACAAACACAGAGGACCTGCCTCATAATAGAGCCAAGAATGCTGAGTACTTGTCATTTCTAGAGTCGTCATCACCACCATCATCATTGTCATTGTAATTATTGTTACTATTAATATTGTTTACCCTGATGTAAAAGCATTTGTAAACCCAAGCTATACCTTTCTACCTCGGCAAATACAATTCTAAAGTCACTAGCAATAGTACCCCAGAGGGACTTCACCTATGACCATGAAAAGCAATTTTGTTATTGCACCAGCATTTAATTTATAATGTTTTATGTTAGCCTGGCAGGACCCAGAAGAGTTGCTACTTGAACATATAACAGTTTAGATTATATACTCAATGGGTGCATGAAAACCAGGGTCTCCCCCTCTGTGTTATAGTGTGTCTAAAACTGTTTTCTTAAAAAATAAGTAACATATTTGTTTTCTCATTGAGAAAAAAACCTGAGTGGGTCTTTGATTAACTGGAATTTGTCATTACAGACTAAGATTGTAAATATTTTTAATTCTCTTTTAATTCACATTTAAAGCTTTATGTTTGTGATTCTTTTATTTGCCAGGTATTTTTAGGAAAAGGATATATCTGGACATATCTCCATTTATTTTAATATGCAATCAATGGCCCAGGTACATAAATATATTTTTTTAGATCATAAGCACTTTATAGTCAGTCTTAATTCATGATTCACTTTTAGGGCTATTTTTAGTTTAATCTTTCTCCTGTACAGTGAGGAAGCACACAGAGAAATAATTTACAGTGGAGAGAGTTGGCGTAGCAGAGATATGATTCTTTATGCAAATAGTGTATTTAAAAAAATCAAAAAATTTAACTTGCCATTATTTAATATCTAATAAAAATACAGTCTAGGTCAGTGATGGCGAACCTATGACATGCGTGTCAGAGGTGACACACGAACTCATTTTTTTGGTTGATTTTTCTTTGTTAAATGGCATTTAAATATATAAAGTAAATAT
>NW_005372084.1:988919-1004472 GCF_000412655.1 Myotis brandtii | reverse complement strand
TTTTACTATGGTTACAAATATCAAAAAATTTCTATATGTGACACGGCACCAGAGTTAAGTTAGGGTTTTTCAAAATGCTGACACTCTGAGCTCAAAAGGTTGGCCATCACTGGTCTAGGTGGTCCCTGTGCCAAGATGCCCAGCTTTGCCACCCAGTGATTTACGAATGCTGCTCCTGTGCGCTCTGTTGTGCTTATAGCTTTTAGTTACAGTGCACAGAATTCCATGGCAAAGCATTGAAGACCTGAGGGAATGCCTGGGCTCAGATGTTTTTTCTAGATTGTAAGCTTCCTGAGGGTGGAGACGGTGTGCATTTCTATCTGTAGGCTCGGAGCCCAGTCTGGTGCCTGTCACTGAGGGACTGATTAGTTTACTCAGCCTAAAGGCTTCATTTTGATGAATTTGTGAAAATCAATGAACAAGCATTTGTTGCTTTCTGTCCCTCCTCCTTCCCGCAGAGAGGAGGGTTCTTCAGATGTTGATACTCCAATGTCGCCCGCTTGGCTGAGCACCAGGCTTGCATCCTAGAATGGATGGCATCGTATATAAGGGGGGACATAAATCCCCTTCGAGCTCTGCGCTGTTCCACTCTCTCCATTCACTTTGGCCTCCAAGGTCACTCTCACCCCTGCTCTCTCTACAAATCACCTCACTTCTCCTTTCTTTGAGATTGTGGGGATATTCTTAACTCCAACCTCCTCCACCTCCAGTTTTGTTTATATTTCTTTTCCTTTCTTCTCTCCATCCTGTCTCAGAAGTGTCCGCTTTCCAAAATTAATCCCAGCACCATTCATGTTGATTTGTTTCCACTGTCACTGAGGCTTTGTTCCATTATTTGTCTCGTCTCTCTTGTTTTTTCAAGTTACTTCTGTAAAATGACAATTTAAACAATTTAGTAGTGAGTTTGATGTCCGTGTCCAAGGGGAAACAACCCCTGGAGTGAAGGAGTACAGTGCCTCCCACGCAGCGGAGCACTCTTTCAGAGAGATTTGGGGTAAGAGCAAGTTTTACAGAGCATTAGAAGAGGCAACACACACTGGCGGGTGTGGCTCAGTTGTTGGGCATGTCCCATGCACTGAGAGGTTGCTGGTTTGATTCCCGGTCGGGGCACATACCTGGGTGGTGGGTTCAATTTCCAATAGGAGGTGTGCAGGAGGCAGCTGATCAGTGTTACCCTCTCACATCCATGTTCTCTCTTCTTCTTTCCTCTCTCTCTAAAAATCAATAAACTATTTAAAAAAAAAAAAGAAGAGGCAACACAAAAGCAAGGCCTGATTGGCTAGGAGGTTGGGGATTTCCTGAGAAGGCTAGCAGACCCCATTTTCCAGGGCAGGTAAGAGAGCCAAAGCTGAGTTGGAGGATTGTGATTGGTGTGTATTAGGTTTCTTCAACAGGTGTTTCCGTTAATGCAGATTGACCTTAGATTTAAATTTGTGATGTGGGCCAGGCCATTGGGACAGCCTTTATTTTGTGGGTCCAGATACAAATGTGAACTTTATCACTTATTTCCATAAATAGTTTCCTGTTAGACTTCAGTCAACTCAATTATCCCCACAAGTGATCTTTTTTTCTTTAAACTCAGCTACTTCTTCAAGCTATCTTCTAAATTTTTCACCTATTTAAAAATATAGGAACTGTTCTGACCTCAGAGCTGTACAAAAATAGGTAGGCAGTACTTTGCTGATTTCTGGTATAAAGAGTCCCACAATGGTTGATTTCAAGCTACTAATCATTATGGCCTGCAAAATTGGTGGAAATGTATTAGTTCTAGCTAGCTGGTAAAATCTGGCTCTAACAGGATGTTCATAGATTTTAATTTGTTTTTAAAAAGTTCCACTGTCAAATAGACTTGTAAAGGCAAATCAAGAAGGTTTTTGTACAGCTGACTTCTCACAACCGTGAATTTCCTCCTGTGTGCGGTGACTCTCATGCTTCCTAATGGATTGACCAACAGCTAGAAATGTCTTTCTGAGGAGCATGTCTCAGGAACACAGGATGAAGGGTGTTATCTTGGTGACATTTTAGACTCTCCTCTTTGCTTTTCTCCCATGTACAATCAGATGCTAATGCTGTCACTTCTACCCCTTATTTGCCCATTGTTATCTTCACAATCCTAATTCAGGTGTCAATCCCTCATGTCTAAGTGAGCCAGTCCTCCCAACTGGTCTGTCTTCATTTCTGCTACATCAATCTTCCCAGAGTAAATATCTGATTTCTTACCTGGACAACTGCACTGTTTTCCTCTCTGGATCTCTGCTTCCACTTTGCCCCACACAGTAGTCACAGAGATCCTGTTAAGCTGTACATCAGACCACACCACTCCCTTTCAGTGACACACCATCATACTCAGAAGGTCATGGGAAAGATTTTTATTTGGACATGAATGAAATGAAGGCATTGGCCATGTGAACATCTGAGAAACACAAGTGCAAGGACTCTGAGAAGAGCTTGTTTGGTGTGTCTGGGGACAGTAGTGAGAGTGGAGACTGAGGTGTAGAAGATGAGGTCCAAAGGTAGCTGGGGCCAGATCACCTGAATAACGTCCTAGTCTGGTTGGTCTATTCCCTATTCTCTGCCCTGCCCAGAGGTCTCATTTCTTCCCCCAAACCTAGCATGGCCATCTTATGCTTATTCTCCTGGAGTCATTGTCAATCGGGTCCCCTTTCACTATCACAGTGTTCAGGCTTAGATGATACTATATGATTACCATACTGTCACCTCCCTCCAATTTCCATCTGTCACAATCTTCCCATTCAAATGTCTTTTCTGATCCTCTTGACTGGCTGCGGTCTATGCCTATCTCCTGGTTACAGTTATTTACAGTTGTCTCTTCTTCCTCCTAGAGTTCTTCAACACAGACACTGTGCTTTGCCAGACACCACCCAAGTGCCTGCCCAGGACAGTGACTTGCACAGAAGCAAATACCCGACCCTATGTGTTGAATGATAAATGACTGACTGACTAGAAGTTCAACAGAAAGAGCCATTACCAGTCTGAGGAGTTTGAGATTTAGTTCCAGCCTCCCCACACACTGCTTTCATCAAACTGACCCTGGTTAATAACCCTCAGTGGTCCTCTTTTTCCTACAGAATCATTTCCAGCTTATTCATCTGGAAGTCTAGGTGCTGTCTGAAAAGCACCGTAGAGTAAGGATAGACTTAATTCCAATAATTACACTGAGAGCAATATTTGTAGGGGGAAGATTTTCTGTTGTGCATAATATAAAAATCACTGACATGAGAACGTCTTTCTTAACATGTCATACTATGCATGATTGGTTACCTCCAGCTTTTTTTGTTTTTGTTTTTTCTTCCTGGAAATTTCTTGCTCTTTGTATTTTCATTTTAGTTAAATGTTAAATTTTCAAAGAAAATTTTAGACAGTAAAATTTTTAATTGAGAAAACCCCACCTAATTGATTCATTTGTTTTTCTATGAATTGGGAAACTATCACTAGTTTGAATTTTGCAAGATTATACCTAATCTAACTCAAGATCACAGATAGCAATCTGAATAGCACAGGCAAGTCCAAACTCATAACCTGTTCCTGTCATAGTCTTTTAAAACATAGCCTTCTACTACTCTGCTCTCCTGTCCCCTGCACTCTTGCTACTCAGCATGTGCTTACAGACCAGCAGCCTCAACATCACTTAAGCTTGTTAGAAATGCTGATTCTCCATCCCAACCTCACACCCAGTGAAGAATCTGCTGTGGAATCAGGTCCCTCAAGTACGCAAAGTTTGAGGAACTAGGTGAGATGCAGGCCACTTAAATATCAGTTTTCTAGTTTTTAAAGAATAATCTCTCTTAAGACTGTTGTGACAATTAAAAAAAAGTATTCTGGTGACTGTGAAGCACATTACTGATGTGAGTTACAAAATGCTGGATTACTCCCTGTCCCAGCCTGCCAATGCACCTTTTTGTGTCTGAAGTTTCCCTCTGTCTGGAATGCCTTCTCTTCTTTTTCTCTAAGTACCTGAATTATATCTCTTATGGGATGAATTGTGTTCCCCCAAAATTCCCAGTACCTCAGAAAGTGGCTGTGTTTGGAGTTAGGGACTTTAAAGAGGTGATTAAATTAAAATGAGTTCATGAAGGTGGGTCCTAATCCAATAATTCAGGTGTCCTTATAAGAAGAGAAGATTAGGACACAGATACACAGAGGGATGACCATAGAGGAGGTGACGTCTACAAGCCAAGGAGAGAGGCCTCAGAAGAAACTTACCCTGCTGACACTTTGATCTCTGATTTTCAGCCTCCAGAACCATGAGAAAATTTCTATTGTTTAAGCTGCCTATTGTTTAGTCTGTGTGATCTTTGTTAGAGCAGCCCTAGCAGACTAGTACACTGTCTCTCCTGATGTCTGATAACCTCCCCCACCCCAGTCCCACACTCAACTATATTGGGCTGATTCTTAATTAACTTAACACATGTATATGCCATATGTCTTCAGATATGTTTTATGATTGGGAATACTGTGGAAACTCTATACAGTGTCCATCCTACTTGCCTGTGAATACCAGTTAATCAATATATATTTGCTGATTGGTTGGCTAAAAGAAGAGGACAATTCAGGACTATATTCCCTGTCAAGTGTGCTGGCTAGCCCAAGAATAACTCTTCTCCCAGCAGATAAGCAAAAATGTTCAGATTTAAGCCTGCATTAAGCTTATTTGGTGCTAGTCTCATGGTTTAATGTAAATTCAGTTTGGGACAGCCCAAACTGTGAGGAGACGTGACTTTTAATGCCTTATCTTTTCATTTGCTTTGGAAATTTCTAACTTATTTTATTCAATCTCTCAGCCCTACTCCACACCACAGCAATTTGGGATAAGCAAAGAAAATGTTCTTGTTCCTATCTGAAAGATAAAAGCAGAGGTTCAGAAAGGTCAAGAGGCTTTGCTGAGGCCCCTAACTAGCTAGTAGTGTAGAATGGTGAGTAGAAGGCTGCTGGCACTTTGACAACAGATAGGTCCTCTGATGAAATTGCCAATGACTGGTCCTCATAAGAGGAAAAAAGAAAATTTTTCCCCCCTTATCCCCTAAAAAAACTCCTCAAATATTAAAAATTCAACCAGAGCTTGCATGTGAACAAGCCAAAAACCTTATTTTTCAACTCTTTATGCCACAACTTCTTAGATTTAAAACCAAAAATTGAAAGCAATCTCTGTAGAATTTCTCTGGGGAGAAATGAGTACTCCAGCTTATATTTTTCCTGTAGTTGCTCTGAGCCTTGGGAATTACCTTGTCCATTTTCATTCAGAATGAATGCTTTAATATATTTCTTTAATCATTTGTTGCATCAGAGAATATTGTTTCATGCATATTAAAGACTTGAGCATGTAACAGACCAGTGTTCTGACTAATAAAAGCACTCAAAGCATGTCACTATTCTTATTGCTTTTCTTGGCTTCAGGATAGATGTGTTTTATTTGGCAAATAATGATAAAAAATAATGATGATAATAGTGCTTGTATTAAATAAAGGGAATTATTTTATTTTAAAAAGGTTCCATAGCCTTGTACAGATCATTATTCTTTTGAAGGAATTGACCCTCTTCCCTATTTCTAGAGTGTTTTATTCCCCATTCAGGCAAATCAATCAAAGTGTACTAAGAACCTTCTACATGTTCAAGCATCAGACTGTGAAGAAGTAATCAAGATTTCATTCTTACCTAGAAGGTCTTCTAGTAGGGTTTGGGTCCATAAGACTTTCACAAAATAAACAAAGGAATGGATCACATGCTTTCAGAAAACAGACGGGGAAAAGGGCTTCATAGAGGAATGGGGCTTAAGTGGCATTTGGGGAGAAGAAAAAGATTGGGATGGGTGGGCAAATGAAGGAGGGGATTTAGGGAGAAGAGGAAGAATATGAACAAAGGCACAATGTTGGGTATTCATTTAATAAACATTTACTCTTTCACTCATTGTTCTAAGGTGAGGGGGGCACGAAAATAAAAGATCTGGCCTCTTGTCTAAAGTTAAAAGTTAAACAACCCAGGAGAGATTGTGTTGTAGAATGTCAGTGCCATGCCAGAGCTGAGCATGGCCTGCTGTTGACCTCAGAGAACGGCTTCATTGCACAGTGAGGGAGAGACAAGAAGGAAACAGTATTTATGGCTACGAGGAATCTTAAGACCTGAAAGAATTAACTACATGAAGAAGGAGAGGAAGAACATTTCAGGCAGATGGAATCATTTGGTGAAGGCAAACAAGAAAGAGGATGGAGAGCTAGTCACATGTCTCAGTTTGACCAGAACGGGATGTGTGTGCCAGGGACAGTAAGCTATGAGAATGGAGAGGTATGGTCAGGGGCAGGGTGAAGGAAGACCCAGTAAATCACAGTAGAGGATTCTGGTTTTACCCTTAAAGCAGCATGTCTTTATCTGGTTTTGGAATTGAGGTAATGCTGGCCTCATAAAAAGACCTTGGAAGTGTTTCTTCCTCTTGAATTTTTTGGAATAGTTTGAAGAGTATAGGTGTTAGTTGTTTTTTGAATTTTTGGTAAAACTCTCCTATGAAGCTGTCTGGACTATGACTTTTGTTTGCTGGGAATTTTTTGATTGCTACTTCAATTTTATTAGTAGTTATCTACCTATTCAGGTTTTCTGATACATCCTGATTGAGTTTTGGAAGATTGTATTTTTCTAGGAATATGTACATTTTGTCCAGGTTGTCCGGTTTGTTGTAATATAGTTATTCATAGTATTTTTTATGATTCTTTGTATTTCTGCGGGATCAGTTGTTACTTCACCACTTTCATTTCTGATTTTTTTAATCTGGGTCCTCTCTCTTTGTCTTTTTATGAGTCTGGCTAGAGGTTCATCAATATTGTTTATCTTTTCAAAGAACCAATTCTTGGTTTTATTGATCTTTTGTATTGTTTTTTTAGACTCTATGTCATTTATTTCCAATTGTTTCTTATTTATTGTTTCAAGTTGTCTTTTCATGTTGGTGTGGCTTTCATTAAGTCTCTTATAATTCTCATTAAGTTGCTTGTAGTTCTCACTGAATTGTTTGAGCACCTTTATTACCATTACTTTATCTGACAAATTGTTTACCTCCATTTCATTTAGTTCCTTCTCTGGTGATTCTTCCTTTTCTTTCATTTGGGGTTGCTTCTTTGTCTCCTCATTTTTCTGTCCCTTTGTTTTTGTTTCTATGTATTAGATCAACTTGCTAGGCCTCTCAGACTTTGTGAGGTGGTCTTATGTAGTAGGTGTTTTGTGGGACCCAGTGGTGCAATCTCTTAGATCTCCTAAGATGGGTGCTTTAGGAAAGTCCCTTAATTGTGTTATTTTGGTTTTCCTGATGTAGTTTGGTCTTGAATGTTATTGTCCCATTCACGGATGGAATCTCCTCGCAGGCTAGCTGGCTATGTGGCTCACCCCGACCACATTGTGTGACTTGTTGTGTAGGTGCTGACCAAACAGAACAAAATATAGCACAACAAAAGAAACTAAACAAAAACATACTCAAGACCCCTACAGCACCAAAAAAAGCAACCACCAGAGAAGATAAAATTAGGAAAAATATGATAGAATGATAGAAAAAAAGAAAGAAAAATATACGAAGAGAACCTAACCATTTTTGGCTCAGTTGATAGAGCGCCGGCCTGTGAACCAAAGGGTCCTAGGTTTGATTCCGGTCAAGGGCACGTACCTCAGTTGCAGGCTCCTTCCTGGCCCTGGCCCTGGCTGGGGTTTGTGCAGGAGGCAATCAATAAATGTGTTTCTATCACATCAATATTTCTCTCTGTCTTTCCCTCTCAGTAAAAATCAATGGAAAAAATATCCTCAGGTGAGGATTAAACAAAGGAACAAACAAAAAATGAAGAGAAAACAAAACAACAACAACAAAAAACCCCAAAGCACAAATAAAGACAACAAAAAGGGGGGAAAGCAATATGTATATGCAGAGCTAAAATAAAGAAATAAGAATAAAAATTAGTGGAGTAAGGGAAAGAAAATGGTTTAAAATAAAGGAGGAAGAAATGAAATGGAAAAGAAAATTTCAAAAGGAAAAGAGAGTAGAAAGCAGATAGACCTAAAATATGAAAAGGAAAAAAAAATAAGAAAGCAGGACAAAAAGAAAAGAGAAAAAAATGAGTAGCGAAAAAAAGAAAAAATTGAGTAGGAAAAGGGAAGAGGAAAATTAGATATATGAACAAAACAACAGAGACTAGAGTAATAAGAAATTTAAAAAGCAGATAGATGAAGATAAATTTAAAAAGGGAAGAAAGTTAAAAAAAGAGAAAATATATTTTAAAAGTAAAGGGAAGAGAAAAGAAAAAAAAGTGAAGTGGCATTCATTTCAGCAGAGATTAATCCCCCATGGGATCTTCCCTTTGAAATAGGAATTTTAGGGGGATATAGGCATGTTTAGGAAATTTTAGAAATTAAGAGGCCCCATGGAAACACACAGGGCTACAGAGCTGGGAGAAGGTACATCTCCATAACACAAGGGATCCAGGTGCAGTTACATTTCCATAAGACAAGGGAGACTGGGAGAAGTTACCTTTACATAAGATAAGGGAACTGGGAGTAACAAAAGGTCTATATTTACAAAATAAAGATGGATGAAAAAGCCCAGAGGGAATAGGACAATGAGGGAGGAGGGCCTCAAGTGTCCCATGTGAGATTTAACCTTTGAGCTCAGGAGTTACTATAGTAACCAATTCAAAAGGGAATATTGACCAATCAGAGGGGATATCAGGACACAGGGACTTTCAGTCTTTACAAACCATGGAAACAGGAACTTGGTGGGACTCTTTCCCCCTCCCCACATGGGAGTCTGTGCTTTGAGATTCTTTCCCTTTCCCTACATGGGAATCTGTGCTTTTTCTTCAATAAATTTCCACCTTTGCTATACCACCTCCCATCTGTGGATTCATTCTTCGACTCGGACAGACAAAGAATCCAGGGAACCATCCTGCCCAGGGGAACACTGCGTGTTCCAGTCCAAAAATCCCTTATCACTTTGGATCCTACTCTTCTGTCTGACAGTTCTGGCCTTCCTGTGAGTACTTAGGTGCTAACCACTGACAAAGGCTGCCCTCCTTTGGCTTTCCTGCTTGTCCAAGTGACCCACCATTTTTGTCTGTCTCCTCAGGACTTGGCTGCAAGCAGGAGGGGCCAATCTGGCCTTTAAAGTAAGTTTGTTATCAGCATGGGGCCCAGGGCAGAGTCAGCAAACTTCCCTTGTTCCCTGGGCTCCGCCTCTGCCCACTTTTGCCTGCTAGCCAGCTGTCAATCTTAATCACTCAAAACTCTGTTATTGACAGGGCTTTAGGGAGGGGAGTAGCTGTGTAGCTTTCAGGGAATATGGTGGGTGTGTTTCCCTGTCCCAGAGCTACTCCTCCAGGAGTGGCCGGAATTATTACTCTGCCCTCGGCTGAACAGAGATCCTTGTATGGAGACCAATGGTGTTGGCTGGAAACCTGGAGTTTTTATCAGCTCTCCCATGTGGGGAAAGTACCAGTCTGGTTCCCAGGATAGTGGAATGGATAGACCCTCCCATAAACCAGTTACTGAGGCTCTTGAGACTGTTCAAACCTGTAGGCTTGGCCTCTGCTTTTGTTTCCTCTGAAAAGGTCAAAAATCAGGGTGTGGCAGGAAGGACTCCCGAGGCAGGGCAGGTTATATCATCAAGGGCAGGATTGTTTCTTTTTTTTTTCCTGCCCTGCAGCTACTGGGAGTGGCTAGCTCCTCTCAGGAAAAATGGCCATTTAGGTTTGGAGGCATATGACCAAATACTCCTGGCTGCTGCCTTTGGCTGCTCCTTTCCCACATCTCCCCTCAATGCTTCCCACCCCATCTCTCCTTAGGCACCTCGAGCCCACGAATCCCTCCCTGCACCAAAACCTTGGGTGAATGGCTTCAAATGAAAACTCCTGTGCTCTGGATTTAAAAATTAAAACAAAACACAACTGCGGCTTTCTCCCTGACCAGCTCCGGTCTATTGGCTCCAGACTCCATTAGAGCCAGCACCCTGCCGCCTTTCACAGCTGGATGCTGCTGGTCTGGACTCTGGTGCTCTGTGCCGGGGAGCCCAGCATGGGTGCCCAGCCTCTATCTTCAGAGGGAACAGGCCCTCCCAATAGCCGGGAGCTCCTTCCTCTCTCTCAGCCTGCTGGCCTGCCGCCCTGGAGCTGGCTCAGCTCCTCTCAAGACCTCACCCTTCCTAGTGGTGTCCAGGCATTTCCTGTCCTTCCTTGCTCTAAGTCTCCTCCTCAGCTGGACCTCAGTTGGTAATTCCAGGTGAATGTTCTCCAAATTAGTTGTGTTTCCAGTCTGGCCCTGGGAGGAACTGCCTATTCGGCCACCATTTTTTCTATCATTTAAATTTAACTACTTTCTTTTAGGTTCTGTCTCCTGAAATGCAGTCACACTGGGGTTAGGGATTCTGAATTCTGTGGGGTCAAAATTCAGTCTACAACATTCATCAACATGAACTCTAAGAGGACCTAGATCATAATGAAGGTTATTAAAACTCTTACTAAGGTACTTACCTAGATCATAATGAAGGTTATTAAAACTCTTACTAAAACATTTACTGTCTTCTTTTACTGTCTTATGTATTTATATACAAATATTTTTGTCACATAAATTTTTATGCCAGGTATCTTTTATAAACTATAAATGCATTTATAATGATACTA
The DNA here is from genome assembly GCF_000412655.1 of Myotis brandtii. Taxonomy (NCBI): domain Eukaryota; kingdom Metazoa; phylum Chordata; class Mammalia; order Chiroptera; family Vespertilionidae; genus Myotis; species Myotis brandtii. Next base: position 993,814 of record NW_005372084.1, on the reverse strand, counting down.
GAGGTCCGGTGCATGAATTCGTGCATGGTTGGGGTCCCTCCACCTGGCCAGCGATTGGGGCTGATTGGGGCCGATGGCCAGGGAAGGATTGTGGGAGGGACCGCAAGAGGGCTCCAGAACGTGTCTGGCCCTGTCTTGCCCAGTCCAATCAGCCGGACACCAGCAACAAGCTAACCTACCGGTCAGAGCATCTGCCCCCTGGTGGTCGAGGGGACAATTTGCATATTAGGCTTTTATTATATAGGATCAGCAACACTGACCTGTTTCTTTGGAGATTAAAGTCCCATTCTAATTAAAGCAGTGGACAGTAGTCTAGGCTGGGACACACAGAGGTGGAGGGGAGGTTTAATGAAGGGGTGGCATAAAGCAGATAGATGTGGGAATCAGCAGTAGAGGGAGAGCTGAAGGAACCCTGTTCAGGTTTATTTCTTCAGGGAGAATAACAGGCGTGACGTTTAAAAGCTTTCTGTTGTTATTTTTGTCTTGCCCAGAGCTTGTCAGTGGAAAAACATGGTTTCGCAGAAGGCATGGGGACAGAAGGAACCAGAGGAACTTTCTGGGATCCTAGTGGCATTTTTGTCCTTCTTTCAATCCCCTGGGAAGCCAGTTTATAATTTCTGCTCTTGAGTTCTTCTAAAAAGATACCACAATACCCTAGTAATAAGTCCATTCCCACCCTCTTGGCAAAACTACTTAGATGTTATTGTGTAGTCCTGCATTCAACAGTCCCTTGATCACCATTGTTATCTTGGCAAACCACTCTGGAATTTAACCACAATTTTATTGCTTTTTAAGCCAGTGACCTCTCATTTGCTTCCTCTACAAAAGCAATTTTAGTTTGCTCAACTAGTTAGCAATATTGTGCTAATCTGGCCAGGCATGGCCATAGGCTGAATTTTAATGAGTTTCTAACCCTAGTTAGTAATTTGGCACAATTTCCAACAAATGCATGCCATTGGTTAAAAAGAAGCAGTTAGGTTTCAGAACAGACATAATACTGCAAATCTATCACTGTTGATACAACTGAAAATGCCCAATAAGTGTAGGTTAGTAGTCTCAGTGTGGGGAATGGATTATGTTTTTGTCATATCTGTCTTATCTTTGAAAGATTTACATCCACAAATGATTTATGGTGTTCTCAAATCTCACCAAGGTCAGAATTACCTAGGGAAAATTTTTAAACATAGATTTAGGACTGTCCCAGAACTATAGAATAAGAACCCTTAGCAGGTAAGTTTTGGGAAACTGTGTGTAGTGTCCCAAAGGTGATTTTGAGGTTCAGCTAGGTTTAGGACTACTGTTTTAGAATATAGTCCAGGGGAAATGTGTAATTAAAATGTATTAAAAATCAATTGTATTTCTATATTTCAGCAATAAACAATTGAAAATTCAACTTTTTAGAAGTATAATTTATTACCACTTCTCAGCCTTTTCACATTGCAAACATGAAATACTTGGGTATAAGTCTAATAACATGCACAAGGTATATATGCTGAAAGCTACAAAATACTGATGGAAGAAATCAATGAAGATCTAAGTTAATTGAGATATGTAGAAAATTCAATATATTTAAACTGTCAAATCTCTCAAATTGATGTGTGTTGCAAATCCCATTTGAAATACAAAGGAATTAATTATACTAAACAATTTTTAAAAAGCAGAACAAAGTTGTAGCACTCACACTACCTATTTTAAGACATTTTAAAGCTACAAAATCAAGACAGAGTGATATTAGCAAAGAGAGACACATAGATTGATGGAATAGATTAGAGAGTCCAGAATTAGACTAATGCATCCTATATAATAAAAGCCTAATATGCTAAGTGTCCGGTCGTCCGGTAGGCCATTCAACAAATCAAAGCATAATATGCTAATGATATGCTAAGGCCGCTTAACCGCTCGCTATGACATGCACTGACCACTAAGGGGCAGATAGTTGACCAGTCGAACAGTTGCTATGATGTGTACTGACCACCAGGGGGCAGATGCTCTGACCAGTAGGTTAGCTTACTGCTGGGGTCCAGTCAATTGGGACTGAGCAAGATGGGCTAGACATGCCCTGGAGCCCTCCTGCAATCCCTCCCTACCTGGCCAACCTCCCGTGTTCCTTCCCGTCCCCAATTGTGTACCGGTGGGGTCCCTCAGCTTGGTCTACACCCTCTCACAATCCAGGACCTCTCGGGGGATGTCAGAGAGCCAATTTCGGCCTGATGGCAGAATGACCGGTTGCTATAACATGTACTGACCACCGGGGGAAGACACTCAATGCAGGAGCTTCCCCCTTGTGGTCAGTGTGCTCCCACAGCAGGAGCGCCACTCAGCCAGAAGCCAGACTCATGGCTGGCAAGCTCAGCAGCGGTGGCAGGAGCCTCTCCCACCTCCACGGCAGCACTAAGGTTGTCTGACTGCTGGCTTAGGCCTGCTTCCCCTGAGGAATGGGCCTAAGCCACCAGTTGGAGATCCCCCAAGGGCTCCCGGACTGCGAGAGGGCACTGGCCGGGCTGAAGGACCTCCCCCTCCCCACCACCGAGTGCACAAATTTCATGTACCGGGCCTCTAGTATATAGATAATTGATTTTTGAAAAAAAGATACAAAGACAGTTTAATGGAAAAAGTAACTTTTTTCCAGTAAATGGTGCTGGAAGAATTGAAAATCTATACATGAAACAATGAACTTTGACGTATACCTCACATTATATGCAAACATTATCTCAAAAAAGATCACTAGACCTAAGTATAAAACCTGAAATTATAAAACTTCTAGAAGAAAATTTTTCTAGTTTTTGGGTAAGGCAAAGTATCATTGGAAATGACGAAAAGCATGATCAACAAAAGAAAAAAATAATAAATTAGACTTCATCAAAATTAAATATTTCTGCACGTTGAAGAACATTGTTGAGAACATTGTGGAGAAAATATTTACAAGATATGTATCTGATAAAGAATGTATATCCATAATATTAAAAAAAACCCTCCTAAAACTCAATAATAAGGAGACAGTTAATAAAAAAGTGAGCAAAAGATTTTAACAGACACTATACCAAAATAGCTATACAGATGCCAAATTAGCACATGAAAAGATACTCAACATCATAAGGAAAGTGCATATTAAAAACACAATGAGATACTTTACACACTAGAATGGCTGAAATGTAAAATTTTTATAATATTCAGTGTTGGTGAGGAATCAGAATAGTTGTAACTCTCATACATTGCTGATGGGAATTCCATTTTGGAAAATAGTTTGAAAGTGTCTTATAAAGTTAAACATACACTTACCATATAGCACAAAGAGCCCACTTTCAGGATTTTATTTACTCAAGAGAAATGAAACTTATGTTCACATAAAAATCTGTACAGAAATATTTAGAGTGGCTTTATTTATAATCACCAAAATTAGAAATAACCCAAATATCCATCAGCAAGTGAAATGCTAAGCTCTGGTACAAAGATACAATGGATACTACTCAGCAATGAAAAGGGATAGCTTGCTGACACATGCCAAAATAGAGGTTAATTTCAAATGCATTAGTTTAAGTGAAAGAAGCCAGAATCAAAAGGCTCTTTGATTCCATTTTAAATGACATTCTTGAAAAGATAAATCCATAGATACAGAAAACATACCATTGGTTGCTAAGAGCTGGTGGGGAAGAGAGGTTGACTGTAAAGGACATGAGGAAATTTTGGGGGTAAGGGAATTTTTGGGATAATGTAACTATGTCTTGCAGTACTGTACTATGTATTTCTCAACATTTACAGAACTGTTGCATTATTTTACTGTATGTAGGTGATGCCTTAATAAACCTAATTAAAAATAAAGACAAGCAAAATTTCAGTTTAATGTGTCAAAGGATATGCATTTTGTTTTCAGTTCCAAGAATTTCTAGAAACCTAATTAAATTTTTTTGTTTTTCCTCAAAATGACTACGGTAATAAATAGGATGCCAGGCTTTCCTGCTGTGGTAATTAAGAGAGGACAGTGTGTTATGTACAACTCCACTTGCTGTTACAAGAGGATTTTAGCATCCACTATTATTTATTACACTAGAGGACCAGTGCACGAAATTTGTGCACGGGGGGCAGGGTGGAGTTCCCTCAGCCCTGCCCGCACCCTCTCACAATCGGAACTGCTGGCTCCTAACCATTTGCCTGCCTGCCTGCCTGATCACTCCTAACCACTCTGCCTGCCTCCCTCATCACCTCTAACCACTTACCTGCCTGCCTGATTAGACCTCACTGCATGCCTGCCTGCCTGATTATCCCTAACTGCTCTCCTGCCTGATCACCCCTAACTGCTCGCCTGCCTGCCCGATTGCCCATAACTGCCTCTGCCTTGGCCCCTGCCATGGTGGCTTCATCTGGAATGATGTCCGGAAGGTAGTTTGGCTGTCTGGTCTAATTAGCATATTATGCTTTTATTATTATAGCTAGGCTAGGATATATGGAGAGGTCCCTGCCCAGCTGCAGTGAGATATTAATAGACTGAGATAGGAGGGGGAGAGGAGGACATTTACATTCCTATTATATATATACTAGAGGCCCGGTGCACAAAAATTTGTGCACTCGGGGGGCGGGGGGAGGGGGGTCCCCCAGCCCGGCCTGTGCCCTCTCGCAGTCTGGGACCCCTCGGGAGATAACGACCTGCTGGCTTAGGCCTGCTCCCGGGTGGCAGAGGGCAGGCCCAATCCCTAAGTGCAGCCCCTGGTCAGGCTCAGAGCAGGGCCGATTGGGGAGTTGGGGCGCCGCCCCGTCATGCACAGAGCAGGGCGGATCGGGAGGTTGCAATGCCGCCCTCACTCACGCTCAGGGTAGGGCCGATTGGGGGGTTGGGGCACCGCCCCCTGTCACACTCAAGGCAGGGTCGATGGGGAGGTTGCAGCGCCACCCCCTGTCAC